>NC_141696.1:600272721-600666683 GCF_964263255.1 Lissotriton vulgaris
ATGCTAATGGCTGATAGTGGGATGGATCGTGGTCAGCTCTCATGGAACATTAACCCCTTCAGCGCGGTGCGAATTTTTGCGCTGTGCTGAAGGTTCTAATGAGCCTATCGGCTCATGACGGAACGGTTCCATCATGAGCACAGCTCAACCGACGCTCATGACGGAACCGTTCCGTCATGAGCATGGAAGGGGTTAATGGTATGAGAGCATTTAGCAAGCATAAACTGATCAAGGAAGAGCTTCATAACCTTAAACCTCATCCTGTTTGCCTTCAAAAGATGCATCTGCTTCAAGAACAAACTTCACTCTTGTTAGAGTTGGGTATAAAGTCCTGATCGCCTCTGGATATAGCTCTTCCCAGTGAGGGGTGGCCCTATTAGCTCGGGATAAACTATAGGCAGTATGGCAAACTAAACAAGATTGGGGGACATAGTTAATTGCTTTGCAAATTGGGGATACTCTGTTTACAATCTGTACAATCTATGGGCCCAACAAAGAGGATCCAGCTATGTTTGATCATCTGCTTGCTGGATTTCATCAATGACATGAGCCATTACTGTTCTGTTGTAACTTTATTGTCCTCTTACGGCCGGGGTCCATTTTTTAATCAGGTGGGTCACCCAGTATAGCAGGAGGGAGAAAACTCAGAGAGATTTGAGAAAGATTAAGGATTCTTACGCATTAGTCGATGTCTGGAGTAACTCCAGACCAGGCGACTCTGGGTTCACCTTCTATCCAGACCCCCATAAATCTCTCTCCCATATCATTATGTTTCTTGTTAGTCTCTCATTTCATTCATTTGTTAATATTAGACTAAATTCAACAGGCATATAAGAACATAATTCTTTATCGCTGTTCATTAGCTCAGACTGGTCCTGTGAGCCTTCCACTCCATGTAAATAGACTTTCGGCTGAAAGCTGCTGTTGGATAGTGACTATATCAGGGTAATGAATGACAAGATAGGCAATTATCTAGCAGTAAATCTGTGCTCAGCTTCTATGATATATGTATGGGACTGACTTAAGGCATTTTGTAGAGGCCAAACGTTAAGTTTTTCCACCTTTCACCCGCAGTAGTGGAAGGGGACTATCTCTTGTTTAGGGCAGTCCCTTATTCAAATCAAGGGAAACTTAGCAGGGTATACTGGACCAGGATCTGAGAAGAACAGCTGAGGTCTCTGAGCAACAGTTAATCTTGCAAGCAACTTTAACCCCTTCGATGCTCATGACGAGCTCAGCTCGTCATGCAGTACACTGGTCGTGTGCTTATGATGAGCTGAGCTCGTCATGTAGTATGTGGATCTGAATATTTCAGCACCCAGCGGGAATTGCTCTAGCACCCAAGGTGTTAAAGAAAAATATGCGGGATAGGGGCAATAAAAAGATCTGGGCTGAGCCAACCTTATGCTCTGAAAACAATGAGGAGATGGGGAGTCTTTTAGCTTTCAGAGTTAAAGATAAAACAAGTAGCAATCTTATATAGAAGATTACTAATGATAAGGGGGAACAAATTATGGATCAGGCAGAGATTCGAGATGAATTCCAGAAATTTTATCAAAGTGTCTATAGAGAGGATTGTGTGGCTTTTCCTGAATCAACTGATCAGTATATTAATAGATTTCATCATCAAACCTGAGTCAATGCCAGTGCGAATGGCTCGAGGAGGCAATCACTTTTGTAGAAATAGAAAGGTCTATTGGACAGCTGGCAAGGGAAAAAGCAGTGGGACCAGATCAAATCCCTCTGGAATTCTGAAAGGGCCTTCTCCAACGTGCTCATACTGGTCCTTCAAGATATGTTTAATTCTTCTGACTTCCTGGGCAGGGTCCCTTGTTCCTGGGATGAAACCAATGTAGTTATCTTCCCCAAAAAAAGGGAGGGATCCTACAAGATGCGGTTCCTATTGGACAATCTCCATGATCAGCTCAGATTCAAATATATGTACAAGGATATTGGCTATCAACAGTTGTTGTTGAGCTGGTGGATCCAAACCAGCATGGCTTCATCCCAGGAAGGGATACTACATCACATGTCAACACTGCGATACCCACACTGGAAGTCGCATCAGTGGTGGAGGCCCTCGCACGGATGATCCTGTTGGACGCTGCAAAGGCATTCGGCCGGGTGTCCTGGCGGTTCCTCTGGGCAGTCACAAGGATCTCAGGCTTTGGCTTAGGGTTTAAATCATTGGTCAGTCATTTGTATAGTGGACTAGGTGTCAGGTTCTCATGTGGTGGTGCTCTATCTTACCCTTTCCGTATCACCAGAGGCCCACAGCAGGGTTACCCTCTCTCTCCTCAACGTTTTGTCCTTTATCTTGAGCTCTATCTCCAAGCTCTTCAACTTTCTGATACTACACATCCTCTTTGAATGCATCACTTCACTTAGACTAGAAAGTTCTTGCATATGCTGATGATGTGGCCATTCTGGCTTCCTCTCCAGTTGGTGCCTTGATGGAGGTGAAATTATTAGCAGTAGAATTTGGTAGTGTATTAGGGTATAAGCTTAACACTAAGAAAACTCGGCTCATCACAAATGTACCCTCTTTAACCCCGGATAAAAGGAAGGCGCAGTCTACTATATACCTGGATGTTGAATTATCAACGGGAGTTGAGAAGATCATAGATCTCAATTATAACAAGCCTTACAAGCACTCACTGTTTTTAACAAATACAATAGATTGCATCTTGGGTTGATCGGGAGATGTAACGTTATAAAGATAATTATCTTGCCCCGTTATTTGTACCTATTTAGGTGTATACCGCTCTATCTTCCCAGAATGTTTTTTTAGTAAGATTGAAGCCAGTTGGCAGAAGTGTATATGGTCTTAAAAAAACCCTGATGTAATATTCACTTTCTTCAACTCCCACACGATAGCGGTGGTATGTTCTTACCAGTATTGGAGTGTTAATTTTTAGCTGTGTTTATATCTCATCTCACCAGGGGTAAGAGTAAGGATTTATGGTTTCTGGGTTCTACCTTTGTGGACTACCTGCCTCTTGGGGGTGCGATCAAGGCAAATAAAGGTCTAATGAACAAAATGGGGCATATTTACATTAAACTGGTGGTGCATGGGGTGACGGCAATTTTTTAACGCAGCGGTCTGACAATTTCAAAATACAGGATGTGCCGTATTTACAAGTATGCGACACACACCCCAGCGTTACCCACGGTGCTGGCTCTAAACAAGATGCCTAGCGCCAGTGCAGGCGCTCTAGCGCTATTTTTTTAGGGTGCCTGCGCTGCAGGAGCAATTGTTTATGTGCAGGAAGTGACAACAATCTTTACAGGCGATTTTCTATATATATATATGTGCTGCATTCTACAGCGCACAAGGAAAGAGCAAAATACGAGGAGAAAAACAACATTTCTCCCCATATCACCTGCTTAGGATCAGGTATTCCCTGTTGGCATTTTTAGAGCTGCCACATACCTTGTAAATATGGGGCTGCGTCAAAAAGCAATAGGTGTTGCGGCAGAACGCACACTGCAGCACCCATTGCACGCCCCTTTCTCGTTAAGTGCTGCGTGAATAGGGGCATTAATTACAAGGTGGCGTTAAGCCACGTTAAGTGGCTACACCCCACCTTTTAAATAAGGAGAAGGAGTTATTGCCACCAGAAAGTTGGAAAAAGTGATGCTCTGGTGGAGTTTGGTCCTTTTTTTACAGACATTGTTTCCCAGTATCACCCTCTATAACTAATACACTTTGTTAGGTTATAACCTGAATGTCATTGTCTACCTGTAATAGTTTTCAGGGCTGATGGGCAGAGCTGGGCTTGTACACATTAGGGCAACTACTGGAGGGCATTACAATAGTACCTTATGAGGCGCTGCAGCGCTGGGTCCCTCTTCCACAAAAGGGTTTTTACAGGTACCTCCAATTACGTAATTTCCTACAAATCTGACGGCCAAAGACCTTCACTGCTCGCAGAATTATATCCTTGATTACCTAATGAAGGTGACTAGCAATTGCCATATTAGCACAGCTTATAAAATGATCATCTTGGGCAGCATTATGGGAAATGTAGATATCTACCAGCTTAGAGCAGATACATTCAGTAGGTATCTGGGGAATTAGGTCTCTTGTACTGAAATTAAGAACAGTAACTCTCTTGCACAATCTGTCTTGTATGTTTCTCGCATCGAAGCCCATCATTTTTAAGGATTTTTTTTATACCATTGTTGTCTATGTGGGAAATGCTTTTGGTGTGGGAATAAAGGGGGAGGCAAGGTGCATATCTTTGCCTCTTGTCCAGGTACACGTGGATAATGGAACTTTATTTTTTACAAAGTGAATACGATCACTCACACAGAAGTCATCTGGGATAATAGGATAATTATACTCGTCCACTCACTGTTGATTTCCTCTAGAGTAATTGGGATTTATGTTTTTTGCTTTTTCCCTGGCCAGGCTATATTGGCTCGATATTGGCTATCGAGTGATCGCCGCACCCACTGGTCTGGTAGCGGGAGTTCACGAATGCCTGAACTTTGGAGATCTCTATTTCAGAAAGTGACAGGTATCGATCTAGATAGAGCCGTATCTGGGACCTCATCTGAGTTTGGATGGATGAGCTTTTTCTGGCCATGACCCATTACTCTCATAACATGTTTCATGATATAGACTTCTCTCCTGCCTCTTATATACATGCATGTTTTACTTGATGCACATTGCACTTTGTCATGATTATGTTTAAATGTGATGAGATTGTTATTAATGTAATTTGATGAGCTATTCTCATTTTCCTCTCTTCTGGCCATGTATTGTATGATTGTGATTATTTTCCAGAAGAATAAATTTAAAAATAAAATGTTTAAAAGCGAATTAATTACTTTAGTGGCGAGTTTGGCAATTAACATAGCAGGTGATTTGACTGAAATGAATGAAGATGTTTGTGATAAGATCTATGGTGATCCCAATTGCCTCTCTTTGTCATGCTTTTGGCTAAAGAAAGGAAAGTCTATCATGTGGTGAAGGTTCAGCATTGTTGTATTTAAATACCTGATAATAGTGAGAGTATTAATAAATATATTGATAAGATAACTGACATTGTGAACAAGAGTCACCCAATAGGATAAGCTGGGATTTAAGAAAAGACAGGTTTAGAGTTTGGAGAGACTGGTAAAGGTATACTGATAAAAATAGCTGTTGTGTTAATAGTGATACTTTTGGGAATAATGATTTCTGTTCTAATGTGTACATTTTTAAGAGCAATTTGCACTAGAGGTTGTAGTTATCATTACGGAGACAAGAACAAGAAAATAACAAGACGGAGGAACAAAGAGGAGATTGCTCTTGATGGGATGATGGCCAGAATGTATTTGATATTTATTTTGATATTTGATATTTATTGGCATTTGTAGAGCGCTAACTTTCGCTCCGGAGGGAGCATCTTGGCGCTGAGCACACAGAAGGTCGTCTAGGGGGGCATGGATCAAATAGCTGCGAGAACTGAGGAGTCAGACTGAGAATAAATCCAGGTTTTCAGAAATTTCCTAAATAGGCTTTCTGAGGGAGCGTGCCTAAGGTTGGGGGGGAGACGGTTCCATGCCTTAACCGCCAGAAAAGAGAAGGTCTTTCCACCCTTGGATTTTAGTTTTATACGGGGTTCAGAGATGAAATTGGCGCCAGATGACCTCAAACAGCGGGTTGGGGTGTAGTGCTGGAAGCGCTTGGTCAAGTAGGATGGACCCAGGCCCCTGTTAGCTTTAAATACAGTGACTAAGAGCTTGAATAAGATTCTCTTATGGAGGGGCAGCCAATGAAGGGTGTTAAGGGCTGCAGAGGCTGAGGACCTACGGGGGAGTTTCAAAACAAGCCTGGCTGCTGCATGTTGGACACTCTGCAGCTTTTTCAGAGAGGACTTCTTGATGCCTGCTAGGAGGCCGTTACAATAATCCAGCCGGGAGAGGATAAGCGCCACCGCGACTGATTTCCTGGCTGTGATAGGCAGAAAATTAAAAAATTTCTTTAATTGCCTGATCAGACTGAAACAGCGCCCTGCGGTAGTGCACACATGTTCATCGAAGCTGAGGGAAGCGTCAAATTGAACGCCCAAGTTGCGGGCTGAAGCAACCGCGCTTGGTGGAGCTTCGGAGTTATGAGGCCACCAGTCTTTGGGGGAAAAGAATGTGCCTTTACCTAGGGGAATTATTTCTGTTTTGGCGCTGTTGCATTTTAAATGATGCAGGTTAAGCCAAGAAAAGACTTCTGACAGACAGTTTTGGAATCTGATGGCAGCATCCGGAAGTCTTTTATCGATAGTGACGACAAGCTGGGTGTCGTCAGCGTAGGATGTCACGAGAATCCCATGTGACTCGATCAGCGTGAGAAGGGGGGCCATATATACATTGAAAAAGAGGGGGCTCAGGATGGAACCCTGAGGTACCCCTGAGATGATGGATCGTTCATCGGAAAGAAAGGGGCCCAAGGAGACCGTTTGATAGCGATTGGACAGGAATGAGGTTATCCAGGCAAGTGTGGAGCCCGAGACACCAATCTCACACATCCTATTGATTAGAATAGCATGTGAGATGATGCCTGTAAGTCTTGCAGGAGAAGATGAAATTGACAAAACCAAAAATGATTTTAAAAAATGTTGCAGTAGTGCCGGGTGATAATTAGTGATTAATTCACAGGAACGGGGAAGATTGCAGATGAGTTTTAATTTGCTAGAACATAATGATTCATGTATGCGTGCTTCAGGTAGCGTAACTAGGACACACCAGCGCACATTGACAATTATTCATGAAATGCTGAAGAAAAGTGCATGTTTATTTTAGGTGTACGAACTTTCCACATGCATGTGCCTCTAGTTCAGAATATCAACAAAAATACAGCTTCAGCAAAGGTCTGTCCTAATACAATTTCATAATTTTTTTCTGTTCTCTCTGGAGTGAGGGAAGGATGGCCTTCCTTTGACATCTTATAAGGTCACTTTAGCTGATCTGCGTAATAGTTGAACAAGGTATTGTATTCCTATGTTTCATAATATATTATTTCATTTTCTTAATTTAATTTGTACAGCTTTAACCAATAAAATGCCTTAGGATTTAGAAGTTACTAGGGGTGTTGCACAATCCAATAGACTGATCGGTTGGCATGTATGAAATATTTCTAATCCAACATAATGTCATGGTATGAAAGGAATGTGCCTTCCGTCCCTAAAACATTATAAGAGAGGTGTTTTGGAGGAGAGATATGATCTTTCAGCCTTTTCTTTAAAGACGGGCTCTATGTCAGTCTATTTGCAGAGCTATTGAAGCACCTAGAATTACGTTAATTCTTTAGGTTTTATTCATAGCCTTGTACTAACTCAATGAAAGAAAGAGATAGTCTTTCTCCCACATAATGGCCCTCTTAATTTCTTAATTAGAGCGTCAACACTGCCCTTGTGGTATGCCACCTTAATATCAACTTCAGAATATCGTAATACAAGAATATTGAGGACAAAATATCAAGTGCGAAGATATCGACGAGGTAACTATATATATCGGCGGTACTTATAAGTCTACTATACTTAATTCCTCATCTGTGCACCTTGGCAATTTCTATATCATTAAAGGTACACAGATGTAGAGTCAAGACTAACAATGTTTACGTGTCCATATACACTTACCTTATCAATATTATGGTCCTTGATATAAAATAACGTGCATCTGTAAAGGTCAAACACAGGCCCATATAGTGGATGCATAAGCCTCCAGACACAGCAACAATTTTCGGCCACAATATTTTGGTTGCACAATGTTTCTGTTGATATTTTGACAAACACCCTTGTCAAAACACCCCTTTCCAATCAGTTTTGTGTAATTTATTAAATGACACTCACCTTCACGCCTCAGACAAGTCTTCTTTCGAGATTTACTAAAACTCAACTTTCAACCTCACTGATGTGAAAAACCATGACTCCACAGGCGTGAATAGGGTCTTGGGAAAGGGTAGGGCCAAAAGGCACAAAAAAGGCACTGGGAGGGGGCAGGGAGCCAGGGGCAAAAGAAGAGGTGCAATGTGTAATATTGAAAGAATAGCGGCGCTCATGAAGTGCTCGCACTCATTGAAGCCATCAGAAACGCCAGCATCCAAGAAGAGGAGGAGGCAGGAGAACCAGAGACTAGTCTGGAGCAAGGGAGGTTTAGTGCAGCTGTTGGAACAAACGAGGATGAAAAGAACTGGCAGCATCTTCATAGACTTGTGGTGGAGCCTGCTATAGGTGGTGAGTGCAGGGAAATGGGAGTGGGTTGAAAATTAGGCTGATAGAGTGCAGAAGGGGTTAAACAGGATAAAATAGAGTAGCGGCAACAGGGGTCATGGGGAAGAAGCTGTCCTGAAGTTTAGTGTAGAGATTAGGCGAGGGCTGCAGATCCAGGAAGAGTCTGGCGTGACTCCAATACCACGTGACGAAGCGAACGTTCAGGGTCTGGCGTGCGAACCAATGACGGTGCAGACAGGGAGTGGATCTGGCACAGCCCCTCTTTCTCTCTCGAGAAGACTATCTGTAGTATGTAGGTCCATACATACATGCAATGATGTAGTCGAGGCAGTTGTAGTTGAGATTTGAAGTAGGTTTATTCAGCCATAAATAAGTTTACAGGAAGTATTATGCTGGAACAAGCAGCCCC
Organism: Lissotriton vulgaris; assembly: GCF_964263255.1. Taxonomy (NCBI): domain Eukaryota; kingdom Metazoa; phylum Chordata; class Amphibia; order Caudata; family Salamandridae; genus Lissotriton; species Lissotriton vulgaris. The sequence continues at coordinate 600,281,347 of NC_141696.1, forward strand.
ACCAGGAGCAGCCTCCTAGCTACTCAGCCCATACTCCAACTGCCAACCTCATACCAGTCACACAAGCATTCCATCCATGTCAATCACACTCACATTCTGACCTGGAACACTCACACTGGCTGAGTAGCTTGGAGCAGAGAAGTGCAGTAACATTAACACTAAACCCAGAATACTACACTATCTCACACACTTCTAGATATCATTATAACTATCGGGATGTGGGTAATCAATGGAGAGATGCTCAGTACAAGTGGGGCAAAAGATGAAGCTCAACATGCATCAGGTATGGAAGAGATGCAAATGTGTCGGTGGAAGAAGGGGATATTGTCGATGAGACCCTGTGAGAGCCTTTTCGTCAGCAAGAATAGCCACCGTGGCGGTCGATGGGGTGGACAAGGTACAAGGAAAATTGTGGAAGGGAAGTATGTACTGGGCAGAGGCATTGACCTGGATGAGGTGGTAGTGGTGAGTGACGGCAAGAAGAATATAATGGTAAGTGCGTCAGAGGGGTCAGACAAGGAAAGGATTACTAAGGAGAGTAAATAAATAAAACATAAAAAACTCTTGTATATGGGAATGACAAAGCCTTCAGGAGCACACGTGTTGGCGTCCACAAAGAAGAAGATGTGAAAGGGCAAATATAGTGATATTTTCAAATTATCGTATGGAGAGTTGAGGGCAAAGGAGGAGGTGTGGGCTGTCTCAGGGGCCTGGAGAGCCAGTTCATACTGAGAATTCTACAGGGGTGTTTTCAATATACATTAGTGAACATTGTGAGAAGATCCCGGAACGCAATGTAGTGCTATTTTAATACATATTGTGAAAAGGAAAGCTCAAATAACATTTGGAGGGGGCTTGGGTCTAATACGATGAGGAGTTTCGGCTCCAGCTGGTGGAGGATGCAGACAGTAAGTGGGGTGAGGAAGGCACAGACTTATGGCTGAAGTGGATGACACCTTTGAGCCTGAACCCAGAGCGCTTTCATTGCTTTGACAGCACTTTCAGGGGCTTACCACCCGGGGAGGAGTGGAAGTGGTCAGTAGGAGGCAGAATGTGCAAGGATGCGCCCCATGGCCTTTAAGCAAGGTTTTTGCAACAGGGAACTTTGCACTTTTAAGCACAACTATTCCAAATGTGTTGAAACACCCTGTCACACAATGCTTCAGTAATGCAGGAGGGGTGCAGGCCTACAAAGGGGGTGGGTGGTCAGGTGCAGGGAAGTAGGGCCAGAGGGATCAAGGTCAAAAGGGGAAAGGCTCACAAGCCAGTTAAAATGGAACGTTTGCTTTTTTGGTTACAGAGTTGTCTTTTGGTTGAGGTTGTGGGAGAATTGGTGGGCGGTTTTAAAGAGGGGGTTCAAGCTGGGGAATGAAGGTCCTGGTCCAGATGGTTTAGAACTTACATTCTACAAAGGAGCACTTGTGAAGACTGAAGGCTAAATTGGCCAAGAAGGTTGTCGAAGAAGGAAGAAAGGTCGGTTTTCAAATTGGCCGCTGGAGAGTTTGATAGTTTCACCTTTCGGTGTAGTGCTTTAGGGCAATTTCGACTAATTCAATACTTGTAATTGCCAGAATGGTGCTCCATTAATGATTCAATTGCAGAGGAGTTGTCACCAGTCTGATATGCCTTAGTGGATTATGCCTTTAGTGGTTCCAGGATTGAATGAGGGCAATTGGAGTTCCACTGGCATCACAACAGATGGGGGGCCTGCTACAGTGTCAGCGAGATAGTGGAGAGGGTGAGAGATGTGTGTCATCTAGCTTTCTAGCACCTACACTTCGTGAGATGCCTCGCTATGGAACGCTATCTGGTCTACAAATAAAGTGGACCAAGTCTGATATTTTCCCCCTGACCACAGTAATCAAATGAACATGCCACAAACTTCCCTTGAAGTCTGCCCGATACCTGAGGATTCATATCCATAGAGATATGGACCAGATTATGCGTCTCAACTATGGCCCAGCAGTAGATAAATTGACAACTCAAGTAGAAAGATGGATCCACCTTCCTCTATCAATGGCGGGCCACATTGCTATCATCAAATGGTGGTACTTCCCAATTATTTTACCTTTTTCACAACATTACCATTCCATTAACGAATATATTTTTTGCAACACTCTGTAGTTTACCCACACAGCTAGTTTTGGGGGGTAAACAACCCTGAATCGGATGTGATACTCTGGTACTCCCATACGAGTGTGGTAGCCTGGGAGTTGCCCATATGCACCTATTCTATCTGGCAGAACAGTGCAGTTTTGTCAGACATTTGTATCATATGGACGTATGAAAACCATACACTAGGCCTGAGATACATCTTGCTGCACCAACCCCCTAAAAGTCCTATTTCCGATGGGACTTAAATGAAATCCATGTGATGTACAAACATTGTCTACAAATAGCTGAGCCTGGCAAAGACTGCTGTGACTGCTGGGTGGAAAAACAGTGTATTCTCCCGACATACCTGCTAACCCCTGGCTACCCATAACGCAGAAGAAGCTAGTTCAACGCATCCTCCTGAAATACTCATTATACACCTATGGGGATCTTTTCACTGGTGGACACGTGTTTTCTTGCATGGACGATGCACATTTCTAAAAAGCTCCCTAAATGGACCATTTTGTTTTACAGAGGCTCCAGAGAGCACTCAGAGTCCAGGTTCCATTGTACCCGTTGGCGCTGGAGGAATTTTTACCACTAACATTGATAATTATTGGCATAGAAAGAGACTGGTTAATTTCAAAGCTATATCATGCTAGTTTGAATATTTTACCTTCCCATGACTCAAAATGTAGGACTCGCTCGAAGACAGATCTAGGACACTACAAAACAGATAAGGTGTGGCACAATTGCTGGCATTTTGTGTTATAAAGGAGACCTATGGTTTTGGTTGATTTAGGCTCGCATTTGATGAGTCAAGTGCATACAATTGATGGATGTTTGTTGTCACCGATGAATAGGTGTGGACAAGGCTGGCAGAGGGTAAGATTTCAGTAGAAAATGTATTCCTTCTTGGTCTCATTACTGGTGGGGTGGATCACCTCGAAGAAGCACAGGGTTGTGAGGTGAGTTGTGAAACCGGTTTAGAAAGTTAAGATAACATTTGTTTTAAAGGTGTTTTTCTTAGGAGTTTGGGTCATGGAAAGCAGTAAAAGAGGAAAGATGTTGGAGGGTTTAAGGAGAAGATTAGTTGTGGGTGGGTGTTTAGAGGTGGGAGTACCTTTGGACAGGTTTACATTGATGTATTGTGAGGCGAAATGTTTATCCTGTAACGCGAGTGCCAGGGTTTATATGTTTCTGTGTTCTGCTTCTGCTTTAATAAAGCAGAGTTTTCTAGGTTACGGAAGTTGTGGGTTTTGTGTTTGCGTTGTCTCACCCAAATCTGACACAGTTCAAAACTATAGCTAGATTGGCATCCTTCAATAATCTGCAATATCAATTAGGTGTCATTATATATCCCTCACACTATGGTATGAGGAAGGCCATTATTTAAAGCTAACAATAGCCAACAGGTCCACAGGCTTCAAAAGTGTCATAATGTGGCAGTGCGAGCTACAGCACGGGGTGAACCATACAAAGCAAAAGAAGACCAATATTTTGGGGAACATGGCTTCAGAACAATGGAGTAAGGCATTGCCCTTAGAGCTAAAAACCAACGACCCATGATTCAATCATCCTTGTGTGACCTCCACACCCAACCAGCTGGACCTCGAGCTGAGGAAACACAGGTTACGGTGCACATGTTTGCAGGTGGATAAAGAGATCATGACCTGTGGTGCAGCATTGGAATTGATTAAGCACAGGACCATGGCAAGATCCAAGATGACAGATGACTGAAGGGGTCCAGGCATAAGTGGGAGCAGGTAGAGGTGCAACGAACGTGGAGAAATGAAAACTAGATATCAGAGCGTGAGCTTTAAGAGTAGTTGAGCCTTGGTGTGGACATCTGTGACAGGAATAGGTAAAGCCTAACAAAATGACAGAGCTTCTCAGACAGGCTGGTGTTTCTGCAAGGCAGTGCTGGAGCCAGGAGAGTTGTGGTTTGGCCAAGGAGAGCAACAGATTCAGCTGCCACTGTTGGTGAGTCAAATGAACACATACCCAAGCCAGGGTTAATTGAGAGATGAAGCAAAAGGCTAGGGACCCTGTTTCCCAATAAATAAAAACTGTGTTTGATTAAGGGCATGAATAACTTCTAAGACCATTTTCAGTAGATAGGAGAACTCTAGAAGTGGCCGCTAGGGACTTCTAATTGCTAAATCCTGAACTTGGGGCATGGAAGCTGTGATAAACTGAACACAAATCTAAACTAACCTTTATGCCATGGTGTTGGACTTGGCGCACACTACAGGGTCATACGCAAACATTTTGCCTTAGCCCTCCTGTTAACTGAGCCAATGTCGGAGGGATGGGCGGAAAAAGAAGCAAGGAGGCTGTGTGGGAGCAATAACGAGGTAGTGTTTATTAACAAAAGGTTCTTTAGGTGTTTCAATTTATATAATTCAGTTCAGTTCCTTCCTAGGGAACGTTATGCACCATCCTTGTTGTTTCCTAAGGGGTTGGCACTCATAATGGAAGTTATCCTTCACTTCTTCTTGGGGAGCTCAGCAGGGTTCCCCAGGATCACCTCTCATGGGAGTGCGCAACCGCAGAACAAGGGAAGAAGGTAGAGAAAAACAGAAAGGAGCCATGAGCCTGTGTGCTCTATCTGACATGATTGGCTACCAGCACACCACTGTGACAAGCGTCGCTGGCTGGACCATGAAAAGGGGGGAAGGGGCTTTGTGTCACATAATGCAAAAAGGGACACAGGTGACAAAGGTTCGGCCTTCTGCCCGTCCCGTGATCTCAGGAGACGTAACCACAAACCAACACCCAATGTGCCCGCCTTCCCCTCTCCAATTCACATACCTCTTGCTGCCGCAACTCTTATGAGTTGCAGTGGCTCTTGCACGTCTTCGGGGACCCACCAGTCCTCACACCACTCCTCTGGAGGTTCCAGATCTCCTGCATCCTTCCCCACAGCATCTTCTCTTCCAGCATCTTCTCCTCCAGTTTTTGTATTCTCCTCGGGTCGTTCTTTCCACACTTCCTCCTTTCTTCTCCCGAACACACATCCTCCGACCTTTCCACCGCCGCACTTATTGGCCAACTCCACCTTTCCCATCCGGCCTCGGACTGGGACACTCCGAACATGACTTCGCCCCTCCAGAACTCGGCTGCTTCGCTCTCTCTGGTTTGTGTCCTTTTCCTGCTCCTGTCATCACCATTTGGCCCTCGGATGAAGAGAACCCCTGACAGAAGTATGGAGACCAGATGGGGACAACTGATGGCTCCCGGGGTGCTTCCTCACATCCCCCTTCCCTAACTTTATTGTTTACAAGAAAAGGGTCTGCCGGGTATCTGGACAAATAATCAATGTTAGCTTGTTCCTTGCCTTTCCTATGGATGACAGTAAAGCGGAAGGGCTGTAGGGTTGAGAACCATCTCAGAATTCTCTGATTATGTCCCTTGTTTCTGGACAACCATTCAAGGGGTGCGTGGTCCGTGTATAAGAGGAATTTCCTTCCATCTAGGTAGTATTGCAGGGCCTCAATGGCCCATTTAACTGCTAGGGCTTCCTTTTCTATAACAGCATACCTTGTTTCCCTTGGAAACAGTGTGCGACTGATGTATAATATTAGTCTTTCCAGGCCATTTTCATCTGTCTGTGAAAGTACAGCCCCAAGGCCACTGTCGGAGGAGTTTGTTTTCAATGGAAAGTGTTTATGATAGTTGGGACTTAACAAGAAGGGTTTGGAAGTGGTGTGTTGTTTAAGACACTGAAAGGCACAGATTTCCGAGTGAGTGGGGTTTTGAAGGCGCTTCTCTGTGTGTATACACTTGAGCAGGTTAGTCAAGGGAGTGGCTATTTGTGAGAAGCAAGGGTTGAACCTCCTATAGTATCCCAACAGGTCTAGGAAGGCCCGGAAGTCCTTTCGGTATTTGGGAAAAGGTACCTGGGCTATCGCTGCCACCTTCTCTTCTAGGGGCCTTATATAGGCTACCCCCAGAAGGTACCCCAGATATTTCACAGATTTTGCGACCAAGTGGCTTTTGGTAGGATTGAATGTCAATCCGCTTGTTCCGAAGGTTCAAACAACCTGAGTTAGATGTCTTAGATGTTCTTCCCAGGTTGTACTATAGATGATAATGTCATCAATATAAGATGCTGTGTATTCGTTATGGAGTTGGAGTACAATGTTCAAAAACCTCAGGAAGGTCACAGGGGCCCCATGTAACCCAAAGGGTAACACCTTGAACTGAAATAGCCCCCTTGGAGTACTAAAGGCTATTTTCTCCCCATCCTGTTCTTTCAGGGGCACTTGCCAATACCCTTTACAGAGATCTAATGTGCTGATGTACAGAGCCTTTCCCAGTTTTTCTATCATTTTGTCTACCCTGGGGAGGGGATAGGCATCAAACGGAGATATTTTGTTCACTCCCTAAAGTCAATGCAAAAGCATTTGGATCCATCCGGCTTGGGCGCTATCACTATGGGGGAGTTCTATTCACTTTTGGAGGGTTCTATAACGCAGAGTGTTATCATCTGTAAGACATCATTGTCTATTGCTTCCCTTCTTGTTTCAAGAATACGGTATGGTCGTAGTCTAACTTTCTTCCCAGGTATAGTATGTATCTCATGCTCCAGGATAGTGGTTTTTCCGGGACCAAAGAGAACACCAACTGAACGTGATGAAGAGTGGCTTTCAGTTCTTGTCTTCTGCTAACTCTCTATCTATGCACTGGTCTACAAAAGATGAAGGGTTGACCCCTACCTATACGGGGAGGGGACCCTCCCACTTCTTTATGAGGTGGATATGGTAAATTTGGGTATGACCCCCTTATGGGTCCATCTCTAATTTATGTGTGACAGGAGTCACTTTCTCTAGGATTTTATAAGGCCCTTGACACTGGCTTAACTATTTATGCTCTGAGGTGGGTCTTAAAAGCAAAATCATCTCTCCTATGGCTAACTCTCTCTCCTTCACTGTTTTGACATACTGGGTCTTTTGACTGGTTTGGGCCTGTTCCAAATTAGTTCCGACTATGGCCCTTATTTGGTTCAGTTGGGTTTTTAAACTGGCTACATACTCTAAAAGAGGCTTTGCAGTGTCTTTTTCTTCCTCCCATTCCTCTCAGGCCATGTCCATAAGGGTACCGGTTTGCCTCCCATAAAGCAACTCAAAGGGGGAGTACCCCTACATCTGATGGCAAATAAAGCCAAGGGGAGCATATCTTCCCATTTTCAGGCTTCTAGATCCAGCAGCTTCTTTAAGGTGTTTTTTAGTGTGGCGTTATATCGCTCCACCAAACCATCCGTTTGGGGATGGTATGCAGCGGTCCGGATTTGTTTAATATTTAGCTGTTGACAGACTTGGCACATTGCCTTGAAGGTAAAGGGTGTTCCCTGGTCGGTGATGATTTCTTTGGGGAATCCTATTCAGTAAAAAAGAGAAATCATGGCTTTGGCCTCCGGTGTCAAATTGGGGGGGGGACATAAGGACTACTGCCTCAGGGAAACGGGTAGCATAGTCTACCAGGACCAGCATGTAGCGATAACCGTTGCGTGAGGGAAGAAGGGGACCGAGGATGTCCATTACTACCCTTGTGAATGGTTCATCAATGACAGGCAGGGGTCTTAGTGGTGCTCATGGAGGTATATGCCGACTGTTTTTCTGACCTACCGAACACTGTTTGCAGTAGTTTTTTTACTTCTTGTTTTTCTGCCCCAAAATGTCCCCTTAATAGATGACTGTGGGCCAAGTATAGGACTTTTTCTCTAAAGGTACGTGGTACCAACAACTGGATGGGTATGTTCTTCCCACCCTTCCTTTATAATAACGCCTTTCTTTTGAAGAATTGTGGACCTACTTGGAGAGGGTCTTCCTGTTCAATGGCTTGTCTCCAGGCCTTTTGAAGGATGCGGTCTTCTTGCTGAGCCGACCTGAAATTTCTATCATGGTCCCATAGTTTGTTTCCTGTGTTGGTTAGGAGGATTGAAGCTCAGCTTTTTTTTCTCTCTTTCGTTTTTACGGCTTATGTTATGTTATGTTATGTTAAAAAATTTATACCGCGCACGTACACCGAGACGGTTTCTTGGCGCTCATAACAAACATAGCTAGCCAGGGCAGAAGAGTTACTCAAAAGCCACCTGGAAAAGGTGTGTTTTTAGGGTTTTGCGGAACAACTCATATGAGGTAAAATGGCGAAAGGAAGAAGGGAGGGAGTTCCAGTAGGAAGGGCCTAGGAAAGAGAAGCATAATCCTCCATGTTTTTTACGGCGGAATGATGGAGTGCAAAGAAGATTATCGGCAGAAGACCGTAAGTTGCGGGTTGGAGAATATCGCTTAAGCTTGGAAGAAATGAACTCAGGGGCCTGGTTATGCAAAGATTTGAATAGGGTGCAGCCGAGCTTGAAGGAACATCGTTTAGCCACTGGGAGCCAATGAAGGCTCCTCAGATGGGGGGAGACGTGCTGGTGTTTGGGTTGGTGGTACACCAGGCGCGCAGCCTGGTTCTGGATCAGCTGAAGTTTATGAAGCTGATAGACAGGAATCTCCACATACAGGATGTTGGCAAAGTCAACTCTGGAGATGACCAAAGCCAGTATTACTAGTGTGAGTGCCTCTCTGGTTAGAAATCTACAGATCTTGCGAATCCTGCGTAGCTGGAAAAAGCAGGATGATGTTACTGCTGAGATCTGAGGTTTCATGGAAAGATCCTCCGAGATGATCACTCCTAGGCTTTTCACAGAGCTGACCGGGCAAGGGGGGAGACCCAGAGAGGGGGGCCAGTAGTTATCATCCCATGGATTGGTGGGTCCACCCACCAGGACAAGTTCCGTTTTAGACGGATTCAGCTTGAGCTGGCTGTGAGCCATCCAGTCAGAGATGAGTAACATGGTTGTTTGGAAGTTGAGGCGAGAGGAAGGTGTAGTGTCCAGAGGGAAAATCAGTTGTAAATCATCGGCATAATTGTATATTGTAGCGGAGGAATGGCGAAGAGAAGCCATGAGTGGTTGCATATAAAGATTGAAAAGGAGGGGGGAGAGAGCAGATCCCTGGGGAACACCACAAGTGAGGGGGAGAGAAGAAGCAGAGAAGGTGGAAGGTGGACTGCCTGGGAGCGGTCCTGCAAGAAGGATCGAACCCAGTCAAGGGCAGTGCCCCGAATGCCGGCGTTTCTGACACGGTCGATCAAGATAGTGTGATCGACCGTGTCAAAAGCCGCCGACAGGTCTAACAATACGAGGGCTTGGGGGATGTTGTTGTCGGCTCCAGTTCTAAGTGTGTCCATCACAGCTGCAATCACCATCTCTGTAGAATGCAGGGGGCGAAAGCCCGCCTGCTGGGGGTCAAGGAAGAAGGAAGACTCAATAAAAGTGCTCAAACATTTAGTGACGTAGGTCTCTAAGATCTTTCCCAAAAAAGGGAGAAGAGAAATAGGTCTGTAGTTGCTTAGCACTAGGGGATCTGCACTGGGCTTTTTCAGGATGGGTAACACTACCGCCTGCTTGAAAGCTTCTGGGACGACGCCTGATGTTAAGGAGGAGTTGAGAAGGGCTAGAGCGGGGTCAGGGCAGTGCATAAAGATTTCTTTGAAAATATGTGGGGGGCAGCAGTCCTTCGGGGACCCGGAGCTGACTTTATGAAGAAGACTGTTGAATTCGGTGATGGGAATGGGAGGGAAAGATAGGAATTTCTGAAGGTTTTCCGGGGGGAGGGGAAATGATTTGGAAGGGGAAGGTGGAGAGATATTGTTTTTGATAGTGGAGATCTTATCTTGAAAGAAAGCATTGAGCTCATCCGGTCCTTTCCTACTGTCCAGTCCGGATCAAGGATTTGGGAAAAAAGGTGCCTCTTTTCTCTATTCGGTTCCTTCTTTCTATGTGTCTCCAAGCAGATCGTGGAAATGGGGGTAGTCGGTTCCCAGAACCATTGGTTCTGGTAATTTAGGGATCAAACCCACCTTCATGGACACAGGTGGATGGGAAGGGTGATGTTGAATATCAACGTTTGTCATGGGGTATGTCTTACTATCTCCATGGACACACTAGATGGTGACTACTCCGGTAGTGGATGGGACAACCCCAGGAATGGACTGGGGTCTCATAATGCTTTGTGAACACTCTGTATTAATTAGGGCCTCTCTTGGTTCTCCGTTGCCTGTAACCTTTCTATGGAAAGGAGGGATGCCTTCTCCTGTGGAACAATACAGGGCACTGGCATATCCTACCTTCAAAGGTTCCTCCATCTGGGGACATGAGCGGGCAATATGGGCAAAACCTCCACTATGGAAACATTGAGGTCCTGATGTGAGAGAATGTCGGGGAAGGGCCACAGGTAAGGTACTGGGGACTAGGGTCACTGTTTCTGGCTTTCTAGGAGTAGGATGAGGTCTTGTTATTCTCATGGATGTACCTCCAGGTTGTTTCCATGTAGTCTCTTCATGGCCCTTTTGTAGCTCCTGCGCTCTGAAATATGCTGCAGCTACTTTTACTGCTTTTTATAGGGTGAGTTCTATGCGTTGTCACACCCAACGTTATATTGGGGGGTGCAGCGATGTCAGGAACTATTCTAGATATGTTGTTTCCATTATCATTTCTTTTGACAACATCAACGGGCTTTAACCATCTATCTGCTACATCCCTTATCCTGTTACAAAGATCTCTGGGGTTTTCCTGAGGGACTTCCCGGATATGGCGCAGTCTGATCCTGCAGGTTTGGTTGTCTATTCCCATTCGTTCTTGGATACATCTCTTAATGGGGTTACTCCAAGGGGGTTGGCCGCCTGATATGCAGTTTGTAGGTCCCTCTATAACAGAGGTCCCAGGTATTGCCCCCCACCTGTCCTCCGGCCACATGGCAGCTCTCTCCATTCTTTCAAACTTAGACAGAAAGAAGTCTGGGTTCTCTCCTGAGACATATTTCTGTATTACCACCGAAGGAGGGGCAGTTAGACCCCGTGGTTGTCCTAGGACTTCTGCTAATTTCCCAATTGCAGTTTCTTGACTTTAACCCTGTTCTGTTCGGGTCCTATGTAGGGACTCCTGGTCAACCTCAGCTACTTCCAGGAACTTCCCCATAATTTTCTCCAGCCTGTCCTGACTTTCCGCCATCTTGTTGACAGCGGCCTCCATTTCCCCCTATCCCACTTCTGACCACACCTGCAGAGGGATGGGCAGAAACAGAAGCGAGAAGGCCGTATGGAAGCAATAATGAGGTAGTGTTTATTAACAAAAGGTTCTTTAGGTTTTACAATTTGTAAAATTCAGTTCAGCTCAGTTCATTCCTAGGGACAGTTATGCACCATCCTTGTTGTTTCCTAAGAGGTTGACACTCAAGATGAAAGTTATACTTCACTTCTTCTTAGGTATGTCCGCAGGGTTTCCCAGGTTCACCTCTCATGGGAGTTCGCAACCGCAGAACAAGGGAAGAAGGAAGAGGGGAAAAAAAGGAGCCATGAGCCTGTGTGCTCTATCTGACACGATTGGCTACCACCACACCACTGTGACAAGTGTCGCTTGCAGGACAATGAAAAGGGGGGGCTTTGTGTTACATAACGTAAAAAGGGACACAGGTGACAAACGTTCGGGCTTCTCCCTGTCCAGTGATCTCAGGAGACGTAACCAGAAACCAACACCCGATGTGCCTGCCTTCCCATCTCCAATTCACATACCTCTTGCTGCCGCAACTCACCTGAGTTGTGGCAGCTCTTGCACGTCTTCAGGGACCCACCAGTCCTCACACCACTCCCTGGAGGTTCCGGATCTCCTGCGTCTTTCCCCACTACGTCTTCTCTTCCGACGTCTTCTCCTACAGTGTTTGTATTCTCCTCAGGTTGTTCTTTCCACACTTCCTCCTTTCTGCTCCCGAACACACACCCCTCTGACCTTTGCTCCTCAGCTCTTATTGGCCAGCTCCACCTTTCCCTTCCAGCCTCAGACTGGGGCGCTCCGAACGTGACTCCGCCCCTCCAGAGCTCGGCTGCTTCGCTCTCTCTGGTTCTTTCCTGTGCAGGAGAAGGCAGTACGTTTTCCCTGTTTGTGTCCTTTTCCTGCTCCTGTCGTCACCATTCGGCCCTCGGATGAAAGAAACCCCTGACGGAGGTATGGAGACGGTATATAGACAACTGGTGGGCTCCCGGGGTGCTTCCTCACAGCCAATTTTTTGGGGCTTTTAGGACTCTGTGCACTTTATCACTGCTAACCAGCTCTAAAGTGCTTGCACACCCTCCTTTAAACATGGTAAAATTGGCCTACACACAATTGCCCACATTTATGTTATTTGCAAGTCCTTAGCAAAGTGGTACTATATGTACCCAGGGTCTGTACATTAAATGCTACTAGTGGACCTGCAGCACTTATTGTGCAACCCACTTAAGAGGCCTTTTTAATCAAGTCTCAAATCTGCCATTTCAGCCTGTGCATGTGTTTTTCAACTGCCATTTCGACCTGGCAAAATAAACCTTTTGCCAGGCCCAAACCTTCCTTTTTAATGTATATGTCACTCCTAGGGTAGGCCCAAACATGCCATAGGGCAGGGTGCAATGTATTTAAAATGTTGGATATGTATATTTAAGTTTTACATGCCCTGGTAGCATTCATTTTTCACTACTGCAAAGCCTACCTCTCTCATTGGGAGAACATCAGGTTACATTATTACATTTAATAAGGAATAACTTTTGTTTGAGTGCAGGTAGGAATGCCATGTTGAATGTCTGAGGAATTGTAATTTAGAACCCTCTTTATCAGTAAAGGCAAAATTGAAGTCACAATTCTGAAAATGCCACTTTTAGAAAGTTGCCATTTTCTTGTCCCACTCATTTGGAGCCTGCAGCCGATTTCTTGGGTCACATCACTAGGTTGGCAGTTGGCCTTTGTGTATTCCTTTCAGACAGTAAGACAAAGGGGAACAGGTGTTGGCAAGATGGACCATCTATGACTTGATAGGTTATTGAAACGGAACCCCTTCTGAAGACGTGAGGAGTACTCTCCTTGATCTAAACTACATATTATCCTATATGAAGAACTCTGAGATATTCAATGGATTGAGTTCCAATTTATAATTGAGGAACAACTGTCTTCTGGAATTGGCCTATATAATTTGTTATTTGGATTGATTTTTTGCCCTGAAGAAGTCATTTGGGTGATTGTACCCTCTGACGAAACACGTGTTGGCACTGGTCCTTTTGATCTATTGGCTACATTCTGTATGAACTTGATGAAGACTGTGAAGAGATTTGATGTATGAAGAGAAAAGAAATGGAAATTAAAGGAATTTGATTCGATAAACTTTGAAAGAACACTCATTTGATTGTGGTTATCTTTTCTCTTGGAACAATATAAGAACTGACATATATGTGCTCGGGGACAATTTATCTTTTGATAGGGGGCAAAGCTGTCACCTACTACACTTTCACAATCCAAAGGCTCTGCCTCAGCTCACACACAAAGGACTTCGCACTTGCCTAATGTGCCAGCAAACAGATTGGAACCAGGGCAGGGAGCCAGAAAATCCCAGACACTTCTGTAAGGGGAAACAGCAGTCGTTTATTCCACTTCAAAGGGGGCACCAGGTATAAAAATAGGGCTGTTAGACCCACTCTTCAGTTTACTCCTGGACCAGTGGATATTACAGAAGGGCGGCCCTGCTGCCAGAGGACTTCCCTACAGCCTGAGGCCTGCCCTGCTGTCTGGGAAGGAAGACTGGACCTGTAACTTTCATCCCAGTTTAAGTGACTCCAATGGTTAGCTGGGTGACCTCTTTTTCTGAACTTGTTAGGACACAGAACGGGACCACAGCGCCGCCGGTCATTCAACGGAACTACAACCCCCAGAACCACTAGCTCATGAACTACAGTACCCAGAATGCTGAGCCGGTAGCAGGCGCATTGCAAACCTGCATAAAAACATCAACGGTAGCAGAGGACGGCGTTGGATATTGTTGTTCGTGCAGAGAGACTGCAATCCAGCAAGGTGAGACCTTGATTCTCGAAACTGACTTTGTTTGCCCCGCGAGGAGTGTTCCGACGAACTCCATTGGAGAACCGTTGTTCTCAAGCACAGTCCCCGCTCGAGGGTAACCGAGCGCAGAGACTCGCGCTTCAACGCGCTGTTTGCCACAGTCCCCGCTCGAGGGTATTCGAGCGTAGAGACCCGCGCTTTAAGGCGCTGTTTGCCACAGTCCCCGCTCGAGGGTATTCGAGCGTAGAGACTCGCGCTTCAAGGCGCTATTTGCCACAGTCCCTGCACGAGGGTAATCGAGCGTAGAGACTCGCGCTTCCACACGCTGTTTGCCACAGTCCCCGCTCGAGGGTATTCGAGCGTAGAGACTCGCGCTTCAAAGCACTATTTGCAGCAGTCCCCGCTCGAGGGTATTCGAGCGCAGAGACTCGCGCTACAGGCGCTATCATTTACTTCCGTCCACGCTCGCGGGAATGCGTGTGAGAGAGGATTTTGCAACAACTTATACATTCGACAAAACAAGGTTCCAAGCTTGTGTTTCTTGCCCTCCGTTGGATGGTGTCGGGACCGACATTAATGCGGAGGACGAGCCAGGAAGCTATCACTTCTTGCTTCATATCATTCGAGTGGCATTGTCGGCCACTAGTTAGCACGATGTCCTCTGTTGTTGAATGCCAGGACCGGCATTCGTGCAGAGGACGGTTGGAAGGAAGGGGCTAAAGCCATAGCACTGACCCCGCGCTGTACTAACAATATTGATTAAACCTTGTTTGAACCACAACACCGGATCATTGTTTCTTTACATGTAAGAAAGGCGGGGTATAGTCCCTCAATACTCAATCCCGAGGTACAAGGGATCACATAATATCCGACCCCACAAACTCCAATCAACCTCCCGGTTGAGTATAGCACAATGGCCGCTATGGAGGACGTGTTGGCCGCGTTGCTTGATGTACAGACCGAACTAACAACGTCCAGACAAGAAACAGCGGATCTGAGTGCTCGGGTTGACCACCTTCAGAGGAACCGATTTAGCGCATGGGCGCACAACACGGGTCAACAAACCGCAGTAACTGTGGAGATGCCTGTGGCCATACCGTTGGCCACACCAGAAAGGTACAGCGGCGACCCCTCCACGGTTCAGGTTTTCATAACGCAAGTGGCCCTTCACTTCTCGTGCAAACCGAAATCCTTTCCCACGAACCAGGCACGAGTGGCATTTATGATATCGTATTTGGCTGGGAACGCAGCTCAGTGGGCTGTGCCTTTGGTGAGCAGGGACGATCCGCTCCTGTACGACTGGGAAGCGTTTCAGGAGGAATTTGTCAAGGTGTTTAACAGGAGAGCAGACTCGTACACGGGAGACCGTGAACTCCTAGAGTTGAAACAGGGGACCATTGGACTTCTTAAATACTTAAACACATTCAGACGTCTTGTCGTTGAGACCAAGTGGCCGCCAGCAAAACAAACGGCGATCTTTCACCAAGGATTGAGCGACGAGCTGAAGGATGTGATCGCGCAGATCGACCCCCAACCCGCGCAATGTGAAGACCTGATCAGCCTTGCCCTTCGCCTAGAACATAGGTTAAGCGAACGCAAGGGAGGTGGACCCAAGAAGGAGAAATCGATGTCAGCTCCCGGACATCCAGGGTCCGCTAACACACCTCCGCCGGCGCGGAATGAGCCTATGGATATCGGAGCTGTTAGAGCCAGCCTAACAGCAACTGAGAAAGAGTCCCGCAGGAAACAAGGCCTTTGTTTGTACTGCGGAAAAAAGGGGCACTACGTCCGCGAGTGCCCAGCAAAACCCAAGACAGGCTGTTCTCGACCCAGCCGACTGGCAACAGCATCAGTGGAAAAGGAGGCGGAAAACCAGTAGACTCCCGGAACATCGAAGGGAATTCCTGGAGTCACGGATACATCCCTTCCATACAGCAACATGCTTTGAAAGGATCCAAGCACACGTTTATACCGCTACGGTTATGGGTGCGGAATCAATGGGTCTCAGCCTCAGCTATGATAGACTCAGGGGCCACGGGGTTGTTTATGGACGACAAGGAGGAATCTCGTATAGGGATCAAGCTTCTGCAGTGATCGAACTCAGTGGATGTTTATGCGGTGGACGGGCGCAGGCTGGTTTCGGGGCCCATTAGTCACCAAACTGGGGATATTGAGGTGGTATATGGAACCCAGCACAAGGAAGTGATGGACTTCAACGTCATATGTGCACTGCAATACGGTATCCTACTGGGGTTGCCGTGGCTGAAAAAACACAACCCTTCCATAGATTGGGAATCACAGACAATAAGAATGACCTCCCTCTACTGTTCTCGGTTCTGCGGGTGTTCCTCGGAACATCTGAAATCGGAAGTGACGCTGGGGTATGCGGTGGCCACGGCCGCAGAGAAGGAGGTGAGCCTTCCCCTCGTATATAGAGACTTCAGCGACGTCTTCGATGACAAACAAGCAGACACCCTTCCGCCTCATCGGGTTTATGACTGTCAGATCGATCTGGTCCCAGGGGCTAACATACCAAGCGGGAGATTGTATGCTTTGTCCGAGCCCAAGAACATCCACCTACGTTCATATCTGGACACAATGCTGCGGCTGGGGTTCATCAGGCCCTCTAGATCACCGGCGGCCTCCCCTCTTTTCTTTATCCCTAAAGCCAACGGGGAACTCTGCGCTTGTGTGGACTTCAGGGCGCTTAACGCCATCACGGTAAAGAACAGATACCCATTGCCGCTCATAAATGTACTATTGGAACAAGTCAAGAGCGCGAAGGTGTATACAAAGCTGGATCTGAAGGGAGCTTACCACCTTGTCCGCATGAGGTGTGGGGACGAATGGAAGACGGCCTTTAAGACTAGGTTCGGCTTATTTGAATACAGAGTTATGCCCTTCGGGCTTTGTAACGCCCCTGCAGTGTTCCAGTTCTTTCTGAACGATGTGCTAAGAGACATCCTGGATGTGTACGTCGTCGTCTATATCGACGACATACTGGTGTATTCGGATAGCGTTGAGGAACATGTGAGGCATGTGTCTTCTGTCCTACGGAGACTGAGAGATAACTCTTTATACTGTAAGCTCAGTAAATGCGACTTCCACGTTACCACAGTGGAATTCCTGGGGCTCATGCTAAGCCCAGATGGACAAACAATGGCCGAAAGAAAAGTGAAAGCGGTTGTAGCCTGGCCGGCCCCTACCAGCGTTAAGGAGGTGCAGAGCTTCCTTGGCTTTGCCAATTTTTACTGGAGGTTCATTGAGGGGTTTTCGGGACTGGTGGTTCCCATCACCCAGCTGCTACGAAAATCGTCTTCCTTCTTGTGGTCACCAGAAGCCCAACAGGCCTTCGAGGCCTTGAAGAGGTCATTCACGGATGCACCGGTGCTGGCTCATCCAGACCCCGATCTCCAGTACATCGTTGAAGCTGACGCCTCGGATCTGGCAGAGGGGGCCATCCTGTCACAAAGGAACCCGGTGTCAGGAGTGCTACATCCGGTAGCCTTCATGTCTAGGAAGCTAAATGAGGCGGAGAGGAACTACCATGTTGCCGAAAAGGAGCTTTTGGCCATCAAGGATGCCTTCGGTGAATGGAGGCACTTGCTAATGGGGGCCAGGCACGTGGTGGCGGTGTTCACAGACCACCGCAACCTTCAATTCGTGACAGCGGCCAGGCAGCTCTCTCCTCAGCAGATGAGATGGATGCTGTTCTTCTCTGGTTTTCACTTCACCATCACCTACAGGCCGGGCACTAAAAACAAGAAGGCTGACGCACTGTCGAGACAGTCCAGCGACTCGGGGAGTCCTTCACCTACCATCAGGTCCATCGTTTCTCCAGGTGTGGTGGTAGGAGCGATCCAACCGGGGGCTTTCCTCTGGGGAATACAAAAAGGCATCTGTTCTTTCGAGTGGAGGACATGGCTTCGCAGACACAACGAATGGAAGGTAAAGGATGGGATACCTGTACATCGTGGTTGCGTCCTAGTCCCCACGGTGCGGCTAAGGAAGCAGGCGTTCAGATGGTGTTATGAATCGCCTAGCGCTGGGCATTTGGGTCTGGAAAAAACAGTGGACTACGTGTTGCGTCAGTTCTGGTGGCCTTCGGTGAGGGCCGATGTGCGGGCATGGATCGCAGCTTGCTCGATATGTGCAGCCATGAAATCAGATCACAGATGTCCTCAGGGACCCCTACGTCCTCTGCCCACCCCGGAAAAACCATGGGATCGCATCTCATTGGATTTCATCGTGGGCATGCCCAAGGACCAGGGGTGTACAGCCATTCTCGTAGTGGTCGATTATCTGACCAAGATGGGTCACTTCATCGCCTGCAAAGGAGTGCCAACAGCAGGTCAATTGGCAGTCATGCTCCTAAAGGAGGTGGTGCGTATCCACGGCCTGCCCAGCGTGATCGTGTCGGACCGGGGGTCACAGTTCACAGCTAGGTTCTGGAAAGCCTGGTGTTCTGCTCTCCACGTAACCACAGCTTCGTCCACCAGCTACCACCCACAGACAGATGGCCAGACAGAACGCCTCAACCAAACTTTGAAACAGTATCTCCACTGTTTCGTGGAGCAAGGCAAGGAGGAATGGGTTGACAAGTTATGGCTGGCAGAAATCGCGTACAACAACGCCACGCACGGCTCCACCAAGGTGTCACCGTTTTACAGCAACTACGGACAACATCCCAGATTCCTCCCTCTGGTCAGTCCTCGGGCCACGACGGGCATGCCTGCAACCCGCGCTAGAGTAGCCCATATCAAGAACACGGTAGGGCATGCCAAGAAATGCTTGGAGGAGGCCAAGGTGGTATACAAGGCATACGCGGACCGGCGACGACGGAAGGGTCTGTTGTACAAACCGGGAGATTACGTGTGGGTTTCCTCAAAGAACTTACGGTTTCGCAAGCACAGCGTGTTTCACCCACGTTTCATCGGACCGTAGCGTATCAAGGAGTGCGTGAGCCCTGTGAACATGAGGTTGGTGTTGCCGGACAGCTTGAGAATACATCCGGTGTTTCACGTATCTCTGCTCAAACCGGCGAGTTCGGCCGGGCGTTCTGCCCCTTATGGGGTCGTGGTGGATGCGGAACAGGATTATGAGGTCGAGGGCATCAGGGATTCCAAGTGGAGCAGGGGCAAGCTCTGGTACCTGATTGCATGGAAGGGTTATGGACCGGAGGAGGAGTCGTGGGAGCCGGTGTCCGGGATTTGCGCTCCTCGTTTGGTGGCTGCCTTTCACAGGAATCATCCGGACAAGCCGGGCCCGGGGTTGGGTCCCGTGGGTGAGGGGGGATGTACTGTTAGGACACAGAACGGGACTACAGCGCCGCCGGTCAGTCAACGGAACTACAACCCCAGAACCACTAGCTCATGAACTACAGTACCCAAAATGCCGAGCCGGTAGCTGGCGCATTGCAAACCGGCATAAAAACATCAACGGTAGCAGAGGATGGCGTCGGATATTGTCGTTCGTACAGAGAGACTGCAATCCAGCAAGGTGAGACCTTGATTCTTGAAACTGACTTTGTTTGCCCCGCGAGGAGTGTTCCGACGAACTCCATTGGAGAACATTTGTTCTCAAGCACGGTCCCCGCTCGAGGGTAACCGAGCGCAGAGACTCGCGCTTCAACGCGCTGTTTGCCACAGTTCCCGCTCGAGGGTATTCGAGCGTAGAGACCCACGCTTTAAGACGCTGTTTGCCACAGTCACCGCTCGAGGGTATTCGAGCGTAGAGACTCGCGCTTCAAGGCGCTATTTGCCACAGTCCCTGCTCGAGGGTAATCGAGCGTAGAGACTCGCGCTTCCACGCGCTGTTTGCCACAGTCCCCGCTCGAGGGTATTCGAGCGTAGAGACTCGCGCTTCAAAGCGCTATTTGCAGCAGTCCCCGCTCGAGGGTATTCGAGCGCAGAGACTCGCGCTACAGGCGCTATCATTTACTTCCGTCCACGCTCGCGGGAATGGGAGTGTGAGAGGATTTTGCAACAACTTATACATTCGACAAAACAAGGTTCCAAGCTCGTGTTTCTTGCCCTCCGTTGGATGGTGTCGGGACCGACACTAATGCGGAGGACGGGCCAGGAAGCTGTCACTTCTTGCTTCATATCATTCGAGTGGCATTGTCGGCCACTAGTTAGCACGGTGTCCTCTGTTGGTGAATGCCAGGACCGGCATTCGTGCAGAGGACGGTTGGAAGGAAGGGGCTAGAGCCATAGCACTGACCCCGCGCTGTACTAACAATATTGATTAAACCTTGTTTGAACCACAACACTGGATCATTGTTTCTTTACATGTAAGAAAGGCGGGGTATAGTCCCTCAATACTCAATCCCGAGGTACAAGGGATTACAGAACTACAGGGACACGACAAGGTCCAGACACCTCCCTGCAACTGTCCAGCTGACCTGCTGCACTGGGCTTGCTACTGGCCCGGCCTGAGCCCTACTGGCCTATGCAAGAGTGAGTTTGTGATCCCCAAGTGGTGCTTCCCCAGGTCCTGGGTCCTTCACTTGCGTCAGAGAGAGCTCCTCCTGGTCTAACTGATGGTTCCATCAAATCTGATGCGAAGTGACGCAAAGCCCTGCAAAGCCTCGCCACACAGCTGAAAACATAATTGGAACCAACGCCGAGCAAAGCAAAGCCCTGCAAAGCCTTGCTACACATCTGCCAGCCTCATCAGAACCTATGCCGAGAGATGCAAAGGTCCACAAAGCCTCGCTGCACAGCTCCATCTGAACACACATAAAGTGATGTGCAGCCTCACAAAGCAATGCTGCACAGACCGCGAACTTGGTCGTGGCCTGCACTCCATCCCAGCCTAAGATAGTGACTTTGTCATAGTCCAGGGCGACTAGATTCCCTCAGTTGGTGCTTTGCGCTTTTGGGCGCTATATTTTTTAAATCTTTAACATTGCATAGCTCCAGCTCTACTGAATGGACTTTTCTTGTTTTGGTGTCAAATAATTTATTACATTTTACCCAATTTTGTTTAGTAGGTGCGGGATTTTTCTTGTGTTGTGTTTTCATTTTATTATTGTTTGGATGCTGCATAAATACTTTACACATTGCCGCTAAGTTAAGCCTGACTGCTTTTGTGCCAAGCGACCAGAGGGTTGCGACCAGAGGGTTAAGTGTAAGTAAATTTAGTGACTTTTGTGGATTACCCTGACAAGAATGGTAGCTGCTGCTTGAGAAGGGCAAAAACAACAATTGATGGACAGAATGCAGAACAATTTCATACATTCACCCCAATACATAGATCTGGGACTAAATCCATTGTTTTTTTGCTCACCATGCCATTTCTATTTGAACCCAGCAATATGCAAATCAGTTTTGACCCTGCGCCCAATGGGAACAGTCCAGCCCTAACTGCCAGGCCAGGTCCTCCCTGGACTGAAAACAAACTTTCTAATATTCAAGGTAGCCCGGCTGATGAGGGGGTTCCACGAGTGTCTGATCTTGGGAACCATGAGCATCAACACATCCTAACAACAACAACATTGGACAACAGGTGCTTTGAATGAGGGCACGATTAATTCGGGTCTTCAGGATCCAGACCCCGATACATTTAAACTTCTTTGACCTGGACACAACACTGATTCAGCATGGGCCAGTGGTCAGATGCCTTTAGTCCTTTAGCATTTTTCTATAAGACTGGAGTCCAGTGGTGATTAACTGATTGCATACATAAAGGGCAATGTTGCCCAATGACCTGAGCAAGCCTGACTGCCTGCACGCCCACTGTACGAGGGGCCTACAGAGAATACCCAAGGAAGCTGTGTTACAGTGCCATGGGTAGATTGAAACCCACCAGAACATGCCAACAGAAACTAAATAGAGAAGTTGAGAAGATAAGCTTCTCAGGAGAAGCAAATTCTGGCCCCTCACATACCCATGGGAACAGAGGGAGAATCTGATAAACTGGTCAAAATATTAGAGGTAACTGTGATTATGAGACAAAGAAAAGAACACAAACTGACAGTGGCAATTTATGTAAACCTCGTATGAGGCAATCAGAAAAAACTGGCTGCCAGGGTCAAGAAAAATGAGACAGCGCTGCACAAATTGCAATCCACCACAAAACAAATATGGAACCAAGTCCAAGACCTCCGGGTGGGATAATGCTTCCTCCAGTATAGGACCAAAGATGTGAAGTGAAGATCAAGGAGGAACAATGCAAAAGTGTTTGGCCTCCCCTAAATATGTGAAGACCCTGACATACTTTTTGTACATGGAGCCGTGGCTATCCTAGACTGTGGCATGACAGGGATCCCACATTTTTTGTAGTCAAAAGGGTATATAGGGTGCTGTATGTGGGCCCCTTTTGAGTTAGCACCACTCCAACCTGGTAAGGATCCGACTCCTAAATTAGCAGGACTGCGATATGCTGCTACAGAGGGCTTGCAAACCTAGGCCTTTAGAGCAGATAACAGCAAAGTGATGGTCTTCCTATGTTATACTGCAGTTGTGCAACAACAATGGACATCTTTTATGGAGGTGAAGAGAAAACATAAGGCAACTAGTGTTCAATATATGCTGCTGTTGTTCCAGATGAAAATAAAAGTGATCATGGCAGATAAAGCACTATTCTTTCTAGACCCTAAAGAAGCACTAGAGTGGGCAGAAAAGCTGATGCCAAGAAGGAGGGCACATCAAAGACCCACCAGCTCCAATAAATAGGAAACCGAACAGGAGACCTGGCAACTAGCCAACACAGCAGCTGCATAAGATGAACTGCAAGATCAAGTGTAATGGTCACTTCCTTTCAGGACAGAAAGCAATATGAGGATACTAGGATGAATTAAGACTCAATGGGAGAAAAGTCGATGTTGGCTCAGCATCAGTAAATGAGGTCGATGGGGGGGGGGGATCACTCCCCCGACAGCAGACGTAATTAGGGCATTGTACGGTCACCTAGATTTAAGCCTCAGGGGGCATGAAACACACCTGATATCTTAATATGAAATGTATGTTTTCGTATTATTAAGGTCTGTACTATAAGTGGAGGAGGGTAGGAGAGGTGGGTTTTGGCACACCCACACTCATCCTTCCCCCATTTTATGGAGAAGGGAATATTATCATTGTGGCTTTAGGCCAGGCAAATCAACCAGCGACCAGTGCCTTAATCTTTATTTACTAACAACAAAATATACAAGGGTTAGTAAAGGCACACTCTTTATGGGGTTTATGGACCTGGCAGCAGCCTTTGACAATGTAAATAGGAGCAAACTTTGGGAGTTGATGAGTGGGCTGGGAATTGAGCCAGGACTCATCAACATATTGAGGGAACTTCATTGGAACACCACTGCCAAGGTCCACTATAATACGGGGGGAGCACTGATCCCTTCCCGTGTTCTAGCGGAGTGAGGCAGGGATGTATTCTTGCACCGTTTTTGTTTTCGCTTTATATCAATGATTTGGAGAGAAGTTTGGCTGCTCTAAATGTGGATTGCCCCAAAGCAGGAAACCGTCATATACCAGTTTTATTGTATGCAGACAACGCCGTCCTGCTTGCCAGGACGGCCCGGAGCCTACATCTTGTCGATGGGTTCGTGGACTTCATGGAAAAATTAGATTTGTCGGTGAATCTAAGTAAATCTTATGTCATGATAGCCGGCAAGACGCCCAGTAGGAAATTTGTATTCAAAATAGGGTCCCACAAACTAGAAACTGTAAGTTCATTCTCTTACCTAGGTTTGTTGTTTGACAGGGATACAAAGTTCGATCCTTTAATTGAGGAAAGATGTAGAAAGCTGGTATCGGCAAACGGAGTGATCTACAACTTTGCTCGTAGACTGGGGTGGTGGTCTCCGGAGCAAGTGATGAATTTGTATGTAGCGGTTAGCACCGCAAAAGCTTTATATGGAGCGGAGGTCTGGGGTTTCAGGGATGTTAAGCTCTTACAACTGGAGGAGGATACATTCTTGAGAAGAATTTTGAAGGTACCACAGGGCACCCCAGCAGGAATAACACACAACCCTGTAGCAGAATTAAGCAGGCAAATAGTCAGCGATTGCCTGCTTAAAGCCAATCACCTCAATATTCCGTGGATAAGGTACATTAAAGAGACCCTGGAAGCTGTTAGCCACTCATCACTATTTAGCGACCCGACTTCCATTACCCCTACATGCAAACATCAAATTAAAAGAGAACTATTAGATAAATTTGAAGCGGAAAGATTAAGCTCCGATTCATTAAAGAAATCAGTGGTGGCACATTGCCAAGTGAGAAATGGGGCGGGTATGGAACCTTATTTATTTTTAATGTATAACCATCAGGACAGATTTTTAATGTGTCGTTTTAGGCTTAACTTGTTACATCATATTTTAGCTTATCCCTCAGGTTTTACAGTGACAGTTGAGCAAAGGGTGCCTGCGGCTGCGACAATAGGTCCCCGCAGGACACCCTTCATTTTGTACTTTTATGTTCCTTTTATCGAATGCCCCGTCGGAGATTTCTGGTAGACATTTTAAAGAAGGCTAAAATCCGCCAAGCCAAGATTGCCCTGAACTTTTTACAAATGGCTGCTGATACCCGTACTTTGTGCTCAATTAGACATTTTTTGAAAGTATCAGCAAGACTCAGGAAAACCCGTGACTGAATAATGACAAATTAATTTTGAAATATTTTTAACATTTTTAACAATCTTCCTGTGCAATGTGTTTTTTAAATCTTATGGTTCAGTCTTACAATGAATGTTTATATTTTGTATAATGCATTATTTGTATTATGTACTTTTTATGATGAATCTTTCATCGAAATAAAGATTTTACTGAACTGAACTGAACTATCGTTGTGTTTTTGGAATGTGGGGCGCCAGATGTGGGGTTTTATGACAAAATATGGTCATGACAGGTGTTGAAGGGATTCTGGAACACAATAACGCAACTGGTCAGTGAAGAAACAAATAGGACACATTTAAACACACGACAGTTATGCGTACTTGGCTCACTAACACAGTCTCTAAAAGCAAATGTTAGCAGTAGATCAAGCAATGATCATAACATAAATACAGACCTCCATGGGATCAGTATGTGCCCCTATCACAGCGAAATACATTTATATGTTGTTTGTGAAAATGGCTTACTCCATGCAGGGATCCAAGATGCTTGGCATCTCCTGGCAGACAAAGGGTGAATATTAACCCCCTTGCTTAAACAATATCAAAAGGTACCTGTAGAATGACCTACACATATAGGAACGAAATACACAGTGAAGCTATTGTTGCCTGCGATTGCTTCAACATAATAAGAAATGGAATTCGAGGAAATAAAATTCGATACACGATCAACACCCGAGACGTAAACGTTTTCAATTAAAATATGTATCACAACCATAATCGAACACTCGTTGATGGCTGATGCGATTGCTGGCAAACTGAGAAATCAATTTCAATGAAAAATCATAACTTGCTTTAGAAAAATGAGCTTTCTCGTGCTAGTTTATTCAAAATATTTGTTTTCAGTGCAATTTATCATTGCTTTGTAATGTTTTTGTAATCAACATAGCTCCTTTTCTCTGTACTTTGGAGTAAGACATCCAGTATATTTATTTGTGTAGCCATATTTGATCAAGACGAGAAATATAACGTGAACATAGAGGGGCGCACACTGGGGAAGCCATGTTCTTGTTGTACAAGACGCCCTATATGTGGAATGCACAATGTTGTCACAATAAATATTTGCAAAGAGTAAAGATCTTGCACATTTGTCTGTTATACTCTGTTGTATTGTTTGCCACATATATGCAGCCCTGCACCACTGACCAGCACCCACCGTGCCTTGCACTGCACCCTGCAACTCTTGTTCCACCCAAAGTGAACAAGAAAACACATCTCACTTCACTAAAATATGGATATCCAATTAACACCTGTCTTATGAAAATTAAATTTGCATATACTCCTCTTCAAGGGGGTAGGACACAAAAAAATGGAGAGTATGCAGTTGCAACACCCACACTCTGATCTCACTCCAAAGCGAGTTCAATCATGGGTGTCACCGGGATTGTTTCTACCTAAGATTAAGGGCAAATATTTTACAACCTGCAGGCTCCAACACGAGACCGGCATTACTTTGTTGACAAAATACATAGGGCCATATTCATCAAGGGCCTCAGTCGCCTTTGCACCACGCAACGGGGTGCAAAAGCAACGCAACCCTTAAGATGCGATTTATCAGGCTACTTAAGGCTCCCTTGCCTAGCCCTTAGTGGCTTCATAAATCCAGCGTAACGTAACGTAATGTAAATCGCTGCGTTGTGCTACTCTGGCCCAGGGCAAGAGTTAATTACCCTCCGAATCTTAAGTCAGCGAGCTAAGCCTGCTCGGTCTCCCAGAAACTGATGCAATGGTTGGACTCTCAATTGACTGGAACGTCACTTGCCCACTAAAACCCAAAGTCCTTAGTAGCTTGTCAAACAAGTTGGAATCCCCCAAAACTCTTCCCATACAAATTAGGAATCAGTCTGCAGCCTTTCCTCAAATCAGCTGGCGTCCCTGATTCCTAGACCACTTACTAAATTAGAATTGCTGTGCCCCTCTCTGCCTGCCTCCTCCATAGGACTGCAGCAGCTGTTTCTCAGCACCTGCTGGCAACAAGCAGAGCCCTAATCTCCAGTGACTCCATCTCTCAAAAGTGGCAACACCCCCGACAAGAGCTAAAGTCCACAGGAGGGTTTTCATCCGCCGTAAAATGATATATTCAGTGTAACGGTAAAATAATTTGTGGTTATATAGAGCTTTGGGTTCTAGGCATGTTTGCAACCTAGTGAGAGCATCATCACCTGTGGCCTGACTCCACACCAGGCCAATTTATTCCCAGCAGATGCCGCTGCCTGTCCTCAGTGTTGTGCGCTCTGATGTCACCCCAGCAAGTGTGGCAAGACACCCCTGATCCAGAGGCCTACAAATTTACTATAAATGTTTAATAGCTTTTATTTATTGAGAGAACACAGAAAATTGCGGAAAGGGACACTGAGAAAAACCAGGAGAACTTTGAAGAGTGATAAGTTGGATCATGGGGAGAGGATGCACACATTGCAGCGAGTATCATGATGGATGAACAGGAGGCTGGCATACTCTTACTAAGGGTCTAGGCGGCATGGAGATGGACAGGAAGAGACAAGGGGAGAGTTGAGCAACAGAGGGCGCGAACAGAGAAGGAACATATGAAGGAAGGGACTACTTGATGGGAATTTGCAGAGAGGAGTATCCCTCATTTGGAATATTGTGGTGGAACAGGGGTAAGATGAGCAGTTTAAGAGTTATTTGTTGGGGTCTTCCTTGAGATCATTCTGAGCTACTGCTAATAAAACTGTGGTGCTGAGAATGGCTGAAGCAAGCTGTGGAAGTCAGTGCGATCATGTCCCGGTGACTAGAGCCTACCCCTAGGCACGTCACTTGATCACCTGATATTTTTGAGAACTTTTTTATTCTTGATGTGAGATTTACACGCACAAGCTTACACGCACAATAGTGTAGCACACAGATAACAATCCAGTACACTACACATTCATGGGAGTATACTGTTAATTCAGTAGGGGTTACGGATAACCTACTATATGGGGAAATTTGATAGTTCATATTTGATTTGAATAAATCAAACCTTTCTATAATAGTAATGACTCTTTGTTCATTGAATGTACCAACTGATTTGAAGCCAGTGGGGACTGGAAATGTCTAGCTAATTTTCAAGAAACGTTGCATATCTTGCCATGATGCCAATAAAGACATTTAAAGAAATATTCAGTGCACTTGCTGCCTATTAGCCAAGTCAACAGACTACACTATTTCCTCACTGCATGCCTGAGAGACTCGCATGACCATAAATGTGGCGGCAAACAACTGGATGTTTTTACCTCTAAACTAGTCTACCTGCATCATGCCATTTATACAAACATTTACTCTAAGCCATCTTTCACTCTGGGATCAGGATAGGGAAGAGCCGGGTACTGGCTTTGCTAACATGCGTTAGTCCATGCAACCTGTCACACACTCTAAGCAAATGTGCAAAAAAAGCACATTTTATGCACACTTAAACTCATATAGGGCAGCAACCTACAGATGTTCTACTTTAATCAAATTTGCCTTGGAAGTCGTAGTTTGCTTTAAATACGCGCACGTGTCTTGTATTACCGTACCCGGATCTCGCTCGACAATTACAATACACCCCACCTTCATGCACACTGCTGCTAAAGCAGCCTTTCTCAAGTCTCCTCCCTTTGCCCAATAAAGCACATTCCAGGACAAAAGGGCCGCACCTTGATTTCTCTGACGTTGGCCACCGATATAATCCAGGCGATCCCCACAGCCAAGCAAAAAAGTCCGATCCCAAAGAAGATGCAGAGCACCGGCTCGGGGGTGAGAGCCGGAGTCCAGGCAGGGATCCGCTGCTGATAAAATGCGGAGTTATCCGGGCATTTGGACCGCGCTGGCTTAGCGATGCTGCTCTCTTTGCCTTTCGTCTTCTTCATGCTCTTCCAAGAGAGACGTGCACGCGAGAAGGAGTCTTTTTCGGCAAGTGCACTGGCCTGCCTAGAAACCAGTAGGAAGCCAGAGTGGCACTAGGAAGTGAAAGGCTGTCGGGGTTGAAATTATTCATTAACCCGGCCTGCTCTGTCGTCTCATCTTACCTGCTGCTTTCGTTATCATGGTGTCAGCCTGTGCCATCACTTCAGGAGCGCACTTTGCTCCTGAACCCTACACATGGCCAGTATGTCGGTGGCTCATCTACTCCAGCCATGTGTTTGCTTTGCATTACCCAGGGAAACCTATCTCTGTGGGTGATTTGTTGCACAACGTCTGGCTGATTTATTTCTCTGTAAGATGTGTTAACAACACCTACCTTGAACCGCTACGCCCTTTTCTTTTGTTTTTGTTGTACCCGAAACGGCCACTGCTTATCTCAAATTAATTAATTATTTCTCAGAGACATTTAGTAGTAAAGATTTTCGGGGTAGTGATGAGCAGAAGAGACAGGGGAAGTGTTGCCACGCTTGCTCGTCTTGCTGCTTCTTTTTAAGGCAGAGTGGCAGGCAATAACCTGCAACACAAGGAAAAGAAAGGAGGCGCATACGCTTAGCTGTCATTGGCTTTTCTGGCACTTGGCAAACGACGTGCCTCCTTTCAGTTGCTCCTGATTGTAATAAAAATGGGTAAGGAGTTGCTAGAGTGCACTTCTTCCATTCGATTATTTTGCTTAAAGGTGTAGCGCGGCACAGCCTGTGTGACTAAGGTACTGCGCAGTGCTAGAAGCAACACACACTACAGGGGCGGCCTTAGGCATGTGCAAGCTGTGCACCTGCACAGGGCCACCAAACCCCAGGCGCCACCATGCCAATATATATCCTTAATATAATAATCCGCTGAGGATGGATACATATTTGCGTGGCGGCCCATGGCAAGGGTTTGGCGGCCTCCGGCTCTGTTCCACTTCCAAACACCCAGACCCCCCTCTTCACTGGCCTCTGCACACCGCCCCGCCCGGACCCCCTCTTCCGGGGCCCCCTACCTACGCTTCCTGCCCAGGGCCGCCATGAGCCTAGAGCCACCCCTGCACACTACTCAGCTGATAGGTGGTGGCGGGAAGACCTAGAGTGGTCTCCCATCGTTTATTTATGTCCTCGGGACGAGCCCGCCCCGAGGAGTGCATGCGAAGGAAACAAAGTATAGTAGAGCTCGAGCGGCTCTCTACATTCCACCTTTTCTTTAGTACTTGTCCATCATGGTCTGCATGCTCATGGGGACATGCACACAAAGTCCTTGAACTTCTGGCTTGGCACTGGGTTCGGCCGGAGACCATACTTCTGGCTCCTGGAGTTGGAACTAGTCTCTCCTTCAGCCGGAACACTCGGCGATAGCACATTCACGAGGCTCTGACTGGATCTCTCAGAGACGGGGGTAGTCACACCATCTCCCGCTCCCTAAGATTCCTGCAGGGAAACTGTCGGGCTTGGTGGGTTGACATCAGGGTGACTCGCTGCCTCGCCTGACTCGTCGAACTGTTCAGAGTTGGTATTTGACCCATGCACTTTCTTGAAACAGGCGACGTTCCGGGTAACCACCTGTTGTCCTCTTTGTGTGGACATCATTGTTCCTTGAACGCGGACCACAGTCCACACTTCCGGTTCGTATGGCGTCTGGAATTTAAATGTAACAACAAAAGAGTACCAGAGGGTCTAAAAAGAAGAAAGTGGGTTAACAGTCTGTGAAGCCATTCAACAAAACCTTTCCACTTGACCTATAGAGGATGGTAATCAATGCACTCTGGTAGATGGTCAGAGATACCCATCAGTCACCACTCGGAAAAGCCCTTCATCATTTGGGATTCCTCCAAAACCATCTGAACCGACTGGGGAGGCCTCCCCAGACAGTTCAGACGCCGGCTTCGAAGTACCGACGGACAGAGCGGTGCTTCGCTCTACTCCTGGGCCACTGCCAGGTGGGGTGAGGTCGTCACTTCTTACAAGTTGTGTGAATTACATGACCTGTAAGAAACAAGACCAGACTCTTCACCTAGAGACTGCAGGTGACCTCAGTACTTGTCTTTGAATTTGGTTTCTTATTGTCACTTATTATTTCTTTTATAACTGCAGTAGCATATATTTGTTGCAAGGTCCTGAAGAAAGCAAGGACAATCTTGTCCACAAATTGCTGAAACATGTCGACCTGGTTCCATTTCTAGACAGCTAATTCCTTAAACTGTCTTAACAAATCTTTTTAATGTTGGCGGAGTGAGTACCACCCGAATACAATTTGTTCTGTACTCCCTCATCCAATTTTAAACACACTCTTCTATTTTGTTATTTTTTCACGTAGTTTTTTGCACTGCACTCCACCAGTCATCTTACACTTTACCACTCATTAGTCTAGAGAAGTGGTACGCCATACTACCTGTTGTTTCAGTCGAAGGGATCTATTAATATTCTGGTCTCCTTCTTTCTGAGAATAACACATCTGAGTAGATGGTTTTGGAGGAATCCCAAATGATGAAGGGCGGTTCCGAGTGGTGACTGATGGGTATCTCTGACCATCTAACAGGGTGTCATTGATTACCATCCTCTATAGGTCAGGTGGAAAGGTTTTGTTGAATGGCTTCACACACTGTTAACCCACTTTCTTCTTTTTAGACCCTCTGGTACTCTTTGGTTGTTACGTATCTGTTGGGAATGTTCCCAGAGCTTGGTCTTTAAATATTCCCTTGGGTCCCACTTTATCGTCGTGTTGTTGTTGTCTGGAATTTAAAGCCAGGGTGTCTGTCTTTGACCACCACACGATATCCTACTTTTTAAAAAAAACTTTATTTACCATTTTAGCACATGGCAATTCAAGCATAGTAGTTCACTATCATTGTCATTACAATTGAAAAAAGAAGAAATGGAACGTTGTGCATCATTTCAAAGGTCAACAAGCCATGCATCTTGTAAAAGAAGAGTCCCAGCAGAGCTTTAAAATGCAGTCCCCAAGGCCCATTCCATCTCCCAGAGTGCAGACATTTGCCGTCCAACAGCAGGTCTACTGGCCCACCCGCATAGAACCGTCGCAGGAGGCCACATAGCCAAAGAGTCACGTACACTGTGGGGAACAAAGGAGCAGTGTAAAGCAAACATTTAAGAAAAACAAAACTGGTTACCCCACCCCCTAGGGGACTATGGCCCATTCCAGTTGAGAGTCACAGGCTTGTCGTAGAGTTTCCACATAAGATCTGTATGGACCCCAAATGTCTTTGGGACGGGAGGAGCTAGGCAGTATGCTGGAGTATACTTCCCAGTGAGTGTTACAATAGGCCAGACTATTCAGCCAACCTTGCAAAGTAAGGACTGACCTACGGCCACAGTGAATAGCTATTTCTCTTTTGGCCAGCATCAAACTGAGAGATACAAATCTCCTAATGCTCTGGTGAAGTTTAACGCATAAGGCAGTAATGCCACTTCAGGTGTGGGGATGAGGGACAGCTCAATTATGTCACCTAGTGTTTTGTGTACCTTCTCCCAGTATGACTGGAGTTCTGGACAGGTCCATGTAAGGTGTGCAAAATCCGCGTGCGGGCGGCACATTTACGGCAGTTATGGGGTCTAGACGAATCCAGTCGGTGGGCTTTGGCAGGGGTGAGTAATATTCTGCGCAAGAACTTAAAATGGAGTAGTTTATACCTTCTGTTTAGAGAGACTTTTTTTGTTACTGTGCAGCATTTAGCCCACTGGTCGTCCGTGATGGGGCGGCCTAAGTCTTCTTCCCAACCTTTGTGGATCTTGTCATCGTTGACCGGTCTCATCCTAGAGCATGCCTTACACAGTTTGGATATGAGGTGAACCCCACTCAGTCTCTCAATAACCAGCAAGAGAGGAGCTAACAAGTCTGGTTCAATGGGAAAACCATGTAGCGTGGCGCGTAGAGCCAAACAAACCCGGCCCAGTACAAAACTATCCATAAATGTGACGATGTAAAAGCGGACATCATCCGTCACTGAGAAGATGTGCCCATCTGGGTGCAAATCTCCTAGTTTGGTGATATCTAATTTGGCCAAAGTGCACTGCACCAGTTTTTCACCAGTTATTGGCAGCCAGCGGGCATTGGGGACAGGCAGGGCAGAGGAATATAGTGTGGTGGCGCCAGGGACTCATTTCAGCTTATCCCAAACCCAACTGGTAGTGGAAACTGTCTGTATATCATTAGGGTCTCTGGGTACCCCCCTGGGTAATACAGTGGACAACTTCTCAGGAAGGCTGAAACCCGTCTCTTGGCAGAGAAACAGGATCCAGGTGTCAGGGTGAAACCATGCAAAGGCGTAGCAGAATTGGGCCACTTGATAGTACAATTGCACATCCGGCACGCCATACCCTCTCCTCTCGTACAGAGGGTGAGCACCTGCCAACGTACGTGAGCCTGTTCCCCCCCCAAAACCAATCTGATAAGGTGTGAACGCAATGTCAAGAAGAAACTGTTCGGGAGGGGTATAGGGATATTGTTGAAAAGATATAAAAATTTGGGGAGAACCACCTTCTTAAGAATCGCAAGTCTGCCGGCAATGGACAATCGTGACTGCAGCCATCTCTCCACTTGAACCTCGAGGGCGTTAATTGCTTGCGCATAGTTGAGGCGAAGGATCTGGGCAGTGTCAAGATGGATGTGCATGCCCAAATACTTAATGGAGTCAGTGCCCCACTCTAGGGGGAATTCGCATTCTCATGGAGCCGTACTGGAGGTTAAGGGACGACGGTGGCAGCATCTCCCCACCCCGCTTGGCGCCTACACTGGTATTTGAGCGGAAGCGCTGTCACAAGGCGCTCCAATTTACTCACTGCTAAAATTGAATAATAATTTTAATACGCTCCAGCACTGACCCCGTATTTTTATGTGCATTTCATTTTAAAATTGATGTGAAAATTTTAAAGTTTGGATGTATTTGCACTGACTGGTTTTAGAATTGATATAATAACTTTTAAAACCACCCGTTTTAACTTACTAGCGCCTGACAGGGCTCAGAGGGGCTCCCACGGCATTTAATTGTTGTCTTGGCTCAATACTCAAGCCTGCCCGCCCTGGTCCGACTCGGTAGCCTATACCGTTGAGCGGAGGGCGGGGCAGGCAAGAGCAAGACACTCCCAGGAAGGCGAGCGATCAGCGCTGCAGCTCTCCTCCCCATAAGGCTATATAGGCAACGAGGAGGCAGGGGTTCCTGGCGGTAAGGGACGACGGTGGCAGCATCTCCCCACCCCGCTTGGCGCCTACACTGGTATTTGAGCGGAAGCGCTGTCACAAGGCGCTCCAATTTACTCACTGCTAAAATTGAATAATAATTTTAATACGCTCCAGCACTGACCCCGTATTTTTGTGTGCATTTCATTTTAAAATTGATGTGAAAATTTTAAAGTTTGGATGTATTTGCACTGACTGGTTTTAGAATTGATATAATAACTTTTAAAACCACCCGTTTTAACTTACTAGCGCCTGACAGGGCTCAGAGGGGCTCCCACGGCATTTAATTGTTGTCTTGGCTCAATACTCAAGCCTGCCCGCCCTGGTCCGACTCGGTAGCCTATACCGTTGAGCGGAGGGCGGGGCAGGCAAGAGCAAGACACTCCCAGGAAGGCGAGCGATCAGCGCTGCAGCTCTCCTCCCCATAAGGCTATATAGCCCTCGTCGGCCACAAGCGCGCAGTGCTTGCGCGCAGTGGGGCGCCTCTACCAACGCCGAAGACAAGCCAAAGACCTGCCCGTCTACGCCCGTCCACGACAGGACGGGGCCAGGGGCCGAAGGCTATGGAGGGACACGCCGGCAGAAAGCTAACGTATACCTCTCAGGCATTATTAGAAATACTAAAGTCTTCACTAACGTTCTGCCCAACTGAGGCGGAACACAACATAGAAGGCCCTTTCTCATGCCGTTTATGTAAATCACAATTTACTACTGCAGCGGTAGCTAGTAAGATTTCTCCCGCAACCGCTAAGCAGCGTCCTCATGGTAGGAAAAAGATGGACTCTAACCCCCAATCTATGGGAAATGAGAAGAATCACACTCCTCTTAAAACTAAAAATCTGCTATGCAATATAAGATCCCTACCGAAGCATTTTACTGAAGTATGGGACCTGATCAATTCCCATCAACCGGAACTATGCTTCTTAACTGAAACATGGCTTAAGCCTCACTCCGTCCCTGCCATAACATTGGGAATCCCTACAGGGTACAAAATGGTCAGGATGGACCGTCCTATTAAAGTTGGCGGAGGGGTAGCAATTGTACATAAACAGGAAATAAACATAACGGTATTGGATGAAATCTGCACCCCACACCTAGAAGTATTAGTTTTCAAAATCCATACTTTGAACAAAACTAGCAGAAAGGGAGCAGTGGTATATCGCCCCCCTGGGCCATGTGCAAATGTATCCATCACTCTGATGGAAACATTAGCACCCCACATATATGAAGACTCTGACTTCCTCCTTTTGGGAGATTTTAACATCCATAGTGAGCTGGATTCTAACAGCGAAGCCCAGACACTGCTATCAGACCTCGCCACTCTGGGTCTAAAGCCTATCAATGATGAACCCACTCATCAAGCAGGACACACGCTAGACCTAATTTTAACTAACTCCCTGCAGGTCGAATGTAAATCCCCCTATCAAGTGGAGTGGACTGACCACTTTATAATAGAATTCTACACTCCCACCCTTATCTCATGTGGAAACGGAAACCTCACCCTAGCGAACAAAAGAAGACCCTGGCATAAGCTGACCCAACAAGACTTTAATAAAAAATTTGTGGGACCAATTTTAAATGAGAAAGAGAACATTGACAATGCCCTACAGACTTATGAGGAAACTCTCCTCAAAGCTATAGACAACATTGTTCCATTAAAAACCTTTAAGCCCAGACCTGCACATAAGCAGGAAATCTGGTTTTCAGAGAACCTTAGAGTGCTCAAACAAACCACCAGAAAACTGGAGAAGAAATGGAGGGCATCTCGTCAAGACCAGGATAAACAATCATACAAAAGCTCTCAGAAATTATACCACAAAGCCATCCGAGCAGCAAGGAAAAACCACATTGCGTCGCAAATATTAGCAGCTGGTAACAATCCCAAGACTCTTTACCAGATTTTAGAGACTTTTTTTAAACCCACCGCATGCGAAAGTGCAGAAGTAGCGTCACAAACACTTTGTGACAACATCTCTCAGTTCTTCAACCAAAAAATAGATGCCATTTATAATAAGATTACGCTTCTGAATTATCAGAACACCGCTGACAACGAGCTCATCGTAAACCTGGAACCAGAAAAGCCGATCAGGCATTCCCTCTCTGCCTTCCCCCCCATATCTATGGAGGAAGTAATAGGAAACATCTCTATGATAAAGAGTGGATCCCCTACTGACACTATCCCTGCACGGATCATGCCCATCCTGGCTGCGGCTCTGGGACCCTCTATCCAGCAAATTATCAATCTTTCTTTAAGTACGGGACAGGTTCCCAAGGGATGGAAAAAGGCTTTGGTGAAACCACTGAGGAAAAATACTGCTACTCCTTGGGAAGAATTAGCTAACCTCAGGCCCATCTCCCTGCTCCCATTTCTAGGCAAAATTGCTGAAAAACATGTTAACAACAAATTATCTAAATACATTGAATCCAACGAAGTACTGGACCAGTCCCAATCTGGGTTTAGACCCAAACATAGCACGGAGACCGCCCTGCTGACTGTCGCAGACGATCTACACATGTACCAGGACAGGGGTTACTCTGCTGTCCTGGTGCTGTTGGATCTGTCTGCGGCATTTGATACCGTATCCCACTCTATTTTGATCACCAGACTGTCTAACATCGGCCTAAAACAGGAAGCCTTGGCATGGTTAAAGAGTTTCTTGAAAGACCGCACCCAGCAAGTAGCTATGGGTGCATACAGGTCAGAGGAAGTTGAGATCACCAAGGGGGTGCCACAGGGCTCTTGTTTGAGCCCTACCTTATTCAACATCTATGTGGCACCCCTGGCCAACATCATGAGAAGATATGGTTTTATCCCAATATCATACGCAGACGATACTCAACTCCTCTTTCCTTTTAAGATCTTTACACCTGAAGTCAGAAACTCTTTTTCCAGGGGCATGAAAGCGGTGGCACGATGGATGTCCTCCAACTACCTGCAGTGCAACGTGGGGAAGACGGAAGTCATGATGTTTGGGGAGGCAAAAATGCTCTGGACCCCAGACTGGTGGCCACAAGATCTTGGCCCAGTGCCCAAACCTAAACAAACTGTCAAGAATCTGGGGGTCCGTCTAGATCAGGAGCTTACCCTCAAACAACATGGCAACCAGGTGGTGGGAGCATGCTTTCATGTTATTGGCATGCTACGGAAAATCTTCCCATTTCTACCTGATGCAGTTAGGAAGACACTGGTCCAGGCACTCGTTTTGAGTCGCCTGGACTACTGTAACGGCTTGCTCCTGTCTGCCAACGAGGGAGTCATGAACAGACTCCAGGTAGCTCAGAATACGGCCGCCCGCCTGGTTCTGAATGCTCCTCCCCGCACGCCCTCCAAACCCCTGCTGACCAAATTGCATTGGCTATCTGTCAGACAGAGGGCAAAATTTAAGGTATGCTGCATCATACACAAAAGCCTACATGGTATGGGCCCCGCATACTTAACCACCAAATTTACGCCCTACATTCCCACTCGGACACTAAGATCAAGTGAACAAGGTCTCCTGTGTGTACCCAGAGCTAAGAAGGCCAGACATGGAACTAAAACCCTATCAATAGCTGGCCCCTCTCTCTGGAACAGCCTCCCTGTATCTCTTAGGCTATGTGTAGACCATCTCCCCTTTAGGAAAAGGTTGAAGACCTTTTTGTTTGAACAGTAAACCCAGACTGGAACAGCTTTAAAGACTCCCTCCCTCAAAACCCTCTGTAGAAGCCAAAGGCGCGGAGATACTCCCTTGGGAGTGAAGCCAGCGCGGTACAAACCTGCAAAAAAAAAAAAAAAAAAAAAGGGGAAAGAAACCGACTTGCGCCAGATGATGCCCAGGCCGGAGTATTGACCAAATCGGAGTATCTCTCTAATGAGCGGCTCTAAGTTTACCTGGGCTCTCTGACGTAGAGGATAGTGTTGTCCGCGTAGAAGGAGACCAGGAGGGGGTCGGTGTTGAATTGTAAGCCTCTCTGCAGATGCCTTTCCTAGAAATGGTGAATTAAGAGGTCCATGGCAAGGATACACAATAAGGGATATAAACGACAGCCCTGTTGTGTGCCACGGGATAGATAGAATGGTCGGGATAGGTGCCGTTCAGGCGGAGTCTCGCCGCGGGGCGGCAATATAGCAGTGCAGTGGTGGCTATGAATCCCACGAGCATGCCCATGTGGCACATAACAGAAATGAAAAAGGGCCACTCTAGAGAATCAAAGGTCTTCTCAGTGTCCAATAGTATTGCGGCAGCGGGGACCTCGGGGTTAATTCTGTGGAGGACCGAGAAGAGTGTCCTAAGATACAATGAGGTAGATCAGTGGGGGAAACAGCCAAATTGGGCTGGTGAGATAATAAATTCCATCAATTGGGACGGACGCATGGTGATGATCTTAGCTAGAATTTCATAATCTAAATTAAGTAGGGACAAAGGTCTGTAGGATCTGCATAATTTTGGGTCTTTGCTAGGTTTGCGGAGGAGTATAACAACAGCTTCACGAAGTGTGGGGGTAGTATTTGTTTCTCAAGGGCTTTGGCGTATACCTCGATTAGCTGCAGAGCCAGTAGCACCTTGTATGACTTGTAAAACTCCCCCAACAAGCCATCCAGCCCAGGGGCAGAAGAGCAGCGAAGGGTATCAATGGCTCCGAGGACATCGGCCTCGGAAATCGGTTCTGCCAAAAAGTCCTGCATATTTTTTTCTACATAGACCAATGTAATCTTGGATACATAAGCTTCCTACGCCGAGAGATCGCACCCTATTTTAGAAGTGTAGAGAGCTATGAAAAAATCAAGGAATTCATTATGAATCTCCGAGGTGCCGGTGAGTACCTGATTTGTGGAAGAACGCAGCTCTGTGACATAGGCATTGCTGTATTGGGCTCGAAGCATCTGAGCTAGCACCCGGCCCGGTAGCTCTCCCTCACCATATCGCCTTGCGTTTTGAACTTTGCCTAAAAATAATATCTCACGATCTGTGGAATCCCTGTTTTCAGCAAGGAGGGCCAAACGTTGCCCCGCCGTACCCGGGTTAGAAGTTTGTAGCGTTGCGTTATCTAATTCTGCCAGGTCGCACTCTAATCGAGAGAGTGTTCTTTGAGCACCCCAGCATGCTTGGCAATGCAGACACCCCTGATGTATGCCTTGAAACCCTCCCACAGGACCATCCAGGTATCAACCGAGCCAGTGTTGATGGTGAAGTAGTCTTCAATGGCCTTGCGCACTTCAGTATGGAAAAGGTCACCATTGAGGGCGCGACTTGGGAAGCTCCATTGCCGTTCGAAACCGTCCTGTCGGGGAACCCTCAGGAGAAGCTTAACCGGGGAGTGGTCAGAGTATGTTCCCGGGAGTGTCACAAGTGATTGGAATCAGCTGGAGATGCCAGGCGAAACAAGCCAAAAATCGATTCTAGTCCAGGTGTTGTGTTGGCCAGCATAATGCGTGTATTCGGTGAGGGAGGGGTTGCGCAGGTGCCAAATGTCTAGAAGAGAAAATTGCTCGCAAAGGTTGAGAAGAGCGCAGCGCGCACGTAGTTTAGTGTCAGGGGATTGGAGGAGCCATCTAATTTGGGGTTAAGGAGCAGATTGAAATCCCCCCAACCAATAGTAAGACAGGCTGTAACTTTAAACGCTGGGCATGCAGGGAATGAAAAAAGTCTGGGGAGTCGGTGTTTGGGGCGTATGCACATACCAGAGCAGTGTTGTGACCCAGGAGTGACCCAGTAACAATGGTGTATTTACCCTCGCTGTCCTCTACAACAGAGCGGAGGCTGAAGGGGAACCTTTTGTGAATAAGAATGGCCCTGCCCCTGGCATAATTGCTGAAGTTGGCAAAATACCTGTGCAGGCCTCAGCTTGAGGCAAAGCGAGCAGAGTCAGATTTAGGTAAATGCATTTCCTGCAGAAAGGCAATGTCCATGTTGTGCCGATGTAGATAATGGACAACATGCCTTCTCTTTCGATTATCATTGAGACCCCTGACGTTCCAGGACATCAAGGACAAGCCAGAGGGGCCATCAATATTACCCAGCTGAGCCATCAGGTAATCGTGGCAAGCATGACATATACAAGCACCAACAAATAAATGTGAACTGGGACAGTGAACAAATCTGTAAACAACCAAAAGTATCTATACAATAGCAATTGTACCCCCCACCCAAACTCACCACGAAAAAAAGCGAGGCAGATCCATAACAAAGAACAATACGTGTAGTACCAATTGGCTTTGCAGTGGAATGAGAAAACCCTGGAAAGGTACATCCGTGCAACCAGAAACCAACCCAAGAGTGCACCACGAGGGGTGGCAACGCCACGCCAGTTGACCAGCTACTTGAAACATTTCAGAATGATGAGTAACATTATCCCAATAAAGTCTTGCTACAGTGAAGAAGAAACAGCGCAGCAGTGTTAGCCTGTGCTGGCATCAGAAAGAGTTCCATGCTTGCGTCGGAGCCGCTGTGTGGGGGGTGGGCCCACTCCGGTACTCCCAAGATGTGGATGTTGTTACGCCTGCTTCGCGCCTCAAGGCCCTCATTCTTGATCGCCACATCCTTGAGGATGCGCTCCACACATTCTAGCCTTTTGAGGGACTGCGCTGTACCATCCTCGATGTCTGAAATGCGTGCCTCAGCCACATCCAGGCGTCTATCGTGAACTTGTATTTTGGCCCCTAAGCTCGCAAAACTCTTGTCTAGGGTGTCAAACCGCCCATCCAATGCCCGGAAGCCCGCTCTCATCTCCTGCAGCAGTGATGTGGATTGGGCGGAGGGGTCGTCAGCACGATCTGCACCCCGCACACCCTCCGCCATGCTGGAGCTGTCCTCAGGAATCTTGACCACAAGCTTTTCGAAAGGGAGGGTCTTTTGTTTTGGATCTTTGCGGCCCATGCCGCAATGCTGCGGAACAAGTGGAGCGATGGTAGGGCGATTCCTGTCTTGGTTGCGGGAAGAGAGCAGGTCAAGGCCAGTAACCAGCAATTGGAAAAAGTGGGAAGCAGCGCAAGGGCTCAGGGTGCCAATATGGCAGGCGTTATTCTCACCCGATCAGCTTAGTGTGGAAAGTTGTGGGCGCCCCAGGTGGCGAACGTGCAGATCTGAATTCCCAAATGTAGTGCAACGCCCAGGCCCAAGACTCGTCGTTTAGGGATGAAGAGGCCCCTATGGAGGCTGGCGGAGCTTCAACGCCGCACGGCCATCTTGGTCGTCAGCTTGGACACACCCCCATGATCTCCTACTTTCACCTGTTGCGCTTAAGCTCATCTGGCTGCACTGGCCTTCTGATTTGTCTCTGTTGGCCTGGCTTGTATGGCCACTCTATCCCTCTACGGAGGCTTTCACGCCGAATACTTTGGAATGCTGTCTCGCGGGCCTCTCTTGAAGAGCAGATGAGATGGTGCGCAACGGGTGGTGCTGTGAGGGGTCTGTCGGTAAGCATCCAAGAACTGGTTTAACACAGAGTCGTCATCTTCTCCATGATCCACCACGATGTGCAGGGTCCGGTTGATAGTCCTCATGAAAAGTTCTACCTCTGTGGCTAAAGTGTAGTGATCCTTCGGTGTTGAATCGCCTACTTCTCAAGGTACTCCTGGAACTCCCGGCCTTGAAAAGGGGGCCTGTTGTTAGACCAAACCTCTCCCGGTAGGCCCATGAGAGCAAAGATTTTGTCCAGGGTCCTTTTCACGGGCATGAACGCCATCGATGCGACCACTTCCACTATCGGGAACTTTGAAAATGAGTCCACTAACAGCAGTGATTGTGCATGAGTGACAAAGCCGTATTTTGTCCTCCACCATAGTGTCCATGCCTGTGAACCATACTTTGTTTCACAGGCGTGCTTTGGTTTTCGCCATCCCTTGGTGCCCAACATGTGCTAACATTACGATCTTCTCTTGCAGTGCTTTTGGGATGACAGGGACATGCCCTATCAGCACAACACCATTTTCTCCTTCGCTCAGCTGACTGCGGATCCTCCAGAATTACTGCTGGACATAGCTGTCTTCAGCGATGAGCGCCAAGGCACCATCCAGGAAGCGTGCCCACCCGTTGTTCATCAGGGCGCTTTTGACTCTTGCTACTGTTTCATCGTTGGCTGTTGTCAGCCCAATTTCTTTCAGTGTCATTGCTGTGGGACACGCTTCATAGGCGACCATTTTGAGGAAGGCATTCGAGTATGCCACATCCCGGGGTGGACACCAGGCGCTGTTGTCTCTGGGTGTCTGGAGAGAGACTCCGCTGGATTGTGTGCTCCTGGGTGGAATACTACCTTAAAATTGTACGCTTGCAGCTGTATGACCCACCTTTAAATCCAGGGGGCGCCAATCTCGATGACCCCCCAAATAGCGAAAGCAAGTCTTCTGGTCTGGTACCCCATGGAACTCCTGTCCTTAGAGGTACAGATGGAAATGCTGGCACGCCCACTTTTTTGCAAGGGCTTTTCTTTCTATCTGGACATACCGACACCCATGTCTCCTGGTTGTGCTCCTGGAGGAGGACCGTTCCCAGGCCAATGGAGCTGGGATCTACTACCAATTCTCCGCATTACCCAGGGTGGGAGTACGCCATTACTGTTTTGTTCATTAGTGCTGACTTGATGGTGTTGAATGGTGTGTTTGCCACCGCGGTCCACTCCCAAGGACGGTCACTACGAGTGTGGGCATGGAGGTGTTCAGGCAGGGAGGCCAGATTCAGTATGAATCTGCCACAGTAGGTGGCCATTCTGAGGAAACTGCGGACTTCTGTGGGTGTCTTCGGTGTGCTGGCTGACCAAATGGCCATCTCCTTCTTGTGATCCACCTTCAGCCCTTCCTGTATAAAGATGAAACCGAAAATGTCTATGGACTCCCAATAGAAGAAGCACTTTGCCTTGTGGAGAGTCAGGCCACAGTCTTATAGCCATTGAAGGGTGGCTCGGAGGTAAGTGCGGTGATCTTCAAGGGTGTTCACGAACACTAGGATGTCGTCATTTAGATTGATTACGCCCTGCAGGCCAGACAAGGCTTCTTTGATAGCGTTTTGGAAAACTTCTGCTGCTGATGACACCCTGAAGCTCAGTCTCTTATATCTCTGGAGGCACACATGGGTAGAGAATGTGGTAATGTATCCACTCTGTGGCTCTAGTTCGAGCTGGTGGTATCCAGCGTTCAAGTCCAGTTTTGAAAAACACATGGTGCAGTTTAGGTCCGCCACTATGTCATCCATGTGGGACGTGAGATGATGTTCCCTCTTGAATGCTTGGTTCGGAATTCTCATGTCCACGCATAGTCGGATGGCTCCCAGTGGTTTTGGTTTCAGTGCAACAACCAGCGGAGACACCTACGGAGTTGGGCCAGACACCTTCTATATAATATTGAGGTCTTCCAGCTTCTTCAACTCTGCTTCCACCTGCGGGTGGTGACTTAACAGCACTCTTTGATGTATCAGGATGGTCGGTCTGACCGTGGTGTTAATGTGGAGTTTGAAATGCTTCCCTCTCAGCTTTCCCAAGCCCTTGAACAGCTTAGGGAACTCTTGCAGGATGGCTACGGCGTGAGAGTCATACACCTGATTGGCAAAGAAAACCAGGCCCAGGTCTTCTGCTGTGTGGCAGCTGAGGAGGGCTCCTTTCTTTCCTTCCGTGATGTGAAAACGGGTCGTTGTGGTGTGTTTGTCACTAGTGACTGTTGCTTCGATTACCCTTCTGAGATATCATGGCTTTCGTAGGGGCAAGCGGGGGTCGTGGAGACAAACGCTCATAATGAGCTGAATCCATAACATTTACTGATGCACCTGTGTCAATTAACGCCTGAACAGTGGACCCTTCTACTTTGAAGGAGACCATCGGTGGAGGTCTTCTTTGCTTGTCTGAACGGCTGACAAACGATATGATGAACACATTATTGTCGTCTTCCAAGGCAAAACTGCGCCCTTGTGGCAAGCCGTCCTCCTGCGCCAGTTGGTCGCCAAATGATAGCTGTCACAACTGTTGCGTCGCACCATGAGGTCTGGTATAGGTTTGTCGAGACCTGCTTCTCCTACAAACTTTATACTAAGAACAAAAGGGGATGGGTCCATAAACACGTGGTGGGGGCTAGACCCTTTATAGAATATATAACACAAATTGCCCGCACCACAAAATCTCCACAATCTTATTGAGAGGGAAAAGATCAATTTATTGTGATCTCCCTCGACATCCTACTTAGTGTCAATGTTTTTTATCTTTTTCAAGTTATCACAAGCTATATGACAGAAAACAACAATACATTAAATATTTACACACCTATATATACTTTGTACATACATGAAAAACAAATCCTTTACATAGTACAAAAAGAAAAATTCTTGCATCAAACATTAC
This sequence comes from Lissotriton vulgaris, assembly GCF_964263255.1. NCBI lineage: Eukaryota > Metazoa > Chordata > Amphibia > Caudata > Salamandridae > Lissotriton > Lissotriton vulgaris. The sequence goes on from NC_141696.1 coordinate 600,325,346, forward strand.
AAAAAACTAAGAATACATCACAAACAACATTATAACAAACATGAAAGTGCACTTTCATAGGGTGGAATATAATGTCATCTCTACAATACTAGGACCGGCTGGTCCAGTATTGATGTTTAAGAGCCATTTATTTGCTTATAATTCCCCATAGGATTGGTTTTTCCTATTTTTCTCATTTTTTTATTGTAATGATTGTAATAATGTTTTTTGTTTCTCATGTGATCTGGCTTAGACAAGAATCTCCTCTAAGCATATTCCAGGCTGTCGGAGGATCAATTTCTGCAGGAGTACCGAGCGGCACCCCTGGATCACGTGAGCGTGTATCTCTTCTCTCTGATCGGCGAAGGTGCATGTGCTCGCCAGTCTTTTCAGCCACACGCAAAACATATCCACTGATTTGGTGTCCGACTGCTTCACCTGTCGTAGTTTGAATCGCTCAAAATCGGGGTTGAGTTGAGGGTCAAAATGCCTGTTGAGAGCGGCGACAGCTGCTTCGTAGTCATCGTCGTTCTCCTTGTCGGTGCAGTGTTTCAAAAAGGTCATAGATCTCAGTGCCACCATAGTATATGAGCAGTGCCCTTTTCACTGTCCCGACTGTTTACCGTCTACCTTTAAAGTAGTGATTGAGTCGGTCTATCCACGCCTTCCAGCGCGGGGCCGCTGTGGCAGGGTCAGTGGTTTCACTGAAGGGCAACAGTGGGGAGACAGCTACGTGGCTGTGCACTTGGCTGTGCACTTGAGGTGGGACATTGACACCCCTCCGTGGTTCTCCCGAATCAGCCTGCTGGCCAGCTACGCCTGCCTGAGGTGGTGTACTCATGGTTCTCTTGCGCTTGGGTGCTGTTCAATGTTACTTGTCCCCTTATGAACCTGGCTGGCAGGTCACACTCTCTGCACTGTGGGTCCAAGGTCTGAGAGTTTCTAGCTCAGTGTCTTATGAGGCTCAGCATGGAGGGGCACCTCCCTGGCGATGCTTGGGATATACCATGCTGATGGGGCCTTCCTTTGGAATTACTGGCACACTGAGGGTCTTGGTAGGGAGAAGAAGCAGCTCTTCTTTATTTGTGTCTCCCCTTTTACTTCTGGGGCCAGTGGGGTGTGGATGGCCAACTTGTCTTTTCCTGAGCAACTCAGGGGCCCCTTTTGCCTCACTCAGTCATGCGGCCAGGCACCGTGGCAGCTGCACGAAGATATCACCAGTGCTTCAGCTCGCTCACCTCATTACAACCGGGAGCGCATGTGCGCGTCCCTCTGAGCGCAGGAAGGACTCCTGGTGCTGCAGTCGAGTAGGGCGTGGTCACGCGGCCGCTCGGTCCTCCGCGCTCTTTAGGCAGGCAGCGGCAGTAGTAGTCTCCCTCTTTACGGCACTGGCATGGGGGAGCGGCAGGGAAACCAGCGTTGGGGGCAAAGAAAGGAAGCCTTTGGCCTCAGATGGCAGGCAAGCGAGGGGAATCACTGCTTCCTCTGGCGTCGGAGTCACACACAATGGTGCTGTCTGCTTGCAGTTACGTCTTGGGAGCACTGGAGTTCGACAGGCCTCATCGCCAATGTAGCGCGGCACAGCCTGTGTAACTAAGGCCCTGCACAGCGCTAAAATGAACACACACCACTCAGCTGTTAGGTGGTGGCGGGAAGACCATGAGCAGTCTCCCATTGTTTATTTATCTCCTTGGGACGAGCCCGCCCCGGGGAGTGCATGCGAAGGAAACAAAGTATAATAGAGCCCGGACGGCCCTCTACAACAGGGACCGTGCAGCTTTTCTGTTTTTAAAGTCTGGCTTGGTGAGTTCTATACAGTATGGTAGTAGGCCACATTGAAAAAGCATGTCCTGACGCTCTTGAGGGAAGCAGATCTAAGAAAATTAAAATCAACTGCAATTTCTGGGAAAAAGTGTGGCCTTACGGCTAGAGCGACTTCGAAGCTAGGTAACTGGGTTTGAGTCTCGGCAGGGATGCTCAACATCCTGTGATTATGGGCAAATCACTTAATCTCCCCATGCCTAAAAATGAATGCAACTGGTGCCCCTAAAAATGAATGTGTCTATCTGTAACGCAACTGGTGATCATGTAAAGTGCTCTGATACCTTTGGGTCAAGTTTGCGCTGTATAAAACTCTGAAGAAAAAAAAATACTTTGCTCCAATTTACAAATTGTAGGAAGCAAAGTGAATGCAGCCTTACCTAAGGGAGGCGCTAAGCAGGCCCTGCAGGCATTACATCCTGTGTGCAACATGTATAGTCTTACCTATTGAGGAGTACAGGGCACCTTAGAGGAATAGGTCCGCTGTTAACGAGCACTGCAGTTGCTGCCCTGACTTTTCAACAGCAGGTCGCAATTTACTCAAACTGATCTTCCTAAAAAATAGAGTTCTACCTGTAGGGAAGCCTTATCCCTGTACTTTAATACTAGTGACAAAGCAGAACTTGCTAGGTTTAAAAAATACAGAAACATAATATTTAATCAAATGTAATCTCTGAATTAGAACAACAGCGGGCCCTCGATGCCGCACCTCAAGCAGTGGTGCAGATCACAAGGTAACTCAAATAACAATGGGGATGCACAACTTATAAAGTCCAATAACAAAAAATATATGAAAAAGTCTCTTCTTTATTAAATTAAATTGTTTCAATTTAAAACCAGTTCAATCAGAATATCAGCCAACGTGTTTCGCTACCACATTGAGAACTTCCTCAAGGCACAGCTAATGGCTTCATTCAGTCAGTTACAACGAAGATAGAATACAAGTGATGATGATGCTAGTGCAATCAAAGGCAGCGGGTCCTTGAGGTCATAGAATGTAAATTAGTGTTCCGGCGGTTGAGGAAAGTAGTAGAGAAGCAGTAGTCCTGAGTGCACCAGTCCCACACTTCTCAGAATCCACCTATGAGCTTCAAAAGGACAAAGATCAGCGTAAAAATGGTACTCAAACCAATATTTTTCACACACTATTTTTCACACGGAGACCCCCAGGAGAATCGAATATTTGTCAAGGAGATTAGATCCAAGTAGACGTCTTGAAGTAACAAGCACAGGTTATTCTCCTCACGTTAGAGATCCACGGGAAAAAGTAACTGAAGTGGACATGTATTATCTCGCGTTGTCCATCCTTCCAGACATATTCGATATGGCGCAGCGTGGCGTGTGGCTCCCATGCATGAGAGCCACACGCCACGCCACGACACGCTGCGCCATATCGAATAAGTCTGGAAGGATGGACAACGCAAGATAATACATGTCCACTTCAGTTACTTTCTATTAACTCAAGGACCCTCTGGACAACATCAGGCTCCAGTATTTTCTATCGCGCTGCCTTTGATTGCACTAGCATCATCATCTTCTGATTCAACTGGTTTTAAATTGAAACAATTTGATTTAATAAAGAAGAGACTTTTTCATATATTTTTTGTCTATTGGACTTTATAAGTTGTGCACCCCCATTGTTATTTGGGTTAATCTTTGAATTATTTCAGGTAATGTAAGCAACTGACTGAGATGTTTTTAATTGTTCTCATCTCAAAAGTTGGATATTACGATTTAGGCTGAATTTGCAGGTGTACATACCTTAAGTCAGGTCATGACATACAATTAGCTGTGCCTGATTGCTACATACATTTCTATTAGGTGTAATTTTTATTGCCTTAATTAGAATGTATTGTTGCACTATCATATTCTGATCTTCTGCAACAGCAGCAACACATGGATCGACTCCTGGAGGCCATCAGACCTAGGGCCTGCACCCACTCCCTCCGACAATGCCAGAAACTTCAAAATTTCAAAACAAGCTCACTATGAACTCACAAATCAATGCCATCTCTTCTACCTGCTTCCTCACTCTAAGCATACTAAGTAAGATATTCAAGTGGCTACCCCTACACAAGAGACACACCATGACACAGGCCCACATCACCAACCGACTGGACTATGGTAACGCCCTCTATAATGGAATTGCTACACAGCTCCTACTGAGACTTCAGACTATACAGAACACCGCAGACAGACTCATCCTCGGCCTTCCCCGACGAACCCACACCCCAACTCAGGCAACTCCTCTGGCTCCCCGTACAGAAGAGATGCCAATTAAAGTTGCTGACACACAAGGCTCTACACAACCAAGGACCCACCTTAATTAACCACCGCCTGAACGTCTACCAAACGTTGAGAAGACTACGCTCTGCCTCCCTCTCACTTGCCCATACTCTCCACATCTACCGAAGCAAAAGTGGACATTCCTCCTCCACTTAAGGAAGGGTTTCCCTAACATTGGTTGGGAACACCCTGTGTTGTAAAATACCCCTCACACACCAAAAGGACCCTTGGTGTCATGCTTCATCATTGGGGTCTTCGCACCCCTCTACGGGATGCGGCGTGCTCCGACCTACGACTACGCGGGTGCACTTACCAGACTATGCGTGGTATATGTGAAGGTATCTTATGTGAGTGGTGAGGTTATAAATGGCGAGTGAAGTTTAAAAAGGGGCCTGGCTCGTGGGGAAAAAAAGAATTTTAATCTGCCCCCGGGCTGGCTCTATTAAAAACGTGCAGTAAACGGAGGTTTGAAGTGCAGGGCTATGTGCACTACCTCCCTTGTGTGTGTGTCGACATTTTTCGGAGACTGAGCTCCTTCTTCAGGACAGAGTACACAAAACCCCACCTTACTCACGTATTTCTACTTAAAACATAAAGGATATTTACAAAAAGTGAAATTAAAGTGCAGGACAAGTTATGTACCTACAGGATGATATATAGTCGCTAAATTCGACTGTAATGAATCACTTCCAATGCCTCGTGAGCCTGTGGAACATAGGGGGTTACGTGCTGATTCGCTACGAAGGCCTAGGAGACACTGCTGCCTGACTGCCCCTTACGCGGCTCCGCTGAGGGTGCCTATTTTGCAACACAGGGGGTTCCCAACCAATGTTAGGGAAACCCTTCCTTAAGTGGATTCCTTTTGTTTATTAATACTGACCAGGGGGTTTGAATCCACCTATAAACCCTCTCTCCCCTTCTTGTTAATTTTGACATTCTTTCTCCCACATCACAGCAAAGACATGAAAACCGCCTCCCATCTCCGGACCCTTACCTCACTTCTGGAATTCCAAATGGCTCTTCAGACCTGGCTCTTCGAATAAGTATCTGGGACCTGCAAGTGCCTGGATACCCTATGGGGTGATTAGCTGCGCTTAATAAATCCTGAATGATTGATTCTGGTTGTATTTACTGTAACAATTTTAATTAATCAAATCAATAAACAATGTAAAACTGAACAAAAACTTTTCATAGATATACACCATATATCCTCAATATTGTATGTAAGGATACTGAACTCTATATGGAGCTGCAACCCCTCCCTCTCACCAGGGCACCACAAGCAAATAGGGAGAACGTAAGAAGGCTTCCTGTGAACTGCAGCATATGAGGAAGAATAAAGGTTTAAAACGAAGGTATGCAACCCAAGGTTTAAAACCAAGGTATGCAACCCACCCTCGTTCCGACAGAATACCAATTAACAGCAATACCAAACACATATAATGTCATTTCCATATGTGCTATAAGACATTACAATTAATTCTGAATGAAACAGTCTACATGAATGTGAATCCGCTGGCTTTGGCAGTATAGTGCCACCAAAGATGGTTTCCAGATAGGTAATGAGGGTTGCCCAAAGTCTTTGTTTCTTGGCCTTAGACTAGATGCCATCTTTTGATTTTGTGGTGTATCCCCGGCTCTGTGTGCCACTGTTTCCTTACTGTGAATGATTGCTGAATCCAAAAGAGCTTTCCTTTATCTGGCTCTCATGCTTCTGAACATGAATGCCATTTGGTTAAAGTCAGGCATCTGAGAGGTGAAATAAATTGTGTTTGATGACATCCTTCAAAAGAAATTAGTATTTGTTTGTATGAAGCTATCCCTGTGTATTACACATTTCCTGCAATATCTACTTCTGGAAATATGAGGTTCAATGCCACTAGTTCAGTCGAGTAAATTTTCCAGTTAATCCACTGATGCATATACAGTAGACACCATAATGACCTCCGATTGTGCTGGGCAAAAGGGTGTTTAGTTCCCATGGAGGAATGTCAGTCACAATATCCCACTTCGAGTCCTTCAGTGTAAAAGGAAGGGAGCTTGATAACTTGCAGATATCATCTTGGAGATCATGGGAGGGCCCTTATAGGATCAGGGGGGTTGGATCCATGCTATCTTTCAAGATAACCTCTGACTATTTAAAAGAGTCCAATTAAAATCAGTGTATACATTGATATGAATGTAGCCACCCTCAGAATTCGGCATGGATTCACTGCTCCTGAAACCGGTTGTACTTTCCTCTTAGAGGTAATTGAGGCCTTGTTTAAGATGGCATTTGCATTTGGCATTGAGATTTAATCCCACGTTGTAGGTGATCTGACAAAAAACTGTCCCCTAGAACTGATGGAAGTGTTTTTGCCCATTACATGTACAGAGGTAAACCTGGCACCACCCCCTCTCATGCTTACATCACTGTACCCAAGTCCATAGCAGTATTTTGGTGTTACACCCCTCCATTTCATGGGTTTTCCAGCTCTTTCAATTTATATCTGATGTATTTCTCTACAGGGTCTCTTAATGCACCTACCTTCAACCAGCGCTCCCTTTGCTTTGTTTTTGTTCTGCCTGAAACGGTCCTTGCTTACCTCAAATTAATAATTTCTCAGAGACAGTTGGTATTAAAGTGTTTAGCGGCAGTGGTGAGTAAAAGAGACAGTCGAGTCACCCTATGCTTATATTATACAGGCCACCTGATCCTCTTCCCGACTCACCGCACTTCCGTGCACAGCTCAGCAGTGAAATTCATTCATTTGCAATATTGTGATAACGTACCTCCTGCTGATTACTTCTCCACTGCTTCACCTTCCGGTGTTGCATTCTGCTCTAGGACTGTGTACTGGAACGCTCATTTACGTGTCCTGAGCATTCCAGCTGTTCAGTTGGTAGTCACTGTGATGGTGGAAGGGTTGACTCAATAAAGCCCTTCACGCATCTTGCGTGGGGCTGTTTTTTAGTTTTTTTGTATTAACAAATGTACTGTTTATAGTTGCACTATTGTTTGTACTTTACATGGAAACAAAACATCCATGTCAGAATAGATCGAACAGAAAGCCTCACATCATCTGAAGATCAAAGAGTTAGAAAAGGTCTGGTGTCTGCAAAGTGCAAGTTGGTCTATTTTAAAAGACAAAGCCTTAATCAATGACAATACAGGCGTGAGGGGGTGGCTCACACCCTCGCAAGGTGTTCAGGGTCTGAAGTGCCGTGGTGGGCAAAAAACAATCGACTGCAATTCTGCCCCGATTGCAAATGGCTGACACTTTTGCAAGCATTTTACATAACAATTTTTGTTGTCATCACCAGAGAGTCCTAAAGCGGTTGAGATGGCAAGGTGTGGGTCCACTGCTCACTATGTCACAGGATTAAAGGTGCACTTCACTCAGGGCCGGACTGGCAATTCCAGGCACCGGGCAATCCCCTGGTAGGCACTGATGAGAGACACCTAGGTTGAAACCAGGGGGTCTCTGTGTTCCAGCTCGGAAGGGGCCTGGCCTGGAAATTCAGGCAAAACGTTTCCTATTGGAGCAGAACCAATGCTAACAAGCAAAAAGTGGTCCGGGTTTAAAGTTGCATAGTGGACGAAAGACGATGGACTGGAATAAGGCCCAACGATTGCGAGGAGTGGAGACACTTGCAAACATTGTACCCATCATCTTTGTTTGTTTCTTGTTCTTTTTGCTAGTGGAATTGCAAGTGCCTTTTTGACACGTATTTATTTCCCTAGGCTCTTATGCACAATCACTCTCTAGTCTGTCATAAGGATGGAGACAGATGAAAAAAGAAAAAGGATTTTTCAATTTCCATTGTCCTTGGCTAGTCCAGGGTAGTTATGAGTCAGGGGCTATGTTTTGTAACACCCCTACATGACAAACCGGTAAGAGATCATGCGTACGTGATTGGGCAATAGGCCCACCCACCCGTACATTTTAAATTATCCACTGCCCAGTGCAGTTGTTTGAGAACATCTGGGAAATGCACCAACCACCGGGCTTCTCTGTGTTTTTTTTAGCCGGCTGGGAACCCCGGCGAGAGCCCCCAGACAGTGAATCCACCGCAAGAGCCCCTCGGAGGGTTGAAGAATAAGGTAACCACCCTTGGGGGAGGGCGGTGCTCCCAGGAGCAAGCGGGGGCTACCGTGGAGCCTCGAGTGCACGGAGATGCAGCCCCGCTACCGCCCCTCCCCTCAGGGGACTGCTGTTGGGCCTGGTTGGCCCGGATCAACCTACCAAGACCTAGATGTACCTGAAGGCTGCATGGTAGGGCAATTCTGAAGAATTCTGGAGCTACAACATTCCTCTTGCTGGATTCCTCCTTGGAAGGTCACCATCAGAGCGGGGCCTCATTCCCCCGAGCGGTTGCCGGGTGAGGTGAGGTCTTCACCCACACAAAGCTGGGAAGAAGAATTATTCCTCTCCCTCCAGTGGACATCTAAGTATTCCATGTCCTGGTATATATGTAACTTTGTCAGTACATGTGTATATTCTTCACTCTTACACTTTACAAACAGTTGCAGTAGCCAATTTTGTTTATCGGTCCTGAAGAAGGCCGGGCTAGATGCCCGTATGGCTGAAACATGTCGACCATGACCATACTGTACAGCGCTAGTGGGTAGTCTTACTACCCGGCGTGTTTTTTAACCCTTGACACTAGGACTTCTGTTTAAACGCTCTCTGAAGTCCGGGTAGCCAATTTTAACATCACTATTTGAGCACTGCACTTTTTTCATTAACATCACTTGGAGATGTAAATCATGCTCAGTACTTCTGACATCCATTCCCGCACTGGCATTATAGAGGCGGATTCAGGATGGCATGATATATAGGGCCCGATGTAGGTAAACGGGATTTTCCGATTTCAAAATACCGAGGCGGGCCGAATCGGTATTCTGAAATCGGAAAACGAGATGTAGGAAAAAAATACCGACTGAAAACCGATTCGGTCGGCATCGGTAATGAGAATCGGTACGTTCCGATTCAGCTCGGTCCGAATCGGAAATTACCGAATCGGCCAACAACGAATCGGAAAATACCGAATCGGCTACCACCGAATCGGATATTTCCGATTCGGCGAATACCGAATCGGTAAAAGCCGATTCGGTAAAAACCGAATCGGCAATCATAGACCCATGGCGAAAAAGCCCATAGGAATGCATTGCATGACCCGATTCGGCTTTTACCGAATCGGATAATACCGAATCGGATTTTACCGATTCGGATTTTACCGAATCGGTAAAAGCAGACTCGGCAATAGGCGATTCAGCCAATGAGGTGGCTCCCCCTCCCCCACCCAAACAGGGAGTGGCAACCCTGGCAGGTGCAGCCAATTAAGAAGTTTCTAGAAGTTTCTGGAAAGCCTGCCTGAGCCCAACACACAGTTAGCAGCAGTGGGAGAAGGAGGTTGCAGACTGAGCAGGAGCAAGAGAATATGGCAGATCAGGCAGGAAGCCAGAAGTCCTCCCAAAAGAGGAAGCCCAAATTCACCACCACAGAACTACAGGTGCTGGTTGAGGAGGTGGTGAGGGTGCACCGGCAGCTCTTTGGCAAGCTGTCCCTCAACGTGCCAGACAGCACCAAGAGGCGATTGTGGGCAGACATCGCCCAGAAGGTCAATGCTGCTGGAGTCACCCCCAGGTCCATTGAGGAACTTAAGAAAAGGTTCTATGACCTCCGCAGCCTCACCAAGAGGAAGCTGGCCGACCTCCAAAGGCAGGCTGGACTCACCGGAGGAGGCAAGAACCCGGCGCCACCCCTCACCGAGCTGGAGGAAATTGTCTCCAGCACCATCGAGAGGGAGAGCATTGTAGGGATCGGGACCCTGGACAGCACTGCGATGGCCACAGCTACAGGTAAGAAGCATGCGCATCATGACACACCCTACCAGACACCTCCCCATTAGACACAATGCATAGGCAAACACCAGCACTGTACTGTCACCAACATACAAGAGACAAGCATCATGGTACATGTAGTCAGCAGAAGTTAGCCAAATATGTCAGTGCAGAATCACAAGACAGGAAACAGTGTGACACGGTGTAAGGAGATGCAAGGACATGTGGAATGCCATAATTGTACTGACTGTAATACATCGGCACTCAGTTTACAAATGCTTCTTTGTACCTAGGGGCACCATCAGGCGGCACCACTGTGGCAGCAGAGGGAGCTTCGACATCACATACTGCAGTGGCAGGGCCGAGCACCAGCCAGCCTGGCCAGGAGGAGGAGGAAGAGGATGAGGAAGGAGACACCCCAGGGCTTGGAATGGAGGGAGTCCTGGTGATTGATTTCCAGGCAGTGCACTCCCCAGTACTGCCCAGCTCACCCCCCTTGCAATTTTCACCATACAACTCCCCAACAAGGCAGACCATTCCGCCGACAACAGCTCCTGCCACAACCGTGGCCTTGCCACCCGTTCCACCTGTCCTGGGAGCAGGGGCTCCGGGACCGGCCAGCACCACACCACCACCAGTGGCACCCCAGCCCACTCAGCAGGCCGGAGGCAGCAGTGCCAGACGCCGTGCCACCACCACCACCACCACCACTGCTGCACCAGCACGGGAGGGCAGTGTGTTCCTGGGCCTGGAGGGCCAGATGGTCAAAATCCAGCGCCAACAGGCCAGATCCACCATGGCCTGCCAACGCCAGCTCCTGCAGCACAACCTGCAGATGGGGGAGTTGGTGAAGGGGTTCCAGGCTGTTGTGGACAGCAACAAGGAGGTGGCAGCAGGGTTGGGCAGGCTGACCACTGCCATCACCCACTCCTCTGCCAGGCAGGAGGAGCATGAGGTTGCGCGCAGGAGGGATGCCCGGGTGCTCAACCGGGCCATGGCCCGCCTTGCAGCGGCGACCGCCCAGCTGTGCATTCGAAGCGCAAATCAGGAGTCGGTGCAGAGTCAGCAAACGGCTGAGCTGACCAGGGGGATGGCCAGGATCACCACGGCCATGGAGGCCATGTTAATTTCAAACGCCGCCTCCAATCCTGCCCTGGACCTGGGTGATGCTGGAGACAGCAGCAGCCGCAGCAGCCCGGCCAGCGCTGCATCAGAGCCAAGGAGGAGCACCAGGCGATCCGCTGATGCTGCAGGCCATTCGGAGGGGGCCGGGGGACACCCCAGTGGGTCTGGAAAGCGGGCCAAAAAATAGGCTGGCAAGGGGGGATGATCATACCAGGACCCTGGACTTTATTTGTTTTGACAGACTCCATTTTTTGATGCACTTCAGTGATGTAACTGTGGTGCATCACTATTAAAAATTTTATTTTCCAAGCAACATTTAGCTGTCTTTGCATCTGTACTCAGTCAGAAATAGTTCTCAGTGATCTCCTCACGTCTGTATCTGCCATCACATGGCGTACACACCCCAGCTGGCTGTGTCAGTGGCACAGCTTCGTCGTCGTCATAGTCCTCGTAGTCAGACAACTCCACCTCAGTGCCCTTCTTGACCGCAAGGTTGTGTAACATTGCACATACAGCTATGATCTTGCAGCAGGTGATGGGGGTATACTGCCTTGCACCTCCACTCTTGTGCAGGCATCTGAATCTACTTTTCCAGATGCCAAAGGTCCGTTCAACAACATTCCTTGTGCGTATGTGGGCCCGGTTATACCTCCTTTGGCTGGGTGTGGAGGGGTTGAGGTAGGGGGTGAGTATGAATGAGCGGAGGGCATATGCACTGTCGCCTGGAAGAGAAAGGGGTCACATTAGACACATGCATACATGTATTACACCTACCTACTATGTGTTATGGGGGTCTGATGATGTGGCTCACCTAGGAGGTATCCTTCTCCAAAATCGCCAGCCATCAGCCGTGCATATATGCCGCTCTGTTGGAATATATAGGAGTCATGGGTACTCCCTGGAAATTTTGCTACCAGGTCTGTGATGGTGCACTTGGCATTGCAGATCACCTGCACGTTGATGGTGTGTGTCGATTTCCGATTGCGGTATATGTATTCGGTGTCCGCTGGTGGGCAAATCGGAATATGCGTGCCATCTATGCAACCGATGACTTGGGGAAAGTGTGCCATCTGGTAGAAGTCCGCTTTGGTTTGTAGCAGTTCTGCGTGGGTTGCAGGGAAAGAGATGTATTGGTCCATCCTGTCTATCATGGCGTCAAGGAATATGTGGAAGAACCTTGACAGGCTGCTCTGGCTCACCCCTCCTGCTGCTGCTGCTCCACTTTGATAGCTGCCAGACGCTACCAGGTGTAGGCTGCATAGCACCTGGACGTGCGCAGGGATGGCGTGTGCCCTTGGGGTGTGGTGGTCCAAGTATGGCTTAAGGTCCCTGATGAGCTCAAGTATGGTGTCAGAGTCCAGCCTGTATCTCTGTAGGATCTCAGCCTCAGTGAGCATGAACAGGGTTATCCTCTGTCTGTAGACCTGTTCATTTCTTAGCCATTCCCTCTGTCCTTCCTGCTGTAGCCGTAGCCGCCTCGCAATGACATAGAAAGCTGCCATCCTGCAAGTTGCAATGCATTTTGGGACTGTTTATATGGGTTGGAGTTGGTTACCACCTGATTGCAATCCATGGTAAATACCGAGTGAATTCTACCGATTTTGAGCCGATTTCGGTGTTTCTGTGCCTCCCTACATCTCCCCAACTGTCGGAATCGGGGTATTTCCCGATCGGAGATTCATACGAATCGGCATGTTTTCCGATTCGGATCATGTCCGAATCGGTATTTTTTCCGATTCGGTACATGGACCGAATCGGTGATTTCCCGAATCGGTGTCACTAACGAATCGGTAGTGGGACCGAATCGGTGATTTTCCGATTCGGTGTCACTAACGAATCGGTAGTGGGACCGAATCGGTGATTTTCCGAATCGGTGTCACTAACGAATCGGTAGTGGGACCGAATCGGTGATTTTCCGATTCGGTGTCACTAACGAATCGGTACATGGACCGATTCGGTCTTTGTAACCGAATCGGTGTTTTTCCGATTCGTTACATATCCGATTTTCGGTATGTACGTATCGGATTCATTCACGTTCGGTACACATTCCGAATCGGTTTTCTATCCGATTCGTTCTGTTTTTGGTTCCCTACATCTCGATGGCTGTTTACCGATCGGTAAGGGCCAAAAATCGGTATTTTCGGCCGATACCGATCGGTAAAGCCCTACCTACATCGGGCCTATAGTTCCCACATGACGCTAACTCCACCAAATGGGTGGTCTGATGGGAATTATTTCAGCCTTCCTACACTAATGCCTGAAACATTTTACAGCCCATGTTTCACGCACCCATCACCGGTACCGCACTGGTACTGATGTAGGCACACACTTTTCTCCGACTTGATCTGCTCTTTTGTGTGTCATTTTTTTTAGTTTTCCCAAATGTTCTCAGCTAACGAATGCACCTCGGACAAGCATTTTTGTATTGTTTCTTTCCTTGAAAATGGTTAGAACAACATTCATTAAACACCAAAGGAAGACCATACCTATTTGAACCTCCACATTTTGTAGATTTTTGCTCAGCTATTCTTGAGTTTTTCGCGGAGAAAGCTTGTGCAAATTTCTTGTAATTATTCAAATCTTTTTTCCGATTCTGCCTAATACCTTTGGAAACCACTGATCAATCTGTATCACATTTGGCAATATCACAGTGAGTTTTCTGTACTTTTGTTGAGCTAATCTTGGCAAATATTGCACAAGGAGCATAGGTTATGAACATGGCAAAAATGGCTTTTCATATGGGCCCAAACGTACGTTCTTAACCGTGCAAATAACTGTTTCGTCTGGTAAGAAATGCTAAATTGTCTTCCTGTATGTATGAAGCATAGGAGGATCGGGAAATTCCTACCGAGTAGAAATCGCATTTTGGGAATACCACAAAATAGGAAATTGCAAATAGGCATTTCCTAATTGCGATTTCCTATCTGCATGTTCATATCCTAATTGTGAAATGGGCATTTAGGAAATGCTATTACCATCGTTTCTTAACTGGTGGTAACCAGCTGCAAACCTAAAAAATGCACCCAAAATGCACCAGGAACATCCACAATCATGCCAGAATCAATAGTATGTATACGTTTAAATATTAATTTTTTTTTTTTTTTTTTTAAATAGTCTGAAGAAAATAATCCCCTGCACAAATGATTAAAATTGGCTGAGAGACAGTTAGGGGCAACCACTCTTGTCTGAAGCTAATTGGGAGAAGTGAGTTGTACCTAGAGAAAAAAAAAAAATGATAAACAAATTTTTATTGATTTCACAAAAAGCACCAGCCAATCATCAAGATACCATGAAAATAGATAAATATCATCACTAATCTGGACAACCCTAGGATTAAGGACGTACAAATTCAAAAGGACCAATTTTGGAGCATGTTCAGCGAAATTAAGCCATTCCCCCCAACCACTTCCCCCAGACCCTATGATACTTCTTGGGGCAGCCACGCGCTGCATAAACTGTCTTCTCGGCACACCAGTCGACCTGGGCTCGCCATTTCCCAACAGTGGGGGATCAGGGCATTTCCAAGCAGTCGCTAGGTCCCTCTTAGCCAGCACCATCGCCGTGGTGTAGAAAAGTTTTTCATTTCTGGACCCATCCAGCCCGTCTGTGATGCCTAAGATCGCATGTTTCGGGTCGTGTGGGATCTCCCACCCCAATACCTCAGTGAGTTCCTCCTTAATGTCCCCACAAATTGTGCCATGCGCGGGCATGTCCATACCATGTGGAGAAAGTTGGCCAGCTCGTGACCGCAGGCAGGGGTTGACTGGAGCCCCATGTGATGTAGGCGCGCCAGTGACATGTAGGCAGCATGTAAGAAATAAAGCTGAGTCATACACAATCTGCCGGAGGCGGTGACAGTCCTGGGGGCCATAAGGGCATCACACCAGTCCTCCTACTCCAATGTGCCCACCCACTCCTCCCATTGAGTCCGCAGCTGATCAAGCAATGTTGGGGTATTGTTAATGAGTGCCCGGTAAATGCTGGAGATGCCCCCCTTCCCAGATCCCCAGCATGATTTGTGCCTCAGGAGGGCTATGGTCCGGGAGTCTTGTATCAGTCGTGAGGTGTGCTGGAAGAGCATTGCGCAACTGTAAATATAAAAAAAAACTGCAAGTGATGTAGGAAAAACCTAGTCTGGAGGTCCTGAAAGGAGCACATGTGATCACCCACCCAAACCTCGCCCAATTGTGAAATGCTGTAAGGTCCCAAGACTGAAAGCCCTGTAGCCCGTTGACCTCCCTGAGCCAGGTGCCTTGCCACAAGGGAGTGCACTAGGTCAGTGTGTGGGTCCATTTGGTGTGACGCAACGCGGCCCGCCTGGACAGGAAAATAGAACGCGTCACCTCCGGAAGACGGGACGGGACAGGTGCCCTGCATAGCATCGACTGGATATTGGACCGGCCCAACTCACTGAGTTCCAACCTATACGCCGGATCAGACCATCCTCCGTTAAACCAATCATGCAGGGAGAGCAAATGTGTAGCCAAATAATATAGACATAAATGGGTCATCCCTAAGCCCCCATCAAAAGAAGGGATCCGACAAACGCCCAGTGCCAATCGGGACCTACCTTTCCCCCAGAGAAATTTGGAAGCCAGGCTGTCAAGCTCCCGGAACCACGCTCTCGGTAAATTGAGGGGGGTATTTTGAAGCATGTAGAGGAATCTAGGAAGAACCATCATTTTGAAAAGTGCAACTCTTCCCATGGGATTCAGTGGCAGGGATTGCCATTTCAACAGGTCCGCCCGAGCACGCTTCACCAGGGGAGTGACATTAAGAGCCCAGCTGAGTTCAGGGAGTAAAATCACCCATATCCCCAGATATTTAAATGATTGGCGGCGTAGAGGTATGGTTGACTGACAGTCAAAGCATTCTCTGGATATATGAATGGGGACCTTGACCAATTTATCAAGGTTAAGCAGGAGGCCTGAGGCCTGTTCAAACAACCGGAGGATCCGGTGGCATGGAGGGCCTGAGTTTGCGGGGTCTGCCAAATAAATCAGGACATCGTCCGCATAGAGAGCAATTTTATCTTAGTCCATAGTGGGCCGTTCCCAACTCTGCACCTGTCCGCTTGAGCGTATCAGGGCCGCCAGGGGCTCCATCACCAGAGCAAAGAGCAGGGGAGAGAGGGGGCACATCTGCCTCATTCCCCTGCGGATCGGAAAAGGTTCTGATAGGACCCCTCTCACCAGGACACGTGTCCTGGAATGAGCGTACAGTACACGGATGAAACCACGAAAGTGGGGTCCGAAACCCATCTCTGTCAGCAAATCTTCTAAGAACCCCCAGTCTACCGATTCAAAAGCTTTCGCGAAATCTACCAGGAGGAGTGCAAGGTAGGGGGTGATCGAGTTATGGTGGGCCAGGGCTCGATGAAGTCTCCGCAGACAATGTCGGGTACCACGCAATGGCATGAACCCACATTGGTCTGGGTGGACCAGGGTGTGCAAGTGTCGTTTAAGGCGCTGAGCGAGTATCATGGCGTACAGTTTTAGCTCCGTATTTATAAGGGAGATGAGACAATAGTCCGCGCACTGGGGGGGATGGTGGCTGGAATTTAGGAAGGACCACAATGTTGGCCATGTCAGTCTCGGAAGGAAAGTATCCCTTCTCCACTGCCTCACTGAATAGCTAAGCGAGGTGCGGAGTGAGCGTCTCGTAGTATAGGGCATAGAATTCCTTGGGAAGACCATCTGGACCCGGTGTCTTGCCAGACGAAATAAGGATAATCGCTACCCCAATTTCTTCTTGGGTGATGGGAGGTACCAGGTCTTCCTGAACAACCGACTCCAGGCGAGGGAGTTGGCTGGCTCCAGCTCGTAACATATCAGAGAGAGACAGGGAGGGAGTCCCAGCCGTGTATAGCTGGCGGTAATACAGAGCAAAGGCCCGGGCGATTGCGGCTGAGGAGTTACAAACAGAACCATCCTGGTCTATGTTCTCAGGAATTATGCGGTTCGCTCTTGGGTAGGTGCCCAGACTGTGGAGGAGTGAGCCATTCTGGTCTCCCCATCCGTACACCCTGGCGACGGAAGAGCTCCAAAGGAGTTTGGCCGCGTCCATCGACAGTTACCGAATCTGTTTGCGGATTTGTGCAAGGAGCCTCACTTCCGAGGTGTCAGGGTACAGGGCAGTAGACCTTTCAAGGCACAAGGCCTGAGCCTTGCGTGAGGTGATCTGGTCGATCTGCGCGCGCCGCTGGGTCTTGAGTTGCCCCTTGTCGACTCCACAGATCGTGGCCTTGCCAGCCTCCCTTAGGATACCCAGCGACGACACCGTTACTACATTTGTCTGGAAGTAATGTTGGATTTCCCGCCCTACCACTTTCCGGAAGTCTTTGTCTTGGAGGAACCACGCATTCAGTCTCCATGTCTGACCCATTGAGGCAGGAGGGGCACCCACAGTGAGCTGCACCGGGCAATGCTCCAATGTAACCCGCGGAAGGATAGTGGCGCCCTGTAGCATGAGGCACTCAGTTGAGAGAATGTAAATGGTGTCTATGCGTGCATGTGTATGTGGTACTGCCGAAGTGTGGGTATGATGCCCAGAACGCGGGTGCCATGTACGCCAAGCATCGCCAAGGGATTCAGCCCAATTTGTTAGGTGTTTTCTCCTGCGCCAATCTGCTGTGGGAAGGGGGCCCAGTCGTGTCTAGAACCGGGGAAGAGACTGTGTTGAAGTCCCCTTCCCCCAGGAAGGTGGAACCCAGGGAAGCCAGGAGCTCAACGGAGGTGGCCAGGGTCACAGTCAGCCGCGATGGGGGAGAGTATGACGACACCAAATTAAGGGGTATGCCATTCAGGGTCCAACATCGGGCCAAAAAGGTGCCCTGATCATCATGAATGATTTGTGCTGCCACAAAAGGAAAAGAGCGTTGTACCAAGAGCGCTACCCCACAGGATCCTCGTGTGAAGCCAGAGTGCCAGACCCTGTCGTAACCATATTGTGCTAAAAAGGGGTAATGGTTACCCAATAAGTGTGTCTCTTGCAGCATTAAGACCTCCACCCCCAGGGGCTGCGCATATCGTAGTACCGCTGTACCGTTGAGGCAGTCCTGGAGACCATTGACATTCCAGGACAGGAGGCGTAAGGATAAGCCCTGTTGCGCTATGCCAGCTATCCCCATAGACCATCTCGGGAAGGGGGAGAGGCCCTAGAGAGGGGCTCGGCCAGGGGCAGGGATGCCGAGGTGCATGATCAGGAGCCCAGATATCAGTTACCATGTCCAGCGATGCGTGGAGTGGGACATCCTGTGAGTGCTGGTGTGAAGAAACAAGGAAACAACCTATAACAAAAAACAAAACTCGGGACAACGGTCCCCCCACCCTATACTTCAGAAACAGAAGCATCTGTCGCCCTAACAATAATAACAACACAGGACCAAACTAAAATGCTTGGGAACTTGCGAGGCACGGAGGACCCCTCCTCATGGCAGGATGTTAATATTCAAGTTCAACAAAAGAGAGAACAAAGTGGAACCGGCACTTCACCTCCGGCCGCGGAGCCAGGCCTGACGGGCAGAGACGGACTCAGGCTGGGTTGCTGAGAAGTGTCTAGGAGATCGGGCATAGTGGTGGCAGGTGTCCCCCACCCCTCGGTTGACCGGAGGAGCACCACATAGCCCGATGATCCCCATGTGGCAACCAGGGCAGCTGGGAAGGATTCAACGGGAGTCTGAGAAGGCCCTTCTTTGCCCACGTCACCTGCGTGTGCGATGGCACTGGGGCCGAGGATCGGGAGGTCCAGTATGAGTGGGCCCATCCTCTGCACCGTTCCGCAGAGGAATCTGACCATTGGGCCGTAGGGGACGTCCTTCTGTGGCTCAAGTCCATGCCTCCGTCGGAGAGTCAAAGAATAAAGTTGTATTTGCGAACACCACTCGTAGACGTGCCGGGAAGAGGAGCGATATTGGATGTTGAGGGCTTGTAATTTCTGCTTGAGCTTCCTAAACATGCGGCGTTGACCCTGGACCTCCCGAGTGTAGTCCGGAAAGATCATGATCAAATGGTTCTCATAGGGGATGAGTCTCCATCTTTGTAGTTAAGGATACGCATTATGACGGGTCGGGCGGCTCTCCCGCCGGAGGCCTCGGGGCAAGGGATCGGTGCGCCCGCTCTATTGCAAACCACGGAGAGAGAGAACCCTCTGGGCGGCCCTGTTCCACCCCCTCTCGGAACCCCACCAGGCGGAGGTTGTTGCAGCGGGATCTATTTTCTGCATTCTCGGCCCTTCGATTCAGCTCCTGGGTGTGTGACTGGAGGCACGCCACTTGCCCCTTAAGCTGCTAAACATCGTCTTCCACAGATGATATACGGGATTCAGTTTCTTTAATCCTGGCCGTGGCATTCTGGAGGTACTGCTGGGTTAGGGTTCTGTCCACCCAGACCTCCGCGATCTTGCCCTCCATCGAGGACTGCAAGGTGTGGATTGCCTGGAGGATGGTGGACAGGTCCGTTGCTGGTGGTGCATCCCTGTCCGTTGTTCCCCCCGTCGCCCCAGTGTCCGAGGTAGTGAAGCGGTCCATTTTGGTCTGGGTGGCCGCGGTCTTGGCTGGCCCGTTCCGGCCCATGCGACACCCCAAGTATCCCAGGGCTTTCGCTCCCCAGGGGGCAAATGGGGTGCTAGGGGAGGCACACAATCAGGTGGGCAGCCCAAGGTAGAGGCCACGGCCCCCCCAGGCCCTCCGCCCCACTACCCGTGCAGCCGACACAGAGGCGTCCGGTAGAAATGCAGAGAAATGGGCCCGGGAACAAAGGCGGGCCACCGGGGAGGATGCAGCACACAAATCCCCGGTTTCGTTGAGCCCGGGGGTTGGGAGGACTCAAGAGGGAGACCCCCGTGCCGCATGATAAGTGCCGCCGAGCACCCCCCGTGCAGCCCCAACCCGGGAGGCAGAGCAGGCAGGTCCAATGTCACGGGCAGACCGAGGGGTGTAGGCCCGATCAGTTGAGCCCAGGGCCACTGCAAAGAGGGCAGAGAGGACGTGCCCCACCAGGATTTCCTCCACCGCCCGAAGTAGCGGCCAACACCACTCCACCGTTCCCTTACCCCCAGGACCGAGGCTCCGTTTCTGAATTAAGGCCTCCCAGGGAGCGGGACACAAGGGAGGGTCGCGAGGATGCAGTCCGGGCCCTCAAAGCTCCGTTCTGCAATGGGCCACCTGCGCACTCAGGGGGGGGCCCACAGAATCCGGGGACCCCCACCAGTTGCCGGAACTTACCACATTTGATGCGATGCAGCGCTGAGCCTCCGGACAGCGGCCCCTCCTCCAGCGACCGACACAAGCTGTGGTGCGCACTGGCACAGGCCGAGTGCACTCAGCGTCGGGTGCAGATATCGGCCTTGGTCGAGCGCAGGTCCTCTTGCCTCTCGAGCTGCAGCCAGGCGTCCACCCACCTCCACCGCTCGAGATAGCGGTCAAAGATTTCACTCTGCCGTGGGACCCCCGGGAATGGCAGCTGGAGTCTCAGGTGAGAAGGCCCGCCAGGCGGCCCGCTCCGATCTCGGCTCCACTGGGTCAACTGGCCGGGCCGGGCCCACACAACAGCCCGCCTCCAGACAGGCACCACAGGGAAGGGAGAGTGCAGGCAGCGGTCTGGGGTCCACGGCACACCCGCAGGCCTCCCAGTTCCCAGGGAGCTCCCCTCGGCCCCTTCACAGAGCACAGGCCAAGGATTGGCCCAGGAGGTCCGAGGGCTGCAGGCGCGTGGATTCAGCGCGGGTGCTCTGCCATTTTAGATGCCGGTCCCCGCTGCCCAGTCGATCTCTTTGCGGAGGCACCCCACAGATGGATTTCAAACAGCCTGGGATAAAGCCGGATGTGTGACGGCAACCCTGCCAGTGATAGTAAAGCCAGATGGCTCTCTTGTCGGGCGGATCACGGGCGGATGGTGGAGGGGTCCAGGAGTGCACTCAAGGTGCGACCGCCATCTTAACTGGTCAAGCCACACCTCTGAGAAAACTAAAATTTGTAGCTTGTTTGCCAGAGAAGACCTTTGGGTTATAACATTTTATAATCTTAAATTGGCTAAGCGGTTTGACAAGTATCATTATGGCACATGTCTATTTCGTGAAGCTACTCTTCAATCTTTCTAGCTTAAGTTTGGGATGGAAGGGATGTGGTACCCTATGCTTAGGATGATAGGGTGGGTCTATTTAATGTTTGGGGTGATCGCTGCAGTGAGTATGGAAACAGATCACTATTTTCTCTGTTGCAGCTCGCCCCCGATTTGTTTATCCAAACAGCCCCTATGCCAGCTGTTGAGTGACGTCACTGTGCTCCAGATCACAAGGTAACTCAAATAACAATGGGGGTGCACAACTTATAAAGTCCAATAGACAAAAAATATATGAAAAAGTCTCTTCTTTATTAAATCAAATTGTTTCAATTTAAAACCAGTTTAATCAGAATACCCGCCAACGCGTTTCGCTGCCACATTGAGAACTTCCTCAAGGCATAGATAAAGGCTTCAATCAGTCAGTTACAACAAAGATAGAATACAAGTGATGATGATGCTAGTGCAATCAAAGGCAGCGCGATAGAAAATACTGGAGCCTGATGTTGTCCAGAGGGTCCTTGAGGTCATAGAATGTCAATTAGTGTTCCGGCGGTTGAGGAAAGTAGTAGAGAAGCAGTAGTCCTGAGTGCACCAGTCCCACACTTCTCAGAATCCAACTATGAGCTTCAAAAGGACAAAGATCAGCGTACAAATGGTACTCAAACCGATATTTTTCACACAATATTTTTCACACGGAGACCCCCAGGAGAATCGAATATTTGTCAAGTAGATTAGGTCAGAGTAGAAGGCTTGCAGTAACAAGCACAGGTTATTCTCCTCACGTTAGACATCCACGGGAAAAAGTAACTGAAGTGGACATGTATTATCTCGCGTTATCCATCCTTCCAGACATATTCGATATGGCGCAGCATGGCGTGGCGCGTGGCTCCCGTGCATGAGAGCCACGCACCACGACATGCTGCGCCATATCGAATATGTCTGGAAGGATGGACAACGCAAGATAATACATGTCCACTTCAGTTACTTTCTATCAACTCAAGGACCCTCTGGACAACATCAGGCTCCAGCATTTTCTATCGCGCTGCCTTTGATTGCACTAGCATCATCATCTTCTGATTCAACTGGTTTTAAACTGAAACAATTTGATTTAATAAAGAAGAGACTTTTTCATATATTTTTTGTCTATTGGACTTTATAAGTTGTGCACCCCCATTGTTATTTGGGTTCATCTCTGAATTATTTCAGGTAATGTAAGCAACTGACTGAGATGTTTTTAATTGTTGTTCTCATCTCAAAAGTAGGATATTACGCTTTAGGCTGAATTTGCAGGTGTACATACCTTAAGTGAGGTCATTACATACAATTATCTGTGCCTGATTGTTACATACATTTCTATTAGGTGTAATTTTTATTGCCTTAATTTGAATGTATTGTTGCACTATCATATACTGATCTTCTGCAACAGCAGCAACACATGGAACGACACCTGGAGGCCATCAGACCTAGGGCCTGCACCCACTCCCTCCGACAATGCCAGAAACTTCAAAATTTCAAAACAAGCTCACTATGAACTCACAAATCAATGCCATCTCTTCCACCTGCTTCCTCACTCTAAGCATGCTAAGTAAGATATTCAAGTGGCTACCGCTACACAGGAGACACACCATGACACAGGCCCACATCACCAGCCGACTGGACTATGGTAACGCCCTCTATAATGGAATTGCTACACAGCTCCTACAGAGACTTCGGACTATACAGAACACCGCAGACAGACTCATCCTCGGCCTTCCCCAACGAACCCACACCCCACCTCAGGCAACTCCTCTGGCTCCCCGTACAGAAGAGATGCCAATTAAAGTTGCTGACACACAAGGCTCTACACAACCAAAGACCCACCTTAATTAACCACCGCCTGAACGTCTACCAATCGTTGAGAAGACTACGCTCTGCCTCCCTCTCCTTGCCCATACTCCCCACATCTACCGAAGCAAAAGTGGACATTCCTTCTCCCACATCACAGCAAAGACATGACACCGCCTCCCATCTCCGGACCCTTACCTCACTTCTGGTATTCCAAATGGCTCTTCAGACCTGGCTCTTCGAATAAGCCTCTGGGACCTGCAAGTGCCTGGATACCCTATGGGTTGATTAGCTGCGCTTTATAAATCCTGAATGATTGATTCTGGTTGTATTTAGTGTAACAATTTTAATTAATCAAATCAATAAACAATGTATTCATTGTAGTACTGAAATCTTAAACTGAACAAAAACTATTCATACTCATAGATATGCACCATATATCTTCAATATTGTATGTAAGGATACTGAACTCTATATGGAGCTGCAACCCCTCCCTCTCACCAGGGCACCACAAGCAAATAGGGAGAACGTAAGAAGGCTTCCTGTGAACTGCAGCATATGAGGAAGAATAAAGGTTTAAAACGAAGGTATGCAACCCAAGGTTTAAAACCAAGTATGCAACCCACCCTCGTTCCGACAGAATACCAATTAACAGCAATACCAAACACATATAATGTCATTTCCATATGTGCTATAAGACATTACAATAAATTCTGAATGAAAAAGTCTACATGAATGTGAATCCGCTGGCTTTGGCAGTATAGTGCCACCAAAGATGGTTTCCAGATAGGTAATGAGGGTTTCCCAAAGTCTTTGTTTCTTGGCCTTAGACTAGATGCCATCTTTTGATTTTGTGGTGTATCCCCGGCTCTGTGTGCCACTGTTTCCTTACTGTGAATGATTGCTGAATCCAAAAGAGCTTTCCTTTATCTGGCTCTCATGCTTCTGAACATGAATGCCATTTGGTTAAAGTCAGGCATCTGAGAGGTGAAATAAATTGTGTTTGATGACATCCTTCAAAAGAAATGAGTATTTGTTTGTATGAAGCTATCCCTGTGTATTACACATTTCCTGCAATATCTACTTCTGGAAATATGAGGTTCAATGCCACTAGTTCAGTCGAGTAAATTCTCCAGTTAATCCACTGATGCATATACAGTAGCCACCATAATGACCTCCGATTGTGCTGGGCAAAAGAGTGTTTAGTTCCGGTGGAGGAATGTCAGTCACAATATCCCACTTCGAGTCCTTCAGTGTAAAAGGAAGGGAGCTTGATAACTTGCAGATATCATCTTGGAGATCATGGGAGGGCCCTTATAGGATCAGGGGGGTTGGATCCGTGCTATCTTTCAAGATAACCTCTGACTCTTTAAAAGAGTCCAATTAAAATCAGTGTATACATTGATATGAATGTAGCCACCCTCAGAATTCGGCATGGATTCACTGCTCCTGAAACCGGTTGTACTTTCCCCTTAGAGGTAATTGAGGCCTTGTTTACGATGGCATTTGCATTTGGCATTGAGATTTAATCCCACGTTGTAGGTGATCTGACAAAAAACTGTCCCCTAGAACTGATGGAAGTGTTTTTGCCCATTACATGTAAATGTAAATGTAAATGTACAGGAATTTATATAGCGCAAATCACCGAGCGGTTTCTAAGCGCTTGCTTAGGGAACCCGTCCTGGTATTCCCCTGTGAGATAACCCCGGCAGGGTATCCGCAAGGTGAAAGCCAGGCATCCCGCCGTGAGGGGCCGTTGTGGAGATTAAGCAAGCTATTGCCCAGAGTCGCAGAGTGTGAACCCGTGAATCGAGAACGCACCGGAGCGAGAATTGTCGAGTCCCTGGACATTTTAGGACTCAAGACCCCGCCGAGCCGGGAATTGAACCCTGGTCCCGGGCAGACCTCTGCTTCCAGGTCTGCCTCCTCTAACCAGTGAGCCACACTTCTCCACATACATGTACATGTACAGAGGTAAACCTGGCACCACCCCCTCTCATGCTTACATCACTGTACCCAGTCCATAGCAGTAATTTGGTGTTACACCCCTCCATTTCATGGGTTTTCCAGCTCTTTCAATTTATATCTGATGTATTTCTTTACAGGATCTCTTAATGCACCTACCTTCAACCAGATCTCCCTTTGCTTTGTTTTTTGTTCTGCCTGAAACGGTCCTTGCTTACCTCAAATTAATAATTTCTCAGAGACAGTTGGTATTAAAGTGTTTAGCGGCAGTGGTGAGTAAAAGAGACAGTCGAGTCACCCTATGCTTATATTATACAGGCCACCTGATCCTCTTCCCGACTCACCGCACTTCCGTGCACAGCTCAGCAGTGAAATTCATTCATTTGCAATATTGTGATAACGTACCTCCTGCTGATTACTTCTCCACTGCTTCACCTTCCGGTGTTGCATTCTGCTCTAGGACTGTGTACTGGAACGCTCATTTACGTGTCCTGAGCATTCCAGCTGTTCAGTTGGTAGTCACTGTGATGGTGGAAGGGTTGACTCAATAAAGCCCTTCACGCATCTTGCGTGGGGCTGTTTTTTAGTTTTTTTGTATTAACAGATGTACTGTTTATAGTTGCACTATTGTTTGTGCTTTACATGGAAACAAAACATCCATGTCAGAATAGATCGAACAGAAAGGCTCACATCATCTGAAGATCAAAGAGTTAGAATAGGTCTGGTGTCTGCAGAGTGCAAGTTGGTCTATTTTAAAAGACAAAGCCTTAATCAATGACAATACAGGCGTGAGGGGGTGGCTCACACCCTCGCAAGGTGTTCAGGGTCTGAAGTGCCATGGTGGGCAAAAAACAATCGAATGCAATGCAGCCCCACTTGCAAATGGCTGACACTTTTGCAAGCATTTTACACGTAACAATTTTTGTTGTCATCACCAGAAAGCCCTAAAGCGGTTGAGATGGCAAGGTGTGGGTCCACTACTCACTATGTCACAGGATTAAAGGTGCACTTCACTCAGGGCCGGACTGGCAATTCCGGGCACCGGGCAATCCCCTGGTAGGCACTGAATGATGAGACACCTAGGTTGAAACCAGGGGGTTTCTGTGTTACAGCTCGGAAGGGGCCTGGCCTGGAAATTCAGGCAAAACGTTTCATATTGGAGCAGAACCAATGCTAACAAGCAAAAAGTGGTCCGGGTTTAAAGTTGCATAGTGGACGAAAGACGATGGACTAAGGCCCAACGATTGCGAGGAGTGGAGACATTTGCAAACATTGTACCCATCATCTTTGTTTGTTTCTTGTTCTTTTTGCTAGTGGAATTGCAAGTGCCTTTTTGACACGTATTTATTTCCCTAGGCTCTTATGCACAATCATTCTCTAGTCTGTCATAATGATGGGGACAGATGAAAAAAGAAAAAGGATTTTTTTTATTTCCATTGTCCTTGGCTAGTCCAGGGTAGTTATGAGTCAGGGGCTATGTTTTGTAACACCCCTACATGACAAACCGGTAAGAGATCATGCGTAAGTGATTGGGCAATAGGCCCACCCACCCGTACATTTTAAATTATCCACTGCCCAGTGCAGTTGTTTGAGAACATCTGGGAAATGCACCAACCACCGGGCTTCTCTGTGTTTTTTTTAGTTTTCCCAAATGTTCTCAGCTAACGAATGCACCTCGGACAAGCATTTTTGTATTGTTTCTTTCCTTGAAAATGGTTAGAACAACATTCATTAAACACCAAAGGAAGACCATACCTATTTGAACCTCCACATTTTGTAGATTTTTGCTCAGCTATTCTTGAGTTTTTCGCGGAGAAAGCTTGTGCAAATTTCTTGTAATTATTAAAATCTTTTTTCCGATTTTGCCTAATAACTTTGGAAACCACTGATCAATCTGTATCAAATTTGGCAATATCACAGTGAGTTTTCTGTACTTTTGTTGAGATAATCTTGGCAAATATTGCACAAGGAGCATAGCTTATGAACATGGCAAAAATGGCTTTTCATATGGGCCCAAACGTACGTTCTTAACCGTGCAAATAGCTGTTTCGTCTGGTAAGAAATGCTAAATTGCCTTCCTGTATGTATGAAGCATAGGAGGATCGGGAAATTCCTACCGAGTAGAAATCGCATTTTGGGAATCACACAAAATAGGAAATTGCAAATAGGCATTTCCTAATTGCGATTTCCTATCTGCATGTTCATATCCTAATTGTGAAATGGGCATTTAGGAAATGCTATTACCATCGTTTCTTAACTGGTGGTAACCAGTTGCAAACTTAAAAAATGCACCCAAAATGCACCAGGAACATCCACAATCATGCCAGAATCAATAGTATGTATACGTTTAAATATGAATTACATTTTTTTTTTAAATAGTCTGAAAAAAATAATGCCCTGCACACATGATTAAAATTGTCTGAGAGACAGTTAGGGTCAACGACTCTTGTCTGAAGCTAATTGGGAGAAGTGAGTTGTACCTAGAGAAAGAAAAAAAAATGATAAACACATTTTTATTGATTTCACAAAAAGCACCAGCTAATCATCAAGATACCATGAAAATAGATAAATATCATCACTAATCTGGACAACCCAAGGATTAAGGACGTACAAATTCAAAAGGACAAATTTTGGAGCATCTTCAGCTAAATTAAGCCATGCCCCCCAACCACTTCCCCCAGACCCTATGATACTTCTTGGGGCAGCCACACGCTGCATACATTGTCTTCTCGGCACACCAGTCGACCCGGGCCTGCCATTTCTCAACAGTGGGGGATCAGGGCATTTCCAAGCAGTCGCTATGTCCCTCTTAGCCACCACCATCGCCATGGTGTAGAATAGTTTTTCATTTCTGGACCCATCCAGCCTGTCTGTGATGCCTAAGATCAAATGTTTCGGGTCGTGTGGGATCTCCCACCCCCATACCTCAGTGAGTTCCTCCTTAATGTCCCCACAAATCGTGCCATGCGCGGGCATGTCCACACCATGTGGAGAAAGTCGGCCAGCTCGTGACCGTCTCTATTGCAGGCAGGGGTTGACTGGAACCCCGCGCGATGTAGGCACGCCGGTGACATGTAGGCAGCATGTAAGAAATAAAGCTGTGTCATACACAATCTGCCGGAGGCGGTGACAGTCCTGGGGGCCATAAGGGCATCACACCAGTCCTCCTACTCCAAGGTGCCCACTCACTCCCCCCATTGAGTCCGCAGCCGATCAAGCAATGTTGGGGTATTGTTAATGAGTGCCCGGTAAATGCTGGAGATGCCCCCCTCCCCAGGTCCCCCAGCATGATTTGTGCCTACGGAGGGCTATGGTCCGGGAGTCTTGTATCGGTCGTGAGGTGTGCTTGTAGAGCATGGCGCAATTGTAAATATAAAAAAAACCTGCAAGTGATGTAGGAAAAACCTAGTCTGGAGGTCCTGAAAGGAGCGCATGTGATCACCCACCCAAACGTCGCCCAATTGTGAAATGCTGTAAGGTCC
This sequence comes from Lissotriton vulgaris, assembly GCF_964263255.1. Lineage (NCBI taxonomy): Eukaryota > Metazoa > Chordata > Amphibia > Caudata > Salamandridae > Lissotriton > Lissotriton vulgaris. The sequence continues at coordinate 600,353,716 of NC_141696.1, forward strand.
CAAGATTGAAAGCCCTGTAGCCTGTTGACCTCCCTGAGCCAGGTGCCTTGCCACAAGGGAGTGCACTAGGTCAGTGTGTGGGTCCATTTGGTGTGACGCAACGCGGCCCGCCTGGCCAGGAAAACAGAATACGTCACCTCCGGCATACGGGACGGGACAGGTGCCCTGTATAGCATCGACAGATTTAAGGACATACACCTTAGTCCCCCTATTTAAGGGATCCAACTCCCTATCCTGGTAGCGTAATAGTCTGACCCGGGATATGGAGGGTTTAGGACTTAGGTTCATTGACTCTGAGTTATGGTACTGTTACACTAGGTGTGACACAGGAATGAATTTGGGACATTGGCCATAACGGTGATACTCGAGACGGTGAAGGGTGTCAGACCGGTGTATGTCTTTTAGTGTTGCTGGCTACTGCACATCATTACCGGCAATGACATCCTTCTACCTTCATAAAGCAAGTGCGCATGAGCGAGGGAATAGCATGCCCCAGTGATACACATGCGAGGTGGCGCCGCCATGCTGCACATGCGCATTGAGTTACAACGCTGTGAGGTTTTACCGGTTATTTAAACCGCCCTTCACCTGACCCGAACTTTTAATTGCTGCGGTTTGCCGCCTGTATTTTCTTTCGGCAAGCGTCTGGTCGAGTCAGGGGTAGGTGCACAAGAGGTAGCACCCGAATACAATTGTAAGTACATTCTAGATACTTGTTTAAAGCCAACAGCCTTGGGGCCCTTGTGTTTTATATCCTGTTATATGTCCTGGCTTATTTCCATAGCCCGACCACACGTGGGTGTCCTTTTGACTTAACGATCGGAGGAGCACTTGTAACAAGTCCTTGGTAAGCATGCTGATGTTTAACTACCAATTCTACATGTAGATAGTGCTGCCGACTTGAGTATGTTACATTATGTTACACTGTTGCCATCCGCTATACAAAACCCTAAGCTCAGTCTAGGTGCCGTACTTTACCACTAAAAATGGTAATCCAGCTTAGGGCCTTTATGAACAGCGGCCCCCGCCCCTCGTTGGACTGGTCCCGTGTGTCTGCTTAAATTTTCTGTTTGGAAGGATGTGTGCATAAAAATGGCACTCTGTGAAGCTTAAGATGTCATTGCTGCGCACTTGTGGTTTACTATGTTTTTCCTTTTCCTAGGTGTCACCCAGGAGCGGCTTCCATTTAGCAGCTGTAACCACTTTGAGGGTATACAGACCTGCCCTGGCTGAGTTAAGAGGGTTCTCATTTTAATCTTTACTTATTATAGCACGTGCACTACACTGTTTATTATTGTGGTCCTGAAGAAGCGCCAATGACCTACGGGCAACAGAGGCGCGAAACATGTTGGCCTTGACTTCTGACACCTAGGCCTAATGGGCCCTTTTGGGGTCAGTCATTTTTTACACTATCACGTGCACATAATTTGATTTACCCTCCTTTTGCCCAATCCCCACACACCCGCATGCAACATCCGGCAATCCTCAAAAAAGATCTCCGATAAAGTGACCCTTCGGGGGACCCGTAGGGAATTGCAGCGCCGGCCCTACGAGGAGCAAACGCCCGATGATGAAGCATGACACCCCCGGGGTGTGTGAGGGCAGCAGAGGATGTAGAATTATTTTCCCTCTCACATTAGGACATTTCCAAACCTAGGATTACTTTAGTCTACCTTTTTTCGTAATCTCTCTGTGTTTTTAAATATGGGTGACTTTTGCACCCTTGTTAGTGACTTTTTGCACCTTGATACATGGGTGACTTTTGCACCCTTGTTGGTGACTGTTTGCACCTTGAACTATGGGTGACTTTTGCACCCTGATCTAGGAACTTTGTCCTCTTTTTGATAAATAAATGCTTTAAGGTCCCAAGATTGAAAGCCCTGTAGCCCGTTGACCTCCCTGAGCCAGGTGCCTTGCCATAAGGGAGTGCACTAGGTCAGTGTGTGGGTCCATTTGGTGTGACGCAACGCGGCCCGCCTGGCCAGGAAAACAGAACGCGTCACCTCCGGCATACGGGACGGGACAGGTGCCCTGTATAGCATCGACTGGATATTGGACCGGCCCAACTCACTGAGTTCCAACCTATACGCCGGATCAGACCATCCTCCATTAAACCAATCATGCAGGGAGAGCAAATGTGTAGCCAAATAATATAGATATAAATGGGTCATCCCTAAGCCCCCATCAAAAGAAGGGATCCGACAAACGCCCAGTGCCAATCGGGACCTACCTTTCCCCCAGAGAAATTTGGAAGCCAGGTTGTCAAGCTCCCGGAACCACGCTCTCGGGAAATTGAGGGGGGGGTTTTGAAGCATGTAGAGGAATCTGGGAAAAACCATCTTTTTGAAAAGTGCAACTCTTCCCATGTGATTCAGTGGCAGGGATTGCCATTTCTACAGGTCCGCCCGAGCCCGCTTCACCAGGGGAGTGACATTAAGAGCCCAGCTGAGTTCAGGGAGTAAAGTCACCCATATCCCCAGATATTTAAATGATTAGCGGCGGAGCGGTATGGTGGACTGACAGTCAAAGCATTCTCTGGATATGTGAAGGGGGACCAAGACCAATTTATCAAGGTTAAGCTGGAGGCCTGAGACCTGTTCAAACGACCGGAGGATCCGGCGGCAGGGAGGGCCTGAGTTCGCGGGGTCTGCCAAATAAATCATGACATTGTCCGTGTAGAGAGCAATTTTATCTTAGTCCATAGCGGGCCGTTCCCAACTCTGCACCTGTCCGCTCGAGCACATCAGGGCCGCCAGGGGCTCCATCACTAGAGCAAAGAGCAGGGGAGAGAGGGGGCACACCTTCCTCGTTCCCCTGTGGATCGGAAAAGGTTCTGATAGGACCCCTCTCACCAGGAGACGTGCCCTGGGGTGAGCGTACAGTACACAGATAGAAACCACGAAAGTGGGGTCCGAAACCCATCTCTGTCAGCACATCTTCTAAGAACCCCCAGTCTACCGAGTCAAAAGCTTTCTCGAAATCTACCCGGAGGAGTGCAAGGTATGGGGTGATCGAGTTATGGTGGGCCAGAGCTCAATGAAGTCTCTGCAGACAATGTTGGGTACCACGCGATGGCATGAACCCACATTGGTCTGGGTGGACCAGGGTGTGCAAGTGTCGTTTAAGGCGCTGAGCGAGTATCATGGCGTACAGTTTTAGCTCCGTATTTATAAGGGAGATGAGACAATAGTCCACGCACTGGGGGGGGATGGTGGCTGGAATTTAGGAAGGACCATGATGGCCATGTCAGTCTCGGAAGGAAAGTATCCCTTCTCCACTGCCTCATTGAATAGCTAAGCGAGGTGCGGAGTGAGCGTCTCGTAGTACAGGGCATAGAATTTCTTGGGAAGACCATCCAGACCCGGTGTCTTGCCAGACGAAATAAGGACAATCGCTACCCCAATTTCTTCTTGGGTGATGGGACGTACCAGGTCTTCCTGAACAACCGACTCCAGGTGAGGGAGTTGGCTGGCTCCAGCTCGTAACATATCAGAGAGAGACAGGGAGGGAGTCCCAGCCCTGTATAGTTGTCGGTAATACAGAGCAAAGGCCCGGGCGATTGCGGCTGAGGAGTTACAAACAAAACCGTCCCGGTCTATGATCTCGGGAATTAGGCGGTTCGCTCTAGGGTAGGTGCCCAGTCTCTGGAGGAGTGAGCCGTTCTGGTCTCCCCATCCGTACACCCTGGCGACGGAAGAGCGCCAAAGGAGTTTGGCCGCGTCCATCGACAGTTGCTGAATCTGTTTGCGGATCTGTGCAAGGAGCCTCACTTCCGAGGTGTCAGGGTACAGGGCAGTAGACCTTTCAAGGCACAAGGCCTGAGCCTCGCGTGAGGTGATCTGGTCGATCTGCGCGCGCCGCTGGGTCTTGAGTTGCCCCTTGTCGACTCCACGGATCATGGCCTTGCCAGCCTCCCTTAGGATACCCAAAAAAGGGGATGGTGATGGACATAGTGTCTGAATTAAGCAGACCACTCCTACCCAGTCCAAAGATCAGGGCTTGATCCATCACCGTTTTTTAGCTCACTGCACCATCCCAGCTCAGAACCTGGCTACATGCAAATTAGTCTGTCCCTGGCCCAGTGCATCATGGGAACAGGGCAGACCAAACTACCAAGCCAATTCTTATACTGGAAAGGAAACAAGCTTCCGGGGACCGGTTTCTGGCATTACAGCCATCTTCGGCACGGCTTGCTTGAATCCTGATGGTGCAGTGAGCAAGGGACTCACATCTGAGTATACCCTTCCACGCTCCGGTGAAGAATTGGCTTGGTAGTTTGGTATGCCCTGTTCCCATGAGGCACTGGGTCAGACTAATTTGCATATAGCCAGGTTCTGAACTGGGGTGATGCAGTGAGCTAAATAACGGTGATGGATTCAGCCCTGATCTCTTGACTGGGTAAGAGTGGTCTGCTTAATTCAGACACTCTGTTCATCACCACCCCCTTTTCTGTATCGTTTTTGGCCACTACAGGTGTGGCAGGGTATACTCAGACATGAGTCCCTTGCTCACTGCACCACCAGGATTCAAGCAAGCCGGGCCGACGATGGCTGAAATGCCAGAAACCGGTCCCCGGAAGCTTGTCTCCTTTCCGGTGAAGAATTGGCTTGGTAGTTTGGTCTGCCCTGTTCCCATGAGGCACTGGGTCAGACTAATTTGCATATAGCCAGGTTCTGAACTGGGGTGATGCAGTGAGCTAAATAACGGTGATGGATTCAGCCCTGATCTCTTGACTGGGTAAGAGTGGTCTGCTTAATTCAGACACTCTGTTCATCACCACCCCCTTTTCTGTATCCCTCAGGATACCCAGCAACAACACCGATCTCACATTGGTCTGGAAGTAATGTTGCAGTTCCCGCCCTACCACTTTCCGGAAGTCTTTGTCTTGGAGGAACCACGCATTCAGTCTCCATGTCTAATGTATTGAGGCAGGAGGGGAACCCACAGTGAGCTGCACCGGGGAATGCTCCGATGTAACCCGCGGAAGGATAGTGGCGCCCTGTAGCATGAGGCACTCAGTCGAGGGAATGTAAATGATGTCTATGCGCGCGTGTGTATGTTGTGCTGCCGAAGTGTGGGTAAATTGCCTAGAACGAGGGTGCCATGTACGCCGAGCATCCCCAAGTGATTCAGCCCAATTTGTTAGGTGTTTTCTCCTGCGCCAATCTGCTGTGGGAAGGGGGCCCAGTCGTGTCTAGAGCCAGGGAAGAGACCGTGTTGAAGTACCCCACCCCCCAGGAAGGTGGAACCCAGGGAAGCCAGGAGCTCAACGGAGGTGGCCAGGGTCACAGTCAGCCGTGAGGGGGGAGAGTATAATGACACCACATTAAGGGGTATGCCATTCAGGGTCCAAGACCGGGCCAAAAAGGTGCCCTGATCATCATGAATGATTTGTGTTGCCACTAAAGGAAAGGAGCGTTGTACCAAGAGCGCTACCCCACGGGATCCTCGTGTGAAGCCCGAGTGCCAGACCCTGTCGTAACCATATTGCGCTAAAAAGGGGTAATGGTTACCCAATAAGTGTGTTTCTTGCAGCATTAAGACCTCCACCCCCAGGGGCTGCGCATATCGGAGTACCGCTGTATAGTCTAATAGTCTGAAAAAAATAATCCCCTGCACACATGATTGAAATCGTCTGAGAGACAGTTAGGGTCAACCACTCTTGTCTGAAGCTAATTGGGAGAAGTGAGTTGTACCTAGAGAAAAAATGATAAACACATTTTTATTGATTTCACAAAAAGCACCAGCCAATCATCAAGATACCATGAATACAGATAAATATCATCACTAATCTGGACAACCCAAGGGTTAAGGACGTACAAATTCAAAAGGACAAATTTTGGAGCATCGTCAGCGAAATTAAGCCATGCCCCCCAACCACTTCCCCCAGACCATATGATACTTCTTGGGGCAGCCACGCGCTGCATACATTGTCTTCTCAGCACACCAGTCGACCCCGGCCTGCCATTTCTCAACAGTGGGGGATCAGGGCATTTCCAAGCAGTCGCTATGTCCCTCTTAGCCACCACCATCGCCATGGTGTAAAATAGTTTTTTATTTCTGGACCCATCCAGCCTGTCTGTGATGCCTAAGATCACATGTTTCGGGTCGTGTGGGATCTCCCACTCCCATACCTCAGTGAGTTCCTCCTTAATGTCCCCACAAATCGTGCCATGCGCGGGCATGTCCACACCATGTGGAGAAAGTCGGCCAGCTCGTGACCGCCTCTATTGTAGGCAGGGGTTGACTGGAGCCCCGCGCGATGTAGGCGCGCCAGTGACATGTAGGCAGGATGTAAGAAATAAAGCTGTGTCATACACAATCTGCCGGAGGCGGTGACAGTCCTGGGGGCCATAAGGGCATCACACCAGTCCTCCTACTCCAAGGTGCCCACTCACTCCTCCCATTGAGTCCGCAGCCGATCAAGCAATGTTGGGGTATTGTTAATGGGTGCCCGGTAAATGCTGGAGATGCCCCCCTCCCCAGGTCCCCCAGCATGATTTGTGCCTCAGGAGGGCTATGGTCCAGGAGTCTTGTATCGGTCGTGAGGTGTGCTTGTAGAGAATAGCGCAATTGTAAATATCAAAAAAACTGCAAGTGATGTAGGAAAAACCTAGTCTGGAGGTCCTGAAAGGAGCGCATGTGATCACCCACCCAAACGTCGCCCAATTGTGAAATGCTGTAAGGTCCCAAGATTGAAAGCCCTGTAGCCTGTTGACCTCCCTGAGCCAGGTGCCTTGCCACAAGGGAGTGCACTAGGTCAGTGTGTGGGTCCATTTGGTGTGACGCAATGCGGCCCGCCTGGCCAGGAAAACAGAACGCGTTGCCTCCGGCAGACGGGACGGGACAGGTGCCCTGTATAGCATCGACTGGATATTGGACCGGCCCAACTCACTGAGTTCCAACCTATACGCCGGATTAGACCATCCTCCGTTAAACCAATCATGCAGAGAGAGCAAATGTGTAGCCAAATAATATAGATATAAATGGGTCATCCCTAAGCCCCCATCAACAGAAGGGATCCGACAAACGCCCAGTGCCAATCGGGACCTACCTTTCCCCCAGAGAAATTTGGAAGCCAGGCTGTCAAGCTCCCGGAAACACGCTCTCGGGAAATTGAGGGGGGTATTTTGAAGCATGTAGAGGAATCTGGGAAAAACCATCATTTTGAAAAGTGCAACTCTTCCCATGCGATTCAGTGGCAGGGATTGCCATTTCAACAGGTCCGCCCGAGCCTGCTTCACCAGGGGAGTGACATTAAGAGCCCAGCTGAGTTCAGGGAGTAAAGTCACCCATATCCCCAGATATTTAAATGATTAGCGGCAGAGCGGTATGGTGGACTGACAGTCAAAGCATTCTCTGGATATGTGAAGGGGGACCAAGACCAATTTATCAAGGTTAAGCCGGAGGCCTGAGACCTGTTCAAACGACCGGAGGATCCGGCGGCAGGGAGTGCCTGAGTTTGCGGGGTCTGCCAAATAAATCAGGACATCGTCCGTGTAGAGATCAATTTTATCTTAGTCCATAGCGGGCCGTTCCCAACTCTGCACCTGTCCGCTCGAGCGTATCAGGGCCGCCAGGGACTCCATCACCAGAGCAAAGAGCAGGGGAGAGAGTGGGCACACCTGCCTCATTCCCCTGCGGATCGGAAAAGGTTCTGATAGGACCCCTCCCACCAGGACACGTGCCCTGGGGTAAGCGTACAGTACACAGATAGAAACCACGAAAGTGGGGTCCGAAACCCATCTCTGTCAGCACATCTTCTAAGAAACCCCAGTCTACCGAGTCAAAAGCTTTCTCGAAATCTACCCGGAGGAGTGCAAGGTATGGGGTGATCGAGTTATGGTGGGCCAGGGCTCAATGAAGTCTCCGCAGACAATGTCGGGTACCACGCGATGGCATGAACCCACATTGGTCTGGGTGGACCAGGGTGTGCAAGTGTCGTTTAAGGCGCTGAGCGAGTATCATGGCGTACAGTTTTAGCTCTGTATTTATAAGGGAGATGAGACAATAGTCAGCACACTGGGGCGGATGGTGGCTGGAATGTAGAAAGGACCACAATGGTGGCCATATCAGTCTCGGAAGGAAAGTATCCCTTCTCCACTGCCTCACTGAATAGCTAAGCGAGGTGCGGAGTGAGCGTCTCGTAGTACAGGGCATAGAATTCCTTGGGAAGACCATCCGGACCTGGTGTCTTGCCAGACGAAATAAGGATAATCGCTACCCCAATTTCTTCTTGGGTGATGCGACGTACCAGGTCTTCCTGAACAACCGACTCCAGGCGAGGGAGTTGGCTGGCTCCAGCTCGTAACATATCAGAGAGAGACAGGGAGGGAGTCCCAGCCGTGTATAGTTGTCGGTAATACAGAGCAAAGGCCCGGGCGATTGCGGCTGAGGAGTGACAAACAGAACCGTCCCCGACTATGATCTTGGAAATAATGCGGTTCGCTCTAGGGTAGGTGCCCAGTCTCTGGAGGAGTGAGCCGTTCTGGTCTCCCCATCCGTACACCCTGGCGACGGAAGAGCGCCAAAGGAGTTTGGCCGCGTCCATCGACAGTTGCTGAATCTGTTTGCGGATCTGTGCAAGGAGCCTCACTTCCGAGGTGCCAGGGTAAAGGGCAGTAGACCTTTCAAGGCACAAGGCCTGAGCCTCGCGTGAGGTGATCTGGTCGATCTGCGCGCGCCGCTGGGTCTCGAGTTGCCCCTTGTCGACTCCACGGATCGTGGCCTTGCCAGCCTCCCTTAGGATACTCAGCAACGACACAGATCCCACATTGGTCTGGAAGTAATGTTGCAGTTCCCGCCCTACCACTTTCCGGAAGTCTTTGTCTTGGAGGAACCACGCATTCAGTCTCCATGTCTGATGCATTGAGGCAGGAGGGGCACCCACAATGAGCTGCACCGGGGAATGCTCCGATGTAACCCGCTGAAGGATACTGGCGCCCTGTAGCATGAGGCACTCAGTCGAGGGAATGTAAATGATGTCTATGCGCGCGTGTGTATGTTGTGCTGCCGAAGTGTGGGTAAATTGCCTAGAACGAGGGTGCCATGTACGCCGAGCATCCCCAAGGGATTCAGCCCAATTTGTTAGGTGTTTTCTCCTGCGCCAATCTGCTTTGGGAAGGGGGCCCAGTCGTGTCTAGAGCCAGGGAAGAGACCGTGTTGAAGTACCCCACCCCCCAGGAAGGTGGAACCCAGGGAAGCCAGGAGCTCAACGGAGGTGGCCGGGGTCACAGTCAGCCGCGATGGGGGAGAGTATAATGACACCACATTAAGGGGTATGCCATTTAGGGTCCAAGACCGGGCCAAAAAGGTGCCCTGATTATCATGAATGATTTGGGTTGCCACAAAAAGAACGGAGCGTTGTACCAAGAGCGCTACCCCACGGGATCCTCGTGTGAAGCCCGAGTGCCAGACCCTGTTGTAACCATATTGCACTAAAAAGGGGTAATGGTTACCCAATAAGTGTGTCTCTTGCAGCAGTAAGACCTCCACCCCCAGGGGCTGCGCATATCGTAGTATGGCTGTAAGCTTGAGGCGGTCATGGAGACCATTGACATTCCAGGACAGGAGGCGTAAGGATAAGCCCTGTTGCGCTATGCCAGCTATCTCCATAGGCTCGGCGGGCAGAGACGGACTCAGGCTGGGTTGCTGAGAAGTGTCTGGGAGATCGGGCATAGTGGTGGCAGGCGCCCCCCACCCCTCGGTTGACCGGAGGAGCCGGAGCGCCACACAGCCCGATGATCCCCATGTGGCGACCCGGGCAACTGGGAAGGATTCAACGGGAGTCTGAGCAGGCCCTTCTTTGCGCACGTCGCCTGCGTGTGCGATGACGCTGGGGCCGAGGATCGGGAGGTCCGTTATGAGCGGGCCCATCCTCCGCACCGTTCCGCAGAGAAATCTGACCATTGGGCCGAAGGGGACGTCCTTCTGTAGCCCAAGTCCATGCCTCCGTCAGAGAGTCAAAGAATAAAGTTTTATTTGCGAACACCACTCGCAGACGTGCCGGGAAGAGGAGCGATATTGGATGTTGAGGGCTTGTAGTTTCTGCCAGTTTAGCCGCCATGATCTGTACTCTTTGTAACTTCTTTATCATAGAGGCCGGGCCCCCAGAAGGAGTGTATTACAATAGCCTATTCTGCTCAGAACAATACTCCGTACCACTTGAGGTCTAACAAGCGTGGGTAAAAACAGGAGTTTCTTCCAAAGAGCTCGAAGCAGAGATAGACAGGTGTTCACCGTTTTGTTAATCTGAGAATTCAGTTGTAAATTGCTGCCCAACAGCACTCCCAAATTGTGCACTGTATTAGCGGGCACAGAGGAGTTGTTAGCCGGATCTGGCCAAAAGTCTGCTGGAAGGGGACGCTGAATTTTACCTGCGGTACAGCATAGGACTTCAGTTTTTTCCCCATTAAATTGTGGAGAATTCTCTTTCAACCAGTCTGCTGTTCTGTGCATGCAAATGTGGAATTTTTCCAGAGAAACTGCATTATTGCCCTCGACCGCAAAGACAAGCTGAGTATCATCCGCATAATTAATGACATCGATGCCAAATGATTTTATTAAAACAATAAGAGGGCGAAGATATAGATTAAACAAGATTGGGCTGATGGCCGAGCCCTGGGGGGCCCCCTGTTTAACATCTCTATTCTGGGAGATAAATGGTGATAGAGTCACTGCCTGCAAGAGTGCGGCCAGTCCTGTGCCCTGCCTACAACACCTAATTCCTCCAAGCTCTTGATCAGGATCCGGTGATTAACTGTATCGAACACGGTCAACATGTCAAGCAGCACTAAAAAGGCTGCTTGACCAATGTCAGGCCGCATTCTCAGGTCATCCAGGACTGCTACCAGGGCAGTCTCGGTCCTGTGTGCAGGGCGAAACGCAAATTGGACTTCGTCCAGCAACTCATTGTCCTCGATGTATTTTGAAAGAGATTTAGTCACTACCCTCTCCAGAATCTTAATTGGATAGGGTAGCAAGGAGATAGGTCTGTAGTTAGCGGGACTTTGGGGATCAAGGGTAGCCTTCTTTAGCAGTGGAGAAACAACTGCCTTTTTCCAGCAGTCCGGGGCTACAGCGTTACTTAAGGAATGACAGCAAATATGATATAGATGCGGGAAAAGTTCACCACCAAACAGTTTCCAAAACTTGTGTGGGAGTGGGTCCATGGGGGAGCCTGAGAAAATACCAATAGCAATTGCATTACATTCCTCTTGTGAGGGAACCTGGAAGTGATCCAGAACTGTCACATGGTCCCTCTTAATTATGCCACATTTTATTAAAGTATCATTGCCAGTGTGCTGGTACATGTCATCATCTCCAGAGGATTTAAGTCAAGTTAAAATTTTACTAATTTTCTCCTCGAAGAATATTGCCAAGTCATCACATAATTCTTGTGATGCCGGGATATTAGGTTTAGCACAGTCTGGATTGGACAGTCCTCTTACTAGGCTATAAAGAGTGTGAGATTTGTTAGCCGAGTGTAAAATAGCCTCTTCAAGGTATTTAGCCTTGGATTTGCCTATCGACTCTTTATAGATGTGAAGCAGATTTTTAAGGCTACTTTATCTCTCTCTAAGTAATTCCTCCTCCATTTCCTTTCCGCTTGTTTACAACTAATCTTCATCAGCCTCAGCTCTTTGTTGTACCAAGGAGCAGAAGGTTTTTTTGCGACTTTTAGCTTTCCTCAAAGGCGCTAACTTGTCCAGCGAATTGGTAATTTGATGGCATAGATTCAGGTAGTTCACTTCCACCGAATCATGCATGACATACCTTTCATCAACAAGCCGGGGAGGGTCCATTAGTTTTGATATTTTGGACCATTCTCTGATAGTTCGAGTAGCTGATGTATAGGCATCGTATTGTTGAAGATTATCAACTTTCATGGCGAAAGCGACCAGAAAGTGGTCTGTCCAGTATTGTGGAAGTATTTCCTTTACATCTATAATGTTTTCATCAGCAAATATAAGAAAGAGCACATGGCCCTTCTGATGGGTAGGGTGTAATACCAGCTGTTGTAAATTGACATTCTTACAGGCCTGGCAAAGTTCTTTAAAAGCTGTGTCAAGGGTGCCATTCTCCCAGAGATTAAAATCTCTGAGGATCAATAGCCTAGAGTGAGAATATGATAAATTATATATAGCATCAATCAGTTCTTGATAGACCTGAACAGCACCCCCTGGTGGTCTGTAACAAAGTAAGCCTGTACACAGAACACCACTGGTATCTTTGAGTGAGAACCCCAGCGATTTAATACCCGGGATGTCCTCTACACACAGTGGAGTGATATTCCAAATGTCCTTATATATATATCCTACTCCTCCCCCTCTTCCATCAGCCTGGGCTTATGGCAGATTTTTTAGCCTGGAGGGTACGCTAAGCCAAGCTCCACTTCACTGTCTGCTCGTGTCCAAGTTTCTGTAAGAAACAGGACATCATCCAGGTGATCATCCAGTAAAATAGAGATCTCCAGGTAATGTTTGCTCAAAGATCTGGCATTAATTAATCCACAATTGAGAGTCCCTGATATAACTTTCTTAAGGGGATTCTTACCAGACCCAGTGTCACTTTCATTACTCATGGTCCCATCTCTCAGAGTATCAAACCGGACAAGCTCATCTCTAGAACACACCAAACAAGGGGCGATTGAGGCAGCATAGCTGGCGCTGTGCGCCTACGGGGCGCTGATGGGCGCAGACCGGCTTGCCTTTGGCGCGCCGCTTGGCGCCCGCGCTGCGCGCTTTCACCACCTCCATTAAATAGGGAGAGTGCAAATCATCAACTAGAACGCTACCCAAGATGGCGGTGCTCCGGTGACTCGCTCTCACAGACTAGTACACCAGCACATCAAGGGAGCGTGAAAGAAAGTGACTAAGTGCAACCGAGAAGGTAGGGGGTACAATAGTAAACAGTATCTTAGTTAAAAAGCAGTATCTTTGTTAAGAAGCAGTATTTAAAATACACACGATGCCCCACTAAAAATTAGCAGCCTTGAATACACAATCGCGCTTTGGCTATCGCACTGAACGCGTTGCGGTAATTTCGTGACTAACCGCTCGCTTGCACCACCTCCGTTAAATAGAGAGAGTGCAAATCATCAACTAGAACGCTACCCAAGATGGCGGTGCTCCGGTGGCTCGCTCTCACGGACGAGTACACTAGCACATCAAGAGAGCGTGAAAGAAAGTGACTAAGTGCAACAGAGAAGGTAGGGGGTGCAATAGTAAACAGTATCTTTGTTAAAAAGCAGTATCTTTGTTAAGAAGCAGTATTTAAAATACACACGATGCCCCACTAAAAATTAGCAGCCTTGAAAACACAATCGCGCTTTGGCTATCACACTGAACGCGCTGCAGTAATTACGTGACTAATGCGCGCTTTCACCACCTCCATTAAATAGGGAGAGCGTAAATCAACAACTAGAACGCTACTCAAAATGGCGGTGCTCCAGTAGTGACTCGCTCTCACAGACGAGTACACCAGCACATCAAGGGAGCGTGAAAGAAAGTGACTAAGTGCAACCGAGAAGGTAGGGGGTGCAATAGTAAACAGTATCTTTGTTAAAAAGCAGTATCTTTGTTAAGAAGCAGTATTTAAAATACACACAATGCCCCACTAAAAATTAGCAGCCTTGAATGCACAATCGCGCTTTGGCTATCACACTGAACCTGCTGCGGTAATTTCGTGACATGTCCGCTGCAGATTTTTACCACCCAACTAAATTTTCTTTTTAAATGAAGGTGTATATCTTAAAAAAAATAGATAATCAATTTGTTGTGCAAATTGTGCTTTATTTCTATCATATACGATATGTACTTGCCTATTTAGTGAATACTTTGTACATACAGTATGTGCAGCTTTTTTAATAGTATCTGAGTATTGCATGGTTTGCTTTTATCTCTCGATCTGCACCACGGGTGTAACATAGGCCCATATGTGTAAATTGAGCAATTTCCTATTAGGAAATTGCAATTTAGAGATTCCCTAATTTGCGATTTCCTAAAACCTAATCCATAGGAATGGCTATTAGAAAATCGCAGATTACATACATTCCATTTCCCAAATAGCAATTTCTACGTATTCGCTATTTGAGAAATGCTAAATCGGAATTTTGTATAAATGGGCCATGCAGTATTGTGTCACTGACATGAAACAGGAGGTTTGGTATGAAAGAATTCAGGGCCAGATGTACAAAAGTCTTTAGCGGTCGCAAACGGAGATTTGGGTCGTTTGCAACCCCTAAAACGCCTTGTGAATGTACCAACCCAATCTAGTGACTCGGTGACCTATTACCGACTCGTAAAATAGTGTTTGCAAGTTGGTGTTAGAACAGGGCGTGCAAAGGGCGATCCTTCCTAATAGCGAGTCGACGGGGATGTCCGATTGTTTTGCAACTGTAATGGGGTGGCAATTTACCACCTACTTCAAGTAAGTGGTAAGCCAGTCGCACACAGGAAGGGGTCCCAAGGGGATCCCTTCCTCTTTGTAAATAGTATCAAAAACATTTTTTTTAAAGCAGGCAGTGGACCAAGGACCTCTGCCTACCCTTACAAAATGGAATAGAAATGTTTAATTCTTCTTTTTTAAACACTTCCCCTTTTCCTTGAAGGAAAAGGGCTGCATTAAAAGAAAAAAAGTTGCTTTATTTAAAGGCAAACACTGACATGCTGGTCTGCTGTCCCCAGCAGGCACCCATCCCTGTGATATTGCCCATTCCCAATAAGGTCGCAAATTGCAACCCGCCTCATGAATACTGATGAGGCAGGTCCCTTGCAACTCATTTGGGTATAACTAATGTGTCTGAGACAAATTAGTACATGTCATTTTGTGATTCTCTAACTGAGTCGCAAAAAATCACAATTAGAGACTCACAAAATGAAATATTCGTACATCTGGGCCTTATTCTTTTCTCTTGTAGGTTTGGAATTAGGCGCCACATGTACGTACGTTAAAAATTGCAAGTTCCTAATTACTGTTCCATTTGAATTACAATTAGAAAATCGCAATTTCAAATGTACGAAACACTATTGAGTTGCATTGGCGATTCCCAGTGGGTCACAAATAGACCTACCTCATTATTATTCATGAGTTAGGTCACATTATGCGACCCATTGAGAAACCCTGAAAACACAGAGATGGTGGTCTGCTGGGGATAGCAGACCATCATGTCTGTGTTTGCATTTAAATAAAGCAACGTTTAAAAAAAAATACAGACCATTTTCCATAAAGGAAATCAGGATGCGTTTCGGAAAAAGGAAAATGAAAGATTTCAATTTTATTTTTAGGTCAAGCCTGGGCAGCCCATGCGCTGCTCTGCGAGGCATGCTGCTTTGAGGTTAGGTATAGAAGCTCCGCCCATTTCACGCCCATCTTTTTAATTGGCTCCTGTTAATGTCCCTGTGAAATCATTGCTTTTCATTTGTGAATAGGCTTAATAGTCCCTCCTTGGTACCGTCTTGTTTGCATTTCTAACCTCCCATAACGACTGGACTTTTTACTTGTGTTGTTACATGGTCTGCATTATGTAGTCAGTGAGCACTATTTTCTTTAACGATCTTCCCCTATTCCACCCACATTGCAGCATGCTTTTATATTATTAGTAATGTATTTATTTAAATTACAGCGCGGTCCGCTTTAACTATAGTGGCCGCGCTTATTAAATTATTTCATTTACGGTGCGGTCCGCTTTCGCTTTAGTGGCCAAGCTTACTTTATTATTTCATTTACAGTGTAAGCTGCTTTCACTTTAGTGGCCAAGCTTATTTATTTATTTAATTTTCAGCGCAACTGCTTTCACTTTAGCGGCCACTCTACAGAAGCTTTCTTATAATTTTAGTTTTTTTGCTTTGGGTGAAAGCGCCCCATACGCGCTTTCACTTTAATTTTGACTGCACCCCTTTCTTTAGATGCTTCTCACTGTAACCTTAATACGGTGAGCAGCGTGTAAAGAAAGCGGCGCACCCACCATTAAAGTGGTCTTGCATTTGCGAGAGATAGAGCTATTGGCATTAAAAATTACAATGCCTTTTATATATGTGTTGCTTTTAAAAACATATAAATAAAAGGCTTTATCATTACAATGACAATAGCGGGAACGCTCGCAAATGCGAGACCTATTGCATTGAAAATGCTTGTTTAAGAGTAGGCAGTGATCCGTGGGACCACTGCCTGCTCTTAAAAACTTTTTTGCTTGCTTTCACAAAGGGGAAGGAATCACTTTATATCTGGTAGTTGGAATCTCATCCTCATCGTAAGTTACTACCTTTTCTCCAGTTTCAAGATCAATATTCCTCTTTTTAGAACTTTCTTCTTGACTTTTAGAACTTTTTCTTTTACCAGTTTTACTCAGTTCTTTTGCAATGTCCAGACTGGTTTCTCCTTTTTCCAGATGTCGACTTACAGGTCGATCTTCAAGATCTGGAATTTCAATTATTTCAGTCTCTGCTTCTGATGCTGAACTTGTATCCGATATTTCCAGATGTCGCCTCACAGGTTGATCTTTCTTATCTGGAACTTTATCAACAGTTTCCTCAGCATCAGAAACTGAAATAGTCTCTTCTTGTACGTGTTGATTCACAGGTTCTGGTACACGAATCATATGGCTGGCATGCACTCACCTCTTAACTCCAGCACATTTCACTGCTGTTGTGCTGACCAGAATCCCCTGCCTTGGTTTGTCCCACCTAGGAACAAAGCAATTTCTCCTTCTGTGTATTTTTATTCAGACCCAATCTCCAGGACTTAAATCATGAGTTGGATTCTTTTCTTTTCTACATGCATCAGTTCCCACCTGGTGAAACACATAATCAACCGTGTCAGAAAGTCCTATACATTAATCCAGTGTGATATCATCATTTATGGTTAGCAATTTGTTGACAGGTACAAATGCTTGTCTCATTACTCAACCCATCAGTATCTCATGTGGACTTAAACCAGTTTTTCTGCCTGAAATGCTTTTTAAGGTCATTAGAACAAGTGGAAAAGCATCAGGCCATTTCAGTCCAGTTGCTAAACACATTTTCCAAGTCTGTTTTAATTGTTTCATTCACTTGTTCAAGTACCCCAGAAGTCTCTGCTCTGTAGGCACAATGCAATTTATTTTAAATATCCAATTCCTCACAAATTAGTTGTATTAATTCATTTTGGAAGTGGCTCCCTCTATCTGATTCAATTGTTACTGGAAATCTGTATCTTGGAATCACTTCACATAATAAAAGCTTTGCAATAGTCACTGCATCGTTTCGTTGTGTGGGAAAAGCCTCAACTCATCTTGAAAATAAACAGATGATCACTAAAACATACCTCAGCTTGTTGCACGAAGGCATTTCAATGAAGTCTAATTGCATTTGTGTGAAAGGACCACCCTCCAGTCCTATGGTTCCCAAACTGACAACAGATTTCCTTCCTGGGTTCAATTGTTGACAAACCAAACAACGTTGGCACAAACTTTCAGCTATTATTCTGAACTTTGGATTGTACCAAGTTTGCTTGAACATCCTGACCATGGCATCTCTACCTACACGCGCTTGACCATGGTACATTCGAGCCATAATTGAAATCATACTATCGGGCATGACTGGTCTTTCATCTTTGTAAACCCACATTTCATCTTCTTCTCTTTGTCTGCAACCTGATTTTATCCATCTAACGTTTTCCTCATCATCTGTCTCATCCTGAATTTTTTTCACTTCCTGCCAAGTTTCGACAATGTTAGTAAGCATTAAGGGACTTGAAATATGTTCTTTTTCCCTGTCCCGATTGATTGAAGCATTGTTTCGGGCACAATATTGAGCAATTGTGTCTGAAAAACGATTTCCCTCAGTTACATAATCATCTCCATTCTTATGTGCAGCACAATTTACCACTGCAATACTTTTAGGCAGCTGTATCGCCTCAAGCATCATTTCACAAATTTATCATTCCGTATTGGTAATCCAGCATAGGTCATATACCCTCTCTGAGACCACAGTAGCCCATAATCATGGACCACCCCGAACCCATATTAACTATCAGTCACAATGGTAATTCGAACATGTTCTCCCAACTTTCATGCTTGAATCAAGGCAATCAATTCAGCTACTTGAGCAGAACGTAATCCTTTCAGGCAAGATGCTTCCATGACATCTTCTACCCTACATACAGCATATGCAGCACTCAAAGTTCCTTCATCTGTTCTTAAACAGGAACCATCAACAAACAAAACATAATCTGATTCTTCCAAAGGTTCATCTTTAATGTCAGGCCTTAGTTTGGTACAGTACTCAAGCACATCCAAACATTTGTGATCAACCTCATCTTTCACTTCCACATCCAAAGCGTCTGGTAACAAGGTTGAAGGTTTCACATTTACACACCTTGCAACTGTCACATTGTCTGCACCCAAAATCACTTTTTCATACCTGGTCAGGCGACTATTGGTCAAGTATTGTGTTTTGGTACGGGTCAAAAGTATCTCCACAGAATGTGGTACGTAAACCTTGACCGATACCCCATCACAATTCCTTCACTTTGTTCAAGGCTCATACTTGTGGCTGCAACAGCTTTCAGACACCCAGGCAATGCTTTTGCTACTGGATATAATACTGCTGAAAAATATGCAATGGGTCTTCTTATTCTTCCATGTCTCTGAATCAAAACTGACAATGCACATCCTTCTCTTTCACTGCAATACAGTTCAAATTCTTTTTCATAGTCAGGCATGCCTAGTGCTGGTGCTTCACATAGACTTGTTTTCAATTTTTCAAACGCTTCCATTTCCTCATCATTTAACACAATAGGGTCTTTCACATCACTTTTTGTCAATCTCTGTAATGGTTTTGCAATTAGTAAAAGTCCACTAATCCATTGACAACAGTAACCAACCATTCCCAAAAACATTCTTACTTGCTTTTGTGTTTTTGGTGGACTCATTCCTCCTATGATTTTTATTCTTTCTGAGGCCACTTTCCTTACTCCCTTTCCAATCTTATGACCTAAATATTGTACTTCTTGTTTACAAAACTGTAGTTTTGATGGGGACACCTTATGCCCTCCTTCTGCTAAATGATTCAACAATTCAATAGTATCAGAAATGCAATTTTCTTTTGTCTTTGATGCCACTAACAGGTCATCGATATATTGGACTAATACCGATTTTCCTGGCATGTTTAAACTCTCCAATGACTTTTTTAACATCTGATTGAAAATTGAAGGACTTTCAGTATATCCTTGAGGAATTCGGCACCAAGCCAAAACATGCTCTCCAAACCGGAATGTGAAAATAGGCTATCTGGGTGTAACAGAACTGTAAAGAATGCATTGCATAAATCAATAACAGTATACCATTCTGCATCATGTGAAATCTGATATAATATCACTGCTGGATTTGGCACAATTGGACAACATGGAACAAATATCTTGTTTACCTTTCTCAAATCTTGTACAATTCTAAAGGTACCATTTGGCTTTTTCAGTCCCATAATTGGTGAATTACATGGGCTACTCAATTTCTCTTAGAATTCCTTGCTCAACCATTTTATTAATCACTGGAGTTACTCCTTCAATTATTTATGGTGTCAATTTATATCGTGGGATATTTGGATACACAGCATCTTCTTTTATAGTGATCTTTACAGGATTTACACCTTTCATTAGCCCTATTTCTTCTCCTGTGAAATCCCATACCTCTTCTTTAACTGTTTCTTTTAATACACTTGGAATATTTTCTCTATCAAACAATGGAAAGGTTTCACTCTTTTCTGAATCAATTATTGACATAGTCATTTTATACATACTATCATCATCTGCTGTTTGAACAGCTATGCCATCTGGGGAACAATAAATAGCACAGTTAATTTTCCACAGTATATCTCTTCCAAGTAGATTTACAGGACTACTGTCACATACTACAAAACGATGCATCTCTTTAAAGTTACCAATTTCTGCTTCTACTGATTGTGTTAATGGAGCTTTAATGTGTCTGTTTGCCACACCTACAACTTGGATTACTTCACCAGAGAGAGGAAGGTTTTGAATTTCTACTGATCTAACTGTAGAACGGGCAGCACCTGTGTCCACTAAAAAGGTAACATTTACACAATTCACTTTTCCATTCACAAAAGGACCAGATTGATCCACCTCCAGAGTTGCGCCAAGCACGCACTCCACTTCCTCTCCTAGGCACCATCAGAAGCTCTCATCTGATTCATTTCCATTCGATCTTAACCAGTATTGTGGAACCGCAGTCACATGTGGTGATCTTTTTACCTGCTCTCCTTCGTAGAATTCTGTCTCTGCTCTGTATCTTTGACGATTAACACTCTGTGGAAGAGGTGGCAATGGCACCTGATTCAGTTGAGGGACTACCTGCTGCTGTGGTGGAGTTTTCTGATTTACCTCATTCTGCACCTGCGGATTCAATGATTTATTTTCTTAGTCAACCCTTGGCGGTAATTTACACTCGTTTCTCCAATGCCCCATTTTTCCGCAATTATGACATGGCCACTTCTTTTTAGCCTCATCAATATTCATTTGTCCCTTTCCTTTATTAAAATTATTTTTAAATTTCGTTTGACTCCCATTATTTGTAATTTGTGCTTCTTGCTGTTCTGCAACTTTTACCTATGCCCACATTGCTTTCTCTTTTAGCTTTCGCTGTCTGGCTTCAATGTCATCACCACAATATTTTGCATATCTCAGGACCTCATCTACCGAACTAGATTGCCAGCACATCATATGATACCTAATCATGTCACCTATCCCAGGTCTTAAACCAAACACAAATCTTTATACAAAATGATTCATATCCTTTTCACTTAGGTTCTTATTATTGTTTGAAAACTAAAAACAATCTTTCGTAATATGCATGTACTGACTCCTTTGACTCTTGAATAGTTCTATCAATCTTTAACCAATCGGTTTCTTTTGGCGGGATTTTTTTTTTTTTAAATGTAATAACTTGGTCATACTTCCTCATTACTTCAGGAGCTGGCGCACCTGTCTTTGCATCTCTCGGATATTCTTCCTTTGGCCAATCAACTGTGATTTTACATTCTGTACACAAATCTGCGGGTACCACTATGTCAAACAACCCATCTAAGTCTTCCCATAACACTTTAGATACTTTCACGAATCTATCTACTTGTCTGTACCATTCAACTTGTTTTCTCGCAACCTGGGAAAATCATTTGTAAATGACAATATATCCTGCCTACTCCATGGTACATGAACATATCCTCCTCCCGGTATTTCTCTCATAGGATATTCTTTTGTTACTATTGGTTCTTTTTCTCTAACAGGAAAGGCTGACAAGTTTTTGTTATTAGAGTCTTCCTTCTTTTTCATCCATTTAATTCTCCATCGATCCAAATCTCCCCACTTTCTCAACACTACAATTAATTATTTTATTTGGGTTAACCTTCCTGCAGTATTCATATTATCAATATCCTTTTCTGTAAAATCTATTCTGTATGGTTTATGTAGCATTTTTATCTTGGCAAATTATATGCCTAATTTATTTGCAAGTTCTTCCAGTCTGTCATGAAGATTCTTGGCTCGCCACGTTATACTTTTGCTCATAAAAATCAACTCCTCATCCTGATATGTTTTTAATTTTTCTGTTCCAATAGTCTCTATTATTAACTCTTCCATATCATGTCAAGGGAATGTTTGTTGTGAGAAGAAGCAGAATTACTAAAGCCTACAGTAAGACTGCATTATTTGTCACTTTACTCAATTGCAATTGAGCCCTACTTATGTTTTGTCACAAATCCTTTTCATAGATTTTTCTTAACAAAATTTAGGTTCAACCTTATTCACTTTTATTTGGGCAATTTTAACTCTTGGACGAAACCAGAGTTAGCACCTCCTTGCACCTGTGACAATTTTTCAGTTCAGGACACGATGCACGTGGTCATGTTTTGTGATTTCTTCTCTGCACAAAAAAAAAAAATACCTGTTACCTGTCTTAAGGGAAGCCGGGTCCTCCCAGGTGAGACTAGCCATGCTTTATTTAAAATCCCTGGGAAATATACGTATTACATTCGCCATGGCAAATTTCCTAGTAGCAGCGTCCAGATCAAGAAGATGTATGAATTTGTTAAATCAGTGTGTATAACCTGTTTTTAATTGTTTTTTACAACATCATGCCAAATTAACTCGATTGTAAAGAAACTGTTTAATCCTTTTTTAATTGTAAATAACTCTGTTTTTATGTCCTTTGTATGATTTTAATCGAATCGAATAAAGTTAATTTGACTTGAACTAAAATAGAAAATAGAAAATAGAAAATAGAGGAAAGGAAGCTTTGCGAAACTCTTCCATATCTATTTTTAATTTCGTACATCTAAAACTTTTGGTTCTGTATCCTTTTGCTGCAAAGTTTTAAACCAATAATTAAATTCTTCAACTGACGGACCAACTCAAGTTTTTATTATATCTTAATCCATTAAACTTTTCTCTGGAGTTACGGTTGCTGATTCTGCTCCCATGAGAATATTATATATTGGACTTTGATTCATTGTCAGATTAAGTGGTGAAGTTCTAACAGTATTCCTAGTTTCATTTAAATCCGAATAAATTCTTTCCCTGCCTTGTTGCACACTCGAGTTCAAAGTAACAACTATTAAATTCTCATCTTTTTTCTGATTTTCAAAAACCGGTATTACAGGACCTATTGTTATAGGTACTGTCACAGCTTCTACATGCTTAGTTAACTCCTTAATTGTTTCAGCCAATTTTTTTGTTGATTTTTCTAATTCTGATGTGTTTACCTTTTCAGCCCGTACACATTCTGATTTTTCAAAAATGTGTCTTTCTTCTAAATGTCTTTTTGGGGTTTCTACAATATTATTCTCTATTGGCGGTGCATTCGGTATTATCTCTCTAGAAGTTGATTGATATGCGGGAGGTCTTTTATTTAATATACATTCCGGCACCTCATCCTCCGTATCACTCATTTCATACATACTCTTTTCTGAGACCTGAATATTTCTCTTCTCTGCACATTTTGTTCCTATTGTCTCATCTACTGTATGTACCGGATACATTCCATCTCACATGTCTCCCATTCTCCATGCTTTCATTCTACTCTCATGCGTAGATGCCCAGTATCCTTTAAAATTTCCACATCTACCATTCATGTTTCTAAACCTTTCTTCCTCTCTAGCATGCATTTCATCTTCCCATTCCATTAAAGCCTCAAACTGAGTCGGTCTAGGTCTCGGTTCAAGTCTCATCATTTTCTCTCTCAAATTCCTCAATACAGCTGAACTAAATGAACCTGTTTCTGGAAATGTCAATACTCCGTCATTTTTAGTATATTTTGCCCAATTCTCCAGCCATATACAAGTATGATAGCCATATTTTGTCATCATATACGATGCAGGCGTTTTTGGTGGAGGAAGCAATTCTCCCTCTCTTGTCACTATTTTCTTATCACTTTTAAAGAAATTCTTTATTTTCTTAAACCATGAAGGTTTCTCTCTGTCTTCTTCATAATAGTAATCCATTTTTACGAATTCTGTCTCAAATACGATTGTTTATTTTCTTTTGATCAGCACTGCTATTCTCTATCCAATCCTAGCGCGTCTCACACCAACACACCAATCGGCAAAACCTTTGTCACACAATTTCTGACCAATCCTAGCACATCTCTACACTAACACACCAATCAGAACTTTAAATGTCACAGTCACATGGACCAATCCCAGCGCAACTCCTATTACATCAGCTTCTACTCCTGCTTCTTCTGACCCCTCCTTTACAAAATTTATCGGCACATTTTATTTATACTTTATACAACTGAAATCAGTTAATAACGACACAATACATTTCCATTCGTCTGTTTCACTAAACCAAAGTGATAGTTTTGCGCAAACTCACAAGTATTCTGTATTTCCAGTAGACAGCGCTTACCTCTTCTCTACCACAGAATTTTATTTTCGTTGATAAAGTAGCACTTGCCTCTACCTTACCCTTCTCTCAAGCTTAGGGAAAACATATTACTCTCTCAGGGATAAGTTTTAGTTGGAATACCCAATTGATTCCTGTGCTTAAGGCCAAAGATTTTATAGGTTGCCTTCGCTATACATTCACCACTTTTACACTGAAAAGTCCCTAACTTGTAACACACGACGATGTTACTACTTTGAAACAGACTATGTAATGTGCGACTTCCCTTGCCACACTTCCCCTGCCTGCAGACAGAGTGACCAACTTTCTACATCCCAGAAATTTTCAGTTCCGACTACATGTAACGTAATACAGACTCAACATATAGTGTTAGAACATACAACATCAATAATCAATAAATCTCTAAACTAACCTATAGAAACCATAACTCTGCTTCCAAGAAATCTGATCCAGCGCAGCTCTCTAACAACCTTTAATACCCATTTCACTTAACTCAGGTGCAATAATTTCTTACTCATCGGTGGGGCCCATAACCCCGCGAGCTACACACACACATACTCATTACACCTGAATCAGTGACAACGATGATGAGCTGCTGGTTAGCGGGCTATCTAGGATTTATGCTTTATACATTATATACATTTACATTATGCTAAATATGCTAACATATTACCTGGAAAACCCTACACCAAGGCACTCCACCATTTGGTCAATAGATCATCTAGTAGAAGTTAGTTGATGGAGATCAAGACCAGCTTAATCATAGTAATCCACATAAACGTTTACACTTTATTCTGTCATGACATTTTAATTAAACAAAACCACAACTCGAGTTTAAATTTTACATTTAGCTTTATCTATTCATTTAGGAAACTGAATTTTAGTGTATTCAGACAAGTAAGAATTTAGCCATTTATTTATTACATATTAAAAGAAAAATGAAAATTAGAAATCATATTACCTAGCTCTGTTATAAAGAAATAGCAAAGTTGCACAAGTCTTAATCTGTCTCTCTATTCTCCTCAATGCCTCAAAATAAAATCTCTGCATTCGGTCATCTTCATTGCTCCAAAAGTTAAAGTCCAAAAATATTTCAAAGTCTCTTGCACCATAAAATATTTCAAACCGACAGCATGTCATGGTGCAAAATAAATCCAAGGAGGACGCTTTTTACCCTTTTCGAACAAGATCTTGTATATCCTTTTTCACTAGCTATCTGACTAAAATTGGAACTTTTAGGGTTCACAGTTCATTCTGATTGGTCCATTAGAGGGGTGGCTATGATCGCCTCAACCCATCCTTGACAGAACCGGTTTTCCAAAATGCTCAGTCATTCTCACCCATTCCCAGGAATGTCATCTCCGTTTATACTTTGTCATTCATAACATGGAAACATGGTTTTCCGTTCCCATATTCTCAGATGCAAACAACTCTTGGCATCCTCCTGCACTTTTGGGTTAAGCTGACCTTGACATCGCTCGCTTGGTGTACCAGGCACTCTGCTGATCCAACCATTTCTTTCTGGTGCATGCGTAGAGGCTCTCTCTTTCAGGCCAATGCTAACACTACAGTCAGCAGCCATTTATTTTTTCACTTCTGGGCAGCGTAGGCCTCAATGAGAACTAGTGCGAAAACAAACACAATGAATGTTAAAATTTAGAATTATAATTTTTCTATTAACCTCCCTCCTTTCTAAAATTCTCTAATAGTAAGTTACCTAGCAGAAGCATAACACATAGCTTTATTTAATTACCAAATGCATCTATTTTCTTTTTGCCACGATAAACATACACACTCAATAGAAGCAACACAAACATGCTGTTTTCGTATTATGACACTACATTAATATGACTTATTCACAATTGTTAATTGATTAGTGCCATGGTCCGACCACCTTCTCATTCCTTTCAGTTGGCACACCTACTCCAAACCGCCGCAAACTCAAGCCCCCGGCAGACCATCCAGACCCTGGGCGAAACTAGACGTTGCTATATGGAAACAAGCCCTCGAGGATACAGTCCCCACCCTTAGCTCAACCATCGACCTTGCAGACAGGGAATTTTCATCCTGGATTACCAACTCTTTAGACCTAGCCCTCCCAAAAAAACCTCATCGTAAACCAAGGACAAAAGCTACCTCTCCATGGTTTACCCAAGAAATACGCCTTCTAAAGAAAGCCTGCAAGAGAGCAGAAAGAGTCTGGAGAAAAGACTTCAATCCTATTAGCAAAAACAATTACAGACTGATGATTCTCAATTATAAAAAAGCTCTGAAAAACGCACAAACCTCCTTCTACAGCGAGAAAATCAGCCAAGCAGCAAACTCGTCGAGGGAGACGTTTCTCACTTTGAAAAAGCTTCTAAAACCCCCCACTCCCCCAGCTGCGCGAGACCCTACAACAGAACACTGTAATGAGTTAGCCAACTTCTTTGACTCTAAAATTCAAACTATACTCAAACAACTTCCGCCTCTCTCCCCCTTAGACCCCTCCCCCCTTCCCACCTCCCAACTTCAGAGCAATGGTGTTGAGCTAAGCAAATTCCAACCCATCAATGCGGAAACTCTTGGTTCTATACTACAAGCCCTCAAAAGCGGATCGCCCCATGACCCAGCCCCGATGAGACATCTTAAACAGGTGGCCCCGAGTATCCTACCTCTTATAACCAACTTACTAAATACCTCTTTCGAATCTGGAACAGTGCCCACAAGCTGGAAAAAAGCGGTGGTGAAGGCACTCATAAAAAAACCTAACCTTGACCCGGATAACCTGGCCAACTTCAGACCTATATCTCTCCTCCCAGGTATCAGTAAACTGGCGGAAAAACACATAAACTCCCAGCTTTCACATTATCTGGAGTCCAATGAGCTGCTAAAAACCTCTCAAACGGGCTTCCGCCCGGGCCAAGGGACAGAAACAGCAATGGTGGCGGTAGTCGAAGAAACCAGGAAAGTCATCGATGCAGGAGGATCAGTGGCAGTGATCCTCCTGGACCTCAGCGCAGCATTCGACACCGTCAACCATAGCATCCTTGCCCAACGCCTAGGAAACCTCGCCATCTCCGGGACGGCCCTCAAGTGGCTAAAATCCTTCCTCCACAACCGCTCCTTTCAGGTGGCAGATGGAGATTGTATCTCTAAGGAAACCCCGATACGTTGCGGAGTGCCCCAGGGCTCCTCTTTGAGCCCGACACTCTTCAACGTATATATGGCACCTCTGGAACAAATCGTCGTCCCCTACGGCATCAAACTCTTGACCTACGCGGACGACACACAGCTGGTCGTTTCTCTGAGCCAGGCAGAACCCCCCTCCATCGATCTGTATTCCTGCCTGGAGAATATAGTCAGCTGGATGAGCAACTCCCATTTAAAGCTCAATGGGGAAAAAACGGAGCTAATGGTACTAGGCAACCAGTCCCTTTTTCGCCCGGAGTCTCTATGGCCGCCCAGTATGGGCCCACCACCAATCCCCAAAACTGATATCAAAAGCTTAGGGATTTGGCTGGATGACAAACTTACTCTCAACACCCAGGCCAAAAAAACTGCAGGAACTTGCTTTGGCTTGCTCCGCTCCATCCGCAAAATTCTTCCACTCCTACCATTCCAGTCAAGAAAATTGGTCATCCAGGGCCTCATATTGTCCAGATTGGACTACGGCAATGCCTTATATCTTGGATCCCCAAAGAAAGTCATCTCTAAGCTTTAGGTGGTGCAAAATGCGGCCGCCAGAATTCTCACTGGTACCAAAAAACGCTGCTCTGCCAAACCTGCACTCAAAGAACTGCATTGGCTCCCGGTGGAACAAAGGGTGCATTTCAAGGCCATGTGCCTAACCCACAAAATCCTGCACGGAAAAGCCCCCCCGGTTCTGAAAAATCTCGTAACTCCCCACACGACATCCAGAACCCTACGCTCTACCAATGCCCACCTGACCAAAATACCCAAGATCAAAAAATCACGTTTCGGAGGTCGACAATTCTCATTTCAGGCATCCAAGATGTGGAATACTCTTCCACCGGACCTCCGGGCCCAACCTAATCTCCTAACATTCCGCAAATCCCTGAAGACATGGCTGTTCCCTTGATCCCTTGTTTTCCCTCCGGCCCCTCCCTTGGAGATCTTAGTGGATTCTGTCAGCGCTGGGACGCTCCCGGGCAGCCATGCGCTCTATAAATCTCCAAAATAAATAAATAAATTAGTCTTTGCAAATAGCAATTAATACCCACATGTAATATTGACGTCTAAGTGCAATTTTGTTGGTTAATTGTTCATGCTTAAAACGATTAGATTGATTATAGTTATGCGAGTGTAACTTCACAGGGGGTACCCAAAAATTTCTGTCTCACACCTGCTCCATAAGTGCCTATACAGACACCACACTTATCACTTCCGGCATGGACGATGCCGGTGTTGAGGCAAACAACGCTACCTACTGGCATGTAGGGTTAGTGCTCGAAATTTTCCAGATCCAGTCTGACACTTGGGGAATAAAGGTGAGGTAAGGAATCTGCGGCTATAAGTCTGTATCAGATAGTCTGCTCTACTTTTATCCCAGTATCCAGGGAGGTCTCATAGGATTCTACGACTGCGTGATTCTGTTCCTATGGTTTGGCAATCCACTTAGGTGGGGTACAGACTCAGATGATTTCCAATTGTCCTTAATCTTCTAGTGATCATTCTTGGGGTGGCGGGCATTGATCACAGGCTCACACAAAACCAGACTATTTTTAGACCCCTTTTCACTCTCAGATTCCTGCTGAAACGGCCCTCTCTGCTTCTATGTAATATTCTCACTGTGAACAATTCTTCAGTTTAACATTGGGGTGTGCCCCAGTACTTGTTTAACTGGCCGCTTAAAAATAATATCGGAGTAGTTTGTGCTTCAAACTGAACCAGGATATATAATAGGGCTACCCAATACCTTCTTAAGAGCTTGTGTACAGGAACATAAATATAGAAAAGGTACTCTCAAAGGATTGGTTTTTGGAGGTAACTAAAACGTTATTTAAAAATAAATTGAATCCAAAAGGAGGGTAATGTAACGTGGGGAATTGAAATAAACAAAAGGTAAACATACATGCAAAATGTATAAACATTAAATGTTGACTGAATTAGAATATATATTGTTCATAATTGACCTACAAATACCAATCATTATGCAAAAATGCTTAATCAGTCAGTATGATTTTTCAATACATAGAAACATGAGTTTCATATAGTAGAATGTTCACATACATGTCCAGCAACGGAGATAATATTATCAAGAACATATGCATAGGCATATGTATGTGCTACATTGCTCTTGCATGAACTACAACTAGTTATCTGCAGGTTACACACAAATATCTGCAAGAAACAGGTTAGCACACAAAGCCTGGCTACCATGTATATAATGGGAAAGCTAATTTACTTTTTTATATTTGATGCTATTATTACCAAAGAAAATGTGTCAATGGTGCTCATTCTAGAAACTGTAGAAGAACAAAAAGCTAAATTGCAAAATTTCAAACCTGTGACTGACAGATTTTCCAAAGATACCAGCAGAACATGTATTACCTCTTCAACCCTTTCCTCTTCCCAGTGCTTACTATATTGAGGTGAGCTCACCTCCCACCACGTGACCTAGAAATTATAAGAAAAGTAGCCCTATGTCCCCTCCCTCTCCTTTCCCGCTCAAGTCCCACATTCTCACCTTGAGCCCTAAAAGGGGAGGGGGTCTCAGGAGGCCCTGTTTTCTTGTATGCCTTGTGGTCTGCAGGTCTAGATGTTGGGTCCAGAGTAATCAAGGCTGTTCTGCCGAAGGGAACCAATCTTGTAATGTGGTCCTATTTATTGAACTGGATGTGTTGCATTACTTTGGAGTTGTGTGCTTTCTTGGTATCACATCACAAGCCTTCTGCTCTAGTATATCCTCCTCATAGTAAGGATTAGGGCAAGGAAAGCGTTGACGAGGTAATACCCGATCTTCATTATTCCAATACCCTACATCCCACTGCTGCAAAATGGATTCCCAGTTCATGGTGACGTCAGGGGGTGCCGAGGGTCTACCACCACTTTAGGGCTCCAGGTGACAGGTGGGACCTTACGGGAAAGGACAAGTGAGAAGCGGAAGGGCATAGGGTTATTGTATTTTTAAATTAGCTAGGCCATGTGGTGACTGGGGGGAGGTTGGCTAACTTCTTTATACTAAAACGAGGAAGGGTTATCAAAGTAATAAAGATTACCAGTTTGGAAGCGGCACATTAAACTCGTTGGGCGATTTTAAAAGGATAGAAACCTGTGACCTACAGGGTGTACATGAATCCCTAGAGCAGGTACATTAAAACAAAGAGCCTTGATATTAAGATTGGAACCTTTACTATCCAGATTTCACATTGACATGTAGTGCAGGTACTTTAGTGAAATGTGATGTCTCACTAATATAGGGCACTTTTACCAGCGGGTTGTACACAGATCTCTTCAGCAGACCTTCAGACCCACTAATCTGTATTATTATCCCTCAGAATGTGGATGTCGAGGGGAAGTGCTGGGTGAAAACTGAGGGGCATATTACCAAGCAATAGCGATAATTATCGCTATTGCTTGGTTAGAGACAAAAATTTACCGCTGAGCTGCGGCGATTTTTACCGCAAATAAACCTTGGTATTACCAAGGTTTCTCGCAAATGCGATAAAAATCGCTGCAATGCATGAATATCGCTGAAAAGTCAGCGATATTCATGCATTACCGAGCTAATGCTCTTAGCCATGTTATCCACCTCCCATTGGATTACATGGCTAAGAACTGCTCAGGGCAGGCGTTAGCTTTTGGAGATATTCACGCTTAGCGCGAATATCTCCAAAAGTTGGTAATAGGAGATAGCGATGTTAGGGACTGTTTTCAGTCGCTAACATCTTGGCACTCCCACTTTGCATGTCATTAGTGATAAATATCACTGACATGCAAAGTGGGGCCCAAGATGGTCGCTATCTCCTACTAGCTGTCGCTAACTGGTGTTAGCGACAGCTAGGTAATAGGGAGATACTTTTATATCCGCTTTCTTGGCTTTTAAAGCCAAAAAAGCAGAGATAAACCCCCTTGATAATATGCCCCTTAGTTCTACTGGAAAGTGGGGATGAGAGTAGAGGCCTTGCAGGCGTACGAACAAGTGACATATAAAGAGATGTATATGCACGAAAGCATCTCTACCACACATCATAAGGGCATCGCAAGTCACCAAATTATTTTGTGACCATATAAAGGAAAATTCTCAATGCTAGGAAAGGGCCATGGAAATCGAAGGCGACTTGCAATATACTTTTAGTTTATTGCACAGGGAATATAATTATTTATATTTCATGGTCACATCTTTCCCTTCCCCACTAAAAGCTCAAATATACGGTCTCTTCCTCTTTACTCTTTCATATGAACAGGGGCATAGCTTGGTCAATAGGATTGGGAGGCCTGAGCTTCAGATTTTTCAACAATCACGCTGGGATGTCTTATTAAAACACTATATATGAGAAGCTGGACATGAGGGGGCTTTAAAGGGCAGTAGAAAGAGAGGAGGACGTATTGTTAGGGGCACTTAAAAATCATTATTTTTGAAAGAATCAACATTTTTAAGGCTTTCCAAACAGGAGAAAAGAAAAAAAACATCCCATGTGAACTCCAACAGACTTCCCCATATTCGACTGAAAGCACGTGTATCCAACTATTTACAACAGAATACCTTTTTAAGGGGGGGGGGGTGTAACACCCCCAACACACCCCATATGCTACAACCTTACATATGAAAGAGATAGTGTGATCGTAGTAATGAAGAAAGAAGTACAATCTTTAGTCTGAAATTCACCATGACATTAGTAATTTGTTGAAAACATGTTTTATACACAGTTTAAAGTAAATCACTGTACACGATGTCTGCAGTCCGTATATATGGAAAGATACAAAAAGATTTCTGCTTTAGTGTGAAGATATCTAGTCCCACAAAAAATAATTGCCAATGGTTGGAAACAGTTCATCATTCTATAAAGTTTAGCTCTTTTGTCGTTTATACAACAGTTCTAATCCTGCTCACATCTAAACAGTAACAAGTTATTACATTAGAGTAGCTGTGGTTTTGCCTTAAACCGGTGACTAGTGATCACAGCTAGACTTTAATAAGGAAACTAGAGGTGCATTTATACAGGTATTGAAGGCTTCAGTGGATTATGTATGGGGCAAAGAACCCTCTGCTATAACTTATAAATATATTGCAAATGACTAAAGTGTTTGGCGACTGCATAGAAAAAAAAACGAGGAGGAAGGCAGAGCACTTTTACATAGTCATGGACCTCTGGGATGAGTAGCTTATCATTTTAACGCACGACAGAGGGTATTTTATTTGTTGTAATAGATGGCTTTCCACTTACCGTTTCCCAAAGGCTTAAAGGCTTGTCTCTCCCTCCTTCACGTGAAAGACTGTGGCTATGGATAAGCAGAATAAGCGCAAAACCCGTTGTATAAAAACCCCAATATGCAACAAGTAGTATGCTGAAAAATAAGCAGTTTAATGCGTCACTTTAAAAAAAAACATACAATTCAGAACGTGTGGTAACATGCAGAGATTTTGACCTTTGTGTACTGAACATTATGATGCTGCTATATATAGCTCCTCTATGCTAATCACTTCATTTTAGCGAAACTGATCAGCTATGGAAATGTGTTATTATAGGTTACACGTGCGGTCACAGCAAGCATTTAGTAAGAAAATCATACAGGTTTTTTAGCAGTTTGCAGACCTTCATACATTATAGAATAAATGCATAGCAAATAGGAGGACCATTCAATAAATGCAGTCACCCTCTTCACCAAAGGGTTAGCGAATGTACTACCATTCTACGTAAACAAAATACTCGTACAGGAATGGCACTGCCTCATTTAACAAAGTAATACATCCGTATTAATTAAACATCACATCGATAACAAACATACAGCCACTCTTCACCTAACACATGACCTCAAATTGCCCAACTTGTAATTATTTCCCTTCAGCCCTGTGCTGTTTGCAAGACTTCATGTTATCGTGAAAACTCAACATTGGCTAACTCACAATCACCTTATGCTAAATACTCTTGAGAAGGAATTCCTCCTGATTGCCCCCCATAATCATCCTACCCCCATTCAAGATTGGCTCGAACAACTAACGACCTTCAATTGCTCTCCACATGTTGTGGATTCCACCAGATCATTAGGCATAACGCTGGACAAACACCTGAGCATGCAAGACCACATGAGTGCAACAAGTAGAGAAGCCAATCACCGACAACTCTTTAAGGAAAATCAAACCATTCCTGCCTCCTAACGACAAACAGCTAGCAGTCAAGCCCCCTAATATCTCCCGCTTAGATTATGGAATTGTGATCCTGGCTGGGCTTCCCAAACCTAGTCGGGCCACTTTAAGGTCTACCCTGAACTCTGCTGCCAGACTCATCACAGGTTCTAGAAAATGTGATCCCATCACCCTGGACCTAAGTCAACTCAAGAGGCTCCCTTTCAAAATAGGATGCATTTCAAGATAGCCTGCCTGACACACAAAGCGCTTCACTAAAACACTCCAGTCTGTCTGGCAAAACAACTTGAAATATCTGGTTTGAACCAAGCCCTAAGAAGTTCTAATAACCTACTGCTGAAGCCCCAAAAATTAAATAAAAAGAGAACTTACAACCAATCCTTTTCTAGTCTTGCTCCGAGAATATGGAACTCTCTTCCTCCTGAAATCTGAACTAACCCCTTGAGTGCCACATTAAAAAAAGAAGTCGAAGGGTTGCTCTTGAATAGCTACTTGCAATAATAGTCCTAAAGCCACCCAAACATACTGTACTTCTTGTTTACTGCACTGTTTGTAATGTTATACACTGCACTTTATACTGCTGTATACCTCTCATATCGGTATAACAAAAAGAATTACCTACACTGATGTATTTTTCAAAAACATGAATTGAGCTCAAACGGAAGAACAACTCATTTCCACCGGAGATTCGCTATTTAATAGCTGTTTAATCATATTAGATGAAGACAATGTAATACAAAAGTTCATGTACATTAAATTAAAGCAACATTGGACACAACATATTAAAGAAAAAATGATGATATAGACACATTTACACTATTCAGGCATATCACAATCATTCAATACCACATGCAACCACTCATACAAAGCCTGGCAACACCCTGAAGTCACGGATGTGTCAGTATAAAAAATTGGAAAAAGGCGTATCGTGGAAACACGAAACATTTAGCAATTGTAAGTCTAAATACGTCATCTATGGGATTTTATGCCCGTGCGGACTCCTCTACATTGGTAAAACAAACCAAGAGGCCCGCCAGAGAATTTCCCAACATAAATCCCGGCTAAGGAATCAAGTAGAATCTGCACCCCTGGTCAACCATTGGACCAGACTCAACCACCAAATCAAAGATCTTAGATGGACTATTATCTCCAAGGTGGAACGTGATCCCAGGGGAGGAGACTGGGATGCTAAACTGTCTAGGAGAGAAGCCCTCCTTATTGTTAAATTTAACACTGCTGTCATAGGTTTAAACGAACTTTCTGAGATCTACAAACTCTAACATATATGTTAAATCATGTGACATGTTTCAAATATAATCTTGGCACACCGCCAAAACCAACCTCCATGAGGGAATGAAGGCCGTCGCCGAGTGGATGAGGAACAGCCATCTGAAGCTGAATTCGGACAAGACAGAGGTACTCATCCTCGGACCCACCCCCTCAGCCTGGGACGACTCCTGGTGGCCGACAACACTGGGAACAGCACCGACACCCACCGACCATGCACGCAACCTAGGATTTATCCTCGACTCCTCCCTCTCCATGTCTAAACAGATCAACGCCGTCTCCTCCTCCTGCTACAACCACCTCCGCATGCTCCGCAGGATCTACAAGTGGATCCCGACCAAAACAAGAAGAACGGTGACACAGGCCCTGTCAGCAGCAGACTGGACTACGACAACGTACTCTACGCAGGAATCCCAGCCAAACACCTACGACGACTACAACGCATCCAAAAAGCCTCCGCCCGACTGATCGTCAACGTCCCCCGCCGCAGCCACATCACCCCCACCTAAAAGACCTACACTGGCTCCCCGTCGACAAAAGGAACACCTTCAAGCTCCTCACCCACGCACACAGAGCACTCCACAACGCCAGACCAGCCTACCTGAACAGCAGACTTAGCTTCTACACCCCCACCGCCAGCTCCGCTCCCCCAGCCTCGCCCTCGCTGCTGTCCCCCGCATCCAACGAACAACCTCCGGCGGCAGATCCTTCTCCTACCTCGCCGCCAAGACCTGAAACACCCTCCCTACCCACCTACGGCAGACCCAAGACCTACTCGCCTTCAGAAGACTCCTCAAGACCTGGCTCTTTGAGCAGTAGCGGCACCCCTTCCCCTCATCGCCTTGAGACCCTCACGGGTAAGTAGCGCGCTTTACAAGTACTCTGATTGATTGATTGCGGTTATGTACAGCGCTCTGATACCCTGATGGGTTATGTTCGTGCTATACAAAACCTTTTAAATAAATAATCTCTTACATTTTTAACAAGAAGAATAAAGAAAGTGGGCTTTTGAGCATTCCTCTTCAACCATTGGCTTTCACGTCTTATTCCTGGTATGCAATAAATAAGAAGGGCTCGCCATTGAGGGCATGACACCATCAAGCAGCCCTTTTGCTAGACTGCAGATGTGCATGTAGCTTCGGGCACAAGGAGTGTGCTTTGATGTATTTAATTTGCTGACATAACGTTTTAACCACTGATATTTGGCTTTATTTGTTCAGGACGTGCTTGCAGTTTGGTTGCTCTATCACCTTGTTGTTGAAAGGCCTATTCACTAACACTGATGCACGTCTGTTTGTTTTCCTTTGCTGGCATGATGACCAGTGGTGGCTGCTGCAAAATTCAAGTGGCGGGTGGCAGGGGAGTTGGGATGGGATGAGGGAAAAAATTATAATAAAATAAAATAAAAACGTACCTGTCCCAATCCTCTTGGCCGCCTCAGTGCTCCTCTTCTCTCCTGATGGCCTTCCAGCAGTCCCTGAGACACCAGCACAGGCTTCCCATTCAATCCTGGCGCTGCTCTCAATAGCATGACAGCAGCGCCAGGATTGGTCTGGGTGGCTTGGTTTGCTGCTCAACAGTGCCTGGGAGTCTCTATTGTTTCTCAAACCCGGCTGTGCAACACAGCTGAGTTGGAGAAACCTAAGTGCGCATGACAGTTTGGTCAGCCTAAGACGGCCGGCCAAACCATCATGCCCACTTAGGTTGTGCACTACTCCTCCCTGCTGGCTGTGACGACAGCTAAGCAACACCCTGACTCTAGAGGGAAACAGGAAAAATAAAATGATAATAAAAAGAGTTTATTATCATTTTATTTTTCCAGTTTCCCTCAGCTGGCTCCCAGTAGGGGGGCGGCGCTGATATGACACTAGATTTACAGCCTTTTTGCTAAAAATGAAAGACACACGAGCACTGTAGGCTTTTTTTAAAAAGATGCATCAAAAATATTGGCCGTTTGTCAAAAGTATTTACTATGCAATATTTTGCTAAGTTTGTCTTTCAAGTTCACTGCTTATAACCCAAACTTCATGTTCTGCCTTCTCTTCATAATACCCTGCTTTGAAGCCAAAGCTTAGCTTGGTTAGTGGAGTCAGTTCACCAGAGGAGGTGGTACCCCTGGCTTCCATATGTTGCTTCATGATGGGATTTTCTTTCTTGGACAGGTGAGGGGATACACGCACACATATGCCCCCCACTATCACCAAACGTTTCCCATACCAAAAACCACACTTTTGGCTTTGACAATGCTCGTGTAAATATTTCTTAATAGTGCCCTGGTCACAATGGCAATAACATTGATGTAGCTCGGCATATGCTTACATAGCAGTAAAACCATTTTTTTCTTTTTTTTTATTCAGAAAAACACCTTTATATGTCTCAGTATTGTATCAGATAAAATGCAGATGAAAGGGAATCACAGTTTTATTATATTGTAATTGTATAACGTGTTGCGTAACCTTGAGTTTACAGGCACACCTTAAAAGTTCCATTCAGCTTCCAGACTGTACGTTGTGTGAAGCAATCTAGATAACCACTCGTTGCACAGCCTAACTTGTAATATTTTTTTTATTTGTAAATTTTTTGCCTTCTAAGTGTTTATGTAAACTGCCAGGTGTGGTCACTTCCTCATACTTTTTAGGTCTCACCTGACCCAGGGCATGCGCTGATCTGGCGAGACATTTAGTGAGGGTTAAAAAAATTGTACAAAGGTCAGCCTAGAGCTATAGTGCATGTGCGCGGGCGCGCTCTTAGAAGCAGAGGCGCCAAATGGCAAACCTTGTCATGCTCATTAAGCGCCCACGATCACTTTCGCCCACGATCACTTTAGCAGAGCCCCTTTGATGTTCTCATTCAAAGAACATCAAACATCAAAGAACATGTTGTTGTGTTAATGCTTCGCTGCGCCCGTTTGACTTACAATGTGCTTTCTCTTTCCACAAACTCGATCTTTGTGTTCCTTTATTTTGGGATGCTTTTAGTATTACTGTCACACAAACAACTACACACACAACCACATGCACACACACAACCACACACACACACACACACACACACACAACCGCACATACAACTACACACATACACACACAACCACACACACAAACAACACACAACCACACACACACAACCACACAGACAACCCCAAACACAACCACACACACATAACCACACACACACACACAACCACACACACACAACCACACACAACCACCGACACACAACCACACACACAAGCAACCACACACAACCACACCCACAACCACATGCATATAAACCCACACAACCACACACACACACACACACACAACCACACAACCACACACATACAACCACACACACACAACCACACACAAAACCACACACAACCACAAACACAATAAACACAACAAACGCAACACAACTACAACCACACACACAAACACAACCACATGCACAACCACACAACCACACACACACACACAACACACACAACCACACCCACAAACACACACAACCACCCACACACAACCCCACACACACACAACCCCACACACACCACACACACACACAACCACACACACACAGCCAAAACCACAAACACAACCACACACACAACCACCAACACAGTCCACACAACCACACTCACACACAAACACAAACACAACCACACATAGAACCACACACAGAACCACACACACACCACACACACAACCACCCACAATCACACACACAACCACACCCACAACCACACACAACTACATACACCCACACACACACACATAACCACACACACACACAACCACACACACAACCACACAACCCCACCCCACAACACACAACCACACACACAACCACAACCACACATACAATCACACACACACACAACCACACACACAACCACACACACAACCACATATACAACCACACACACACACAACCACACACACACAAACACACAACCACAAGCACACACACAACTACACACACACAACCCACACAGCCACACACACAACCACAACACACACAACCACACAGACCTAACCACATCCACACATACATAAACACACACAACCACGCACACAACCCAGACACACAACCACAACCACACACACAACCACAGAAAACCCCACACCACCACACACAACCACACATGCCCACACACACAACCACACACACAACCACAACCACACACACACACAACCACACAAATAACCACAAATATAACCAAAACCACACATATAACCACACATACCACCACACACAACCACACACACCCATACACAGAACCACACACACAACCACACACACAGCCACACACACACAACCACACACACAATCACACACAGAACCACACACAGAACCACCCACACCTAACCACACACACAACCACACATGCCCACACACACAACCACACACACAACCACAACCACACACAACCACAACCACACACACAACCACACACACAACCACAAATATAACCAAAACCACACATATAACCACACATACAACCACACACAACCACACACCCATACAGACAACCACACACACATTACCACACACACAACCACACACACAACCCCACACACAACCACGCACACACAACTACAAGCACACAAACAACCACACCCACACAACCACACACACGACAAACACAACACACACTACCACAACCACACACACTTAACCACACCCATACACACAACCACACACACAATCACGCACCCACATACGCACACACAACCACACACACACAACCTGACACAAGCACAAACACAACACACACAACCACACACAACCACACAAACCTAACCACACCCACCTAACCACACCCATGCACACAACCACACACACACAACCACACACACAATCATACACACAACCACAAGCACACAACCACACACAACCACACACACACACACAACCACACACACACAACCACACACACAACCACACACACACAACCACACACTAAACCACACACAACCAGAAACACAACAAACACAACACAACTACAACCACACACACCCACACACACACGACCACACACACACAACCAGACACACACAAACACAACCACATGCACAACCACACACAGAACCACACACACCACACACAACTAACCATACACACAACCACACATGCCCACACACACAACCACACACACAACCACAAATGTAACCAAAACCACACATATAACCACACATAAAACCACACACAACCACACACACCCATACAGACAACCACACACACAACCACACACACTACCACACACAAAACCACACACACTACCACACACACAACCACACACACAACCACACACACAACCACACACATAACCACAAGCACACAACCACACACATAACCACAAGCACACAAACAACCACACACAACCCCACACAACATGACAAACACAACACACACACAACCACACACACAACCACACACTACCACAACCACACCCACTTAACCACACCCATACACACAACCACATACACACAACCACACACACACACAACCACACACACAACCACAAGCACACAAACACACAACCACACACCCACACACACACACACAACCCCACACACAAGCACAAACACAACACACACAACCACACACAACCACACAAACCTAACCACACCCACCTAACCACACCCATGCACACAACCACACACACACAACCACACACAACCACAACCACACACACAATCACACACACAACCACACACTACCACACAACCACACACAACCACTCAACCACACACACAACCAAACACACAACCACACACACACACAACTGCACACACCTAACCACACCCATTCACACAACCACAACCACACATACACACAACCACACACACACACACAACCACAAGCACACACTGTTGCGTGCTTATCTAGGTTCCTGATCGATACTGTGACCTTATGCCCCTATTCGGCTATATATCCATTTATTCCCTATATTGGCATAACCGTTCAAGTGCGATTTTCTGAAAAGTCATCTCTGGCCTCACACGAACAGAGCCACATTCCAGCATGACTCTCTGCTACTTCCTTTGCGACCAATTAGTGCAATGACAGAGCAGCAGTCACTATCTGATATTCCTAGATAACACTCCGAGTTCTTCAACAAGATAAAAACTTAGCAAACCTGGAAATCCCCGCTTGCTATGTTTTGATTAGTAATGGAACTCTAATGAGCAACTGATAACTATCACTTCCTAGTGACATCTTTAATTGACGTCTTATGTCCAGCAAACTTGCGTCAAACCCGGCACCTGTCAGGTATAAATATTACCAACGTTGCCTTAAGCAATGAGCTACTGTTGCTGATGCCAGCTGCCTGCGTGACCCTGTGTTGGTAAATCTAGCACTCTGTCGCTGCAGCCTGCTATCCTGTGGTGGTGAAGCTGCTGATTACCATTATCGCCGCTAAAGCGCGACCTATGGTGCAGTACGCTTGAGGAGCCGAGCAGCCGTCCTCTGCGAAGACATCCAGCCCAGCTGCCCGCGGACGCTGTCCCCCGCCTCCTTCCTCGACGCGCTGAGAGAAGCCGCTGCCTTTCTCGTGCAGAGAAATCCAGTCCCGGCGCTTCCGGTTTACCCTCGCGGGTGACTGGGATATCGAGAGAGACCCCTGAAGGAGATACCAATCCTCCATCATTCTATTCAGAGGTATGGTGTTGACTAAACCCTTAGACGAGAATTCTTGAAACAAACCTTGGCAAAACCAACTTAACTTAAGCTACTTACTTACTCCCCTTTTCACGTGTTAGGCTTAGGTCAGGCACACTGGGGTAGGCTTAGTTAGAAGCACCAGTTGAGTATGTTAGCCTAATGTATATATGACTGTATATATGTTTTATTACTTTTAAACCATTGTATGGCTA
Organism: Lissotriton vulgaris; assembly: GCF_964263255.1. Lineage (NCBI taxonomy): Eukaryota > Metazoa > Chordata > Amphibia > Caudata > Salamandridae > Lissotriton > Lissotriton vulgaris. The sequence goes on from NC_141696.1 coordinate 600,395,071, forward strand.
AGAAACCATACCAATGCTTTTACAGTTCTATTTCGCAATACTTATCTTACTGTACGTACTTTTTATAATAACAGTTATTGCAATTGTGGCAATACATTTCTCGTGTACGAGAAGAAAGACTGTTCAATAAATGTTAACCTTTATTGATACACGCCCGTCTCTCTATTCTCTACATCTCGTGAAAGTAAACTGCACTAGACTGACTGAGTGAAATACATGTCTATTGTTTCACACGACCCTAGAGATTGACTCTTGATCTGAGGAGCAAAGTTGTCATGTTGCACGGTTGTTGGAAACCTGAATCCCTTCTTGTCTGTGCCAAGGAAGCTGATCACTTCCTATGCAGAGAAGAAAGTTTCCAGTGACCTCTGAGCTAGTTGGTAACACAACCCAATTAAGTTTAGCATAGTCAGTGGAGGCCTGGAATATCCGCAGTTCCACGTTGATACTACTGTTTATGTTATTCCAATGCGCAGGGCCTAGTGGGAAACTAGGAACTACACTACATGGCGCCCAACGTTTTGGTAAGGCGATAAACTAACGCAAGACTTATAGAGTAACTCAGTCGTGCATATTTCACACCCCTTTCTCCCGTAAAAACTCCAATAGACGTCTGGAGTGGGTGAAAGGTTAAAATCCGCCCGACCTTAGTAGGAAGAGATTCCTATGTAAAGCTCTGGTTTATTCAACGTTGAAGGATACAGTGTTCCAAAATATTGTGCCCCTAATCTTTGTCTCCTTGGAGACCTACTCTGAAAAACCTGCATTTTTTAAAATGTCAGTATAAAACGGAACCTCTGGGGCCGCAGTAGATGCGACTCAGCAAGGTCCCGAACACACAGACCCGGATGCTATTATCATCCCGGTCCACTTAAGAAGATCTATAACGTTAAAACTTATAGATAACGGACTGACACCACAAGGTGGTACAGTAGTTTTCGTGATAGAGGCTCACGAGTATCGGCAGACAGAGGTATTCTATTCATGGATAAACTTTCCAGCAGCAAACGCTGCAACACAAGAGTTTCACTATTACAAAATAGAGAAACCTCCGGAAGAGTACGCTCCTTTCGAGGAGATTGAAATTCCACTTAAATTTCAAGAGCACCTGCTCTGGTTTAATGGCGCCCTAAAACACAATGATCACATTACCAGGCTCGGTCCACTAGGTAGACCAGGAGCAACGTGGCCGGTTCTAGCCAGCTACACACCACATCCGGACATTGTAAAAATGTCTAGAGATGAGCTGTTAGTACAGCTAAACACATTAATAAAAATACATAGGCAATTAGTCCAATATGTAATGCGGATTGCTACAATCCAGCCAGCTGTTAATACACCACAGCTGACCCCTCATCAGGGGAACACAAATAAAATTACACCACAAAACATACAGTCATGTCTTGGTAAAACACCCGTAAAACGGGTACAAATTCCTTTCTGGTTAGCCCAGAAAATCACTCAAATAGAGGCAGTATTTCCCGATACTACCCCTATTGAGAAACACAGAATCTTGACCATCTGCCTTCCTATGGGAATCGCACCACACGTGGAGGACTGCGACACTTGGGGTACAGTCTTTGCTTCCATTTACACAAAAACACACGGTGTTCCGTCTATGGCGGTAATACCAGAAGTGCTAAAACAGATTCAAAATGAATTTGGTCCAGAGCCCGCTTTAAATCTGGGTATGAAATTACTGAAAGACTTCAAGCAGGTCACAGCTATATTATTAGCCAACGTAAAGGGAGAAGCAGCATCTGTGGCGATTCGCCAGAAATTGAGGGAAACAGATATAAAAGATCCTGTTGAGCTAGCAAAAATCATAGAAAAATGCTATGAAGAATTAGGTAGAGACAGCTTGGGTGGGAAACCAGTAAAGCCCCAACTGCTCGAAAATCCAGAAAAATTATTTATTAAAAATAATTTAAACACTCCTAAAAAGAGCTGGGATGGAAATAAACAATCCACTCCCAAGGAAAAAGTTTTCCAGTCCAGAGGAAGGTCTCCTCGACGGAGAGAAAGAACTCCGACTCGAGAACGCCAGTCTCCCCAACGGGAGCCCTCTGAGAAAAGATATAACCTTAGAAATAGGGATAATATAAAAAAACCTGATAGATATCAAAGTATTGATACACGTCCCTCTCGATCTCTTCCACAGAATTCGGAAAGAAGAGGACGGTCAGACCCAGGAGAGCACACCAAGTCCAAAGACAAGGAATCTGCTCAAAATAAGAAATCTCAATTTCAGAAAAAGAAGGTAGCCAGTATTAGAGTAATCAACCATGCCGAGAATACTGAGGACACAGTTGAAAAACGGGGAGTGGGCATTGACAATGTTGGACAGTGCAGCAGAAATCAGTATAGCGCGCAACAACTTGATGAGTCATCTGGAGACAGTGGACACGAATGAATACATTCAGGTCGAAACTGCCGACGCCAGACTTAGCGAGCCCCATAAAATATACGAAATAACATTGCGTATAGAGGGTGATAAGACTAGGAAAATTAAGGGTCTATTTTGGGATAGGCTCTCAAAAGGCTATGATATTCTGTTAGCTGAAAAAGATTGGCCCCCGGAGTTTGTCAGGGAGTGCCCTCGTGGCGAAGAAGTGATTATGCCTGCCTTCTCAAACCACATTCCGATTCACAAAAAATATACATATGCAAGGAAATGGGCAGTAGCCCAGGCACCAGCATTGTATAAAAATCATGTAGGATGGGATGAGGAGTCTCCTTCTCACAAAATCCAATTAAAAAATGAACCAACTGCCCAACGGCAGTATCCCATAAAGCAAGAAGCTAAAAAACAAGTCAGGGAGATCTTAGATCAACTTGAGTACCAGGGGGTGATTGAAACATGCACCTCTCAAATGAACAATCCTTTGTTTCCTGTCTCCAAGCCAGACAATTCATATCGTCTAGTTTTGGACTACAGACATCTTAATACATGTTGCAAAACTTTTGCAGTACAAAACTCGCATAGTGCAGCCCTAATGAATAACATAGTTAGGAAAAAATACAAAACGACATTAGACATATCTAATGGCTTCTTTTGTCAAAACATTGCACCAGAAAGCAGATATTTGACCGCTTTCTCTGCATTTGGGTCGCAGAAAAAATTCTGTCGACTCCCACAGGGGTTCAAGAACAGCCCAGGACTATTCTCAGCTAGGGTAACAGAGTTACTACAAATCTATGATGATGAAGCATTATCTTACGTAGATGATATTTATCTCACAGACGACGACTTGGATACTCACTTGAAGAGAGTGAACACCATTATACTTGGGTTCGCAGCAGAGGGTTACAAATTCAACTTTAAAAAATCCCGAATTGCCCATCTGACAGTACTGTTTTTAGGGTACGAATTATCAAGTGAAGGGAAAAGCCTAGCGGACAACTTCTTAGAGAAGTGCGCTGTACTCCAAGCTCCAAAAACGCTGAAGAATTTACAATCCATTCTAGGTTTTCTGAATTTCGGCAGAACTTACATTCTAAATTACGCAGAGAGGGTTAAACCTCTCTACGAACTAATAAAACCTGATTTCAAACAAATCAATTGGACTCAAAAACACACAGAAATTTTGAGATCACTGCAAACAGACATGTTAGCAAAAACAAAACTAGATACACGTGACAACACACGTGATCTTGTAATCCGAGTCATCCCAGGAAGATGCGGATTCACGTACCTAACCTCTAATGAGGGAGAAAAGGTACCAATAGCTTACAAATCACATTTGTACACAAAGGCTGAAATAAAATTCAGTTCAACGGAGAAAATTCTAACTGCGGTTCAGACTGCTGTAGCGAAAGAAAGACCACTAGCACAAGGTAAACGAATAATAATCGTAACACCCATACCAGCTTTAGAAGCGGTAACTAAAGCAAGCATTCCTAATGCTAAAGCTTTGCATCCGAGATGGATTCAGTGGGTTAATTCTCTTGCTGCAACAGACGTAGTTTACGAATTTGATCCTAACTTAAAAACACAGGAATTTTTACAATATGAATACGAATGTCCTCTGCCAATTGAAATCCTGCCTCTCGAAGAATACGGAAGTATTATATATACTGACGGATCAGCACAACCCGCAGTTGGGGGTAAGCAAGCTTACAGTGCTGCGTGCGCGATTGTTAAAGGTCGCTGGCACAAAGGAAAATTTAGACAATTGGTCACTAAAACACAATCTCTAGGAGATTGCTCGGCACAACGAGCTGAATTAGTAGCATTTAAGATGGCGCTAGAAAATACCGATCGCGAATTCCCCACACTAATAGTGTGCGATTCTTTTTATTGCGTACAATCTTATAATGAATACTTGCAGAATTGGGTGGAAAATGGTTTCAAAGATGCAAAAGGTGGCACAATAAAGCATAAAATGCTTTGGGAACAGGTAGTTATTTTACAAAAAGAACTACAAAAGACTCACGTGATACATACACTGAGTCATCAACGTGATGGCGTTCACGTTGCAGGGAATTCATTGGCTGATGAAGCCGCGAAGGCAGCTGTGCAAACGGCTTCCGTAGCTGCGATAACTCGGTCACAAACAAAAATAGACAGCGAAATTCTACAAGCTGTCAGTACGTCAGTAAAAAATGATAAGAAAACACTCCCAAAAGGCTTTCCTAAAAAGTACTTGTACTTAACGGATGCAAATAATGTTCCTTTTGCTCGAATCCCTGGAGTGGGGGATAGAGTAATTCCAAACAGGGAACACAGACTAGGACTAATTAAAGCGGCACACGAAGGGCTTGCTTCTGCACACGCTGGCGTTTCCGCAACAGTATCACTATTAAAACAGAGATATTGGTGGCCTCGCTTGAGAATACAAACTAAAAAGTATGTATTGGAATGCGACATATGCCAAAGGATAAAAGTATCAACAGTGAAACGACCAGCGCAGACACCCCTTCTCATCTCGGATAAACCTTTTGCATGCGTTTACCTGGACCACTGTGGTCCCCTAGAAAGGGACGGCAACTATAGATATATCATGGTAGCAGTGGATTCCTGTACGAGATTCATATGGATGTGGCCCCAGCGCTCGGCTGACGCTAGAACGGTTATAAAAGATTTGCGAGTCTTTATCGGCACATACGCAATTACCACGTTCCATTCTGACCAGGGTCCTGCTTTTAGCTCTCGAGCTTATAAGGAGGCCATGGCCAGCATGGGAATTGGGTTGCGGTATTCTTGTCCGTCGCATCCCGAAGGGAATAGTGTGGTAGAAAGAAAAAACCGTGACATAAAGCAATCTATAACAGCGAAGGTATTAGGTTCAGGTGCTGGGTGGGTCAAACATTTAATAAGTGTCCAGACTAGTCTTAACAACATGCCAAGAAATTCTCTAAAAGGTTTCAGCCCATACGAACTATTGTTCGGAATTAGAATGCGCGTTCAGGACCTCGATAGTCAGATGTCAGTGGTACAAGAAGAAACAACGCAGTTTGATGTAAAAGACCGTTTGGCTGTTTTACAGGAACTGAATGAAACAAGAAAATCATTAAGCAACATAAAGTTAAAGCAACAGCCAAGTACCACTGACGAGGCACCACCCGCAACAGCCCCAGCAAGGCCTGTCTGGATTCCAAAGATTGGGGATCTAGTCAGAGAAAAGATCGCGGTTAAGAAGGAATTTGGGCCTTCTTACAGAAAAGCAGTACCTGTCTTGGCAGTCACCGGAACAAGATCAGTTGTGCTACCGCCCCTTGCTGGTAAAAAGGAGAACAGAGTCGTGTCTATCGATCTGGTAAAACCACAAGCATGTGGCCTATAATCAACAGTAGGCCCAGTGGACTCCCAAGAAACAACAGAATACTCAAACATGCAACAATCCAAGAGGTTCAAACTGAAAGACTAATCACATTCGATCAGCCTGCAGTGCACAATGAAGGACTATGCAATAATGCCATGGAACTCGTGCCTCTTGAAACACAGATTGAAACAGTTCGTCAAGAAACACCAGTCTACAATGATGTGGCATCAGAAAGTGCTACCGAGAGACAGATTGAAAGAACAATCCCATCAATTGACAGAACTGCCTCTGGTTATTTCATCAACTTCGACAACTTCTCTGAAGATTTAAACGACCCCGAAGTGATGCCAGAAACAAAAAAGTCTTTCAAAGAAAAAGCAACGGAACTCTTTCATCAACTGAAGGAAATCTACCTTATTTCCCCTTGGCTAGAGTTCTGGTTCGGTCTAGGTGTATTTTTCCTCCTGCTTTGGCTCATCATGGTACTATGTTTGGGAAAATTCATTGAAGGAAAATATATTACAATGGACACAGCAAGTCAGAACATCAACCTAGTCCTGAAACCACACAGATCATCCCACGTGAAGAAAAGAGAACTGTCAACAGTAAATGTCACAGCAATTCCAATACCTGGTGGGGTAGTATGGGAGAAAACAGACTATGAGATCTATGGTCCGGTCGAAATCCTGAAGTATCCTCATCAACTGAAGGTTTCCTTAAGTGACTTTGTTACACCTAGTACATTCTCTGATGATTGGGACTTTAACAGTATTAATGACATGATGTCTGATTTAGTAATGTCAGCTAGATTCACAGATCATGATTATCTACAAGGTTCATCTAGTTATGAGCAGTTATTCTGTTACACCCACTATGGGGATCATTACTTGCATAAATCTGCACAGCCTAGAAATGTTTTTATGTATAATCAATGGGAACATTGTTCTACACCACCTAAAAGCAGTTCTAAAGCATTTTTTGAGAAATTCAAATACTTCTCAGGGTTTAACACAAGTGATGCAGAAACGTTTTATTATAAACTGTTAGATAAAACAGGAATGAAAACAATGCTGACAAATTCTAAATTGATATATTCAGAAGCATTTTATGACAAAATGATGACATTTGGTTTTGATTGTTGGAAACATAATATTGAAACGAAAACAATTTGGGGTACAAAAGATTGGCAGGTGCAAGGCATAGAAGCACTATTTAGAACCTGCATGATACCAGAACAAATGTTGTTTTTAAATGACACAATACACCAAACATCTTGTCTTGGCCTAGCTAAGATCAAAGACCTTAAAACACCGTCTATACCAAAGCCAATAGCTGAGAATAGAACCACAGATATTGCGTTAGACGTGTCACAAATTTTACATTTCAACAGAACACATCCTGATTGGAAAAAATGGTTAATCTGGCCTACAGACACAAATAGCTGTCAAGATAGATTCCTGAACAAAACACAGGGTTTAAAAATGACCAGATTAGACTCAAGATATTCCCAGAGACAACATCCAGGGATTATAACAACATACAGTGTAGGGAAACTCTGCCTAGAATGGCTAACCTCGTCCACACTGGCTGAAATTAAGCAACACTTGTCTTTATTAAAAGATGGTGCTGATTTGCGCGATTTCATTCTTGGACCACGCAAACAGCGTCAAAAGCGTTTCATAGCGACCAGTATCTATGCAGCTTACAACGAGGCTTGGAAAGTAAAGCAAATTGAAACTGCTGAAAAAATACGAGAAATTGATCGTATTAATTTGGAGAAATCACTTTCTGTGGTAGACAATGGGTTAATGACTCTGTCTTCCAGAATATATTCTTTGGACAATATTGTATCCTCTGCCTTTGATGTGATAGACAGAGATTTGCTAATGTTACAACATGGCCAATCTCAATTACGCTCTATTATAGAATTAGGCTGGACGCTGCAAAACCTTCGTTCAGGCTATGTGCCTTGGCGTTTAATCAACACAACGTCATTATTTTCCAGTTTTAACCTTACTGATAAACAGATCAGTTTGGCACAGAAAGGAGCAGACTATACAATCCTGAGCATCGAAAGACTCGAGAGATTACCATTGACAATGTCAGAGAGTCCTGTCATTAAATGGATAATACACGGAATTATCACAATTCCGATAACAACTTTCCGCTTTAAAAAGTGCCTTGAGTACATACCTGCTGGCCAATATGAACAATTGGGTAAAGGATATGTAAAATCCATATGGAAATTACTATACACTCATTCTTGCTATAGTGACAGCGACAAAAATGTATTTCTTAGTGGTGAGAACTGTAAACATTCACTAAGCGGTATACTTTTGTGTCAGGGTATTAATTTACACGGAGCATGTGATGGAAATTCAAACAACCTTTCATGCCACCAGCTAGTCACACCTGCAACTCAGATAGAGCCCTTCTTTATGCAACTCGCAAATGGGAGTTACATTCTTAGAACGGATCACAGATGTTGTGGCCTGACGCCAGGAAAAAGTTATCTAATAGAAGTAACGTCCATGGTCAAATGTTGTATGCAAGCATTGTTCCCGAGCGGGCCTCCAGACATAGTGACTCCCCTCTGGCCTCGTCTGAATCTCTATTCTATACGAATTGATACATTAAGCAAAATGAAATCTGTGCTTTTACAGACAACAGTGCCTATAACGTCATCTAAAGAGACGTATGATCTTCTAGTCGCAAGGACGGCTACTGAAGTCCATGACCTTTTATCAACAAATTGCCCCGTGCATTTCGTAGAAATGTTTAGCCAACTCCTTAACATGTCTAGTGCAACAAGCATCCCAGGCATATTTAAGACAGTCTTTACGGGACTGCTAACACCCTTCCAGGCAATTTTGGGAATCTTTCCTAATTTTGTGCACTCCATTTTTGGCGGCATTCCACTGTTTTTGGGACTCGTCGCAGGGATTCTATTTTTGACCATCCTGCTTCGTTATGGCAAGCCTCGGCTCAGACATAGCTCCCATGGGAATGGAAGAGACAATCCTAGCAATGCGCTACAGGGACAGGATAACTAACGTCCTCGGATTGGCCAGGCTGGGAGATCTAAACATGACCTGGTTCCTTTCATTCAGACCGATATGGCAAAATTGCATTTTACCTGTGCTACGGTGTATGCTTTGCGGAGATGAATGCGTGTTGGACATCTGTCTTTCACTTCCATCAGCAGTACCAATGGACGTCGATACTTTGCTCAGTCCAATAACGGCTCACGCATTGTGTTGTCCCCAGCGGCTACCAATCCTGATGACGGCATTTGTGGAGACTCCTGTACTACGACTAGGTGGTATCAGTGGAGCGAGTGACAAAAGCAGCATCACCCAGGTACAGCCATCTGTGAGCATTGCTGGTCCTGCCTTCGATGACAGCAATCATTCTCACACCTGCCAAGTTACAGCGCTATCTAATTTGGTTGAACTATCACCTGATTTTGTAGACCAATTCTTTGCGAGCCTGTCTGATACGATGTTCTCACCCATAGAGAAACAATAACTTTTAAGAAGCTTTCCGACACACAGCGTTCCCATGAACTCTGAATTCGGCCTTCAGTTTTGATCAACAAAAAACTGCCAAGAGCTTTGGAAGTCTATTTTCTTTGAATTGGACAATTTTTTCTAAAAATTGACCCTTTTTGGCACGAACAATTCTTTGCTTAACGTAAAAACTATTCTTAGAGAACAGAAGCTTCACACTTCTCTTTCTAAACACATCTAGAGACATAACAACATAACACCAGCCTCTAGCACACATGTTATTACAATGCATTTTTATGTGATGATTTATCTCGCATTTCTTCTGTCAGAGATACTTCATGTGTAATTCTTTATGCAGAATCGTTCATTGATTTCATATGCAATACTTTTTGAATGATTACTATGCTTTTAAAACAACGTACAGTACCTAAATTCCATGTATTACAAGTACGCCTATTTCGAATGCATTTATGTATTTTGGGGTGGGCAATGTTACACATGCATCTAATTGCTTAGTTTTAGTAATTTTGATGGACATTAACCCGTGGAGTGGGTGTTGCGTGCTTATCTAGGTTCCTGATCGATACTGTGACCTTATGCCCCTATTCGGCTATATATCCATTTATTCCCTATATTGGCATAACCGTTCAAGTGCGATTTTCTGAAAAGTCATCTCTGGCCTCACACGAACAGAGCCACATTCCAGCATGACTCTCTGCTACTTCCTTTGCGACCAATTAGTGCAATGACAGAGCAGCAGTCACTATCTGATATTCCTAGATAACACTCCGAGTTCTTCAACAAGATAAAAACTTAGCAAACCTGGAAATCCCCGCTTGCTATGTTTTGATTAGTAATGGAACTCTAATGAGCAACTGATAACTATCACTTCCTAGTGACATCTTTAATTGACGTCTTATGTCCAGCAAACTTGCGTCAAACCCGGCACCTGTCAGGTATAAATATTACCAACGTTGCCTTAAGCAATGAGCTACTGTTGCTGATGCCAGCTGCCTGCGTGACCCTGTGTTGGTAAATCTAGCACTCTGTCGCTGCAGCCTGCTATCCTGTGGTGGTGAAGCTGCTGATTACCATTATCGCCGCTAAAGCGCGACCTATGGTGCAGTACGCTTGAGGAGCCGAGCAGCCGTCCTCTGCGAAGACATCCAGCCCAGCTGCCCGCGGACGCTGTCCCCCGCCTCCTTCCTCGACGCGCTGAGAGAAGCCGCTGCCTTTCTCGTGCAGAGAAATCCAGTCCCGGCGCTTCCTGTTTACCCTCACGGGTGACTGGGATATCGAGAGAGACCCCTGAAGGAGATACCAATCCTCCATCATTCTATTCAGAGGTATGGTGTTGACTAAACCCTTAGACGAGAATTCTTGAAACAAACCTTGGCAAAACCAACTTAACTTAAGCTACTTACTTACTCCCCTTTTCACGTGTTAGGCTTAGGTCAGGCACACTGGGGTAGGCTTAGTTAGAAGCACCAGTTGAGTATGTTAGCCTAATGTATATATGACTGTATATATGTTTTATTACTTTTAAACCATTGTATGGCTAAGAAACCATACCAATGCTTTTACAGTTCTATTTCGCAATACTTATCTTACTGTACGTACTTTTTATAATAACAGTTATTGCAATTGTGGCAATACATTTCTCGTGTACGAGAAGAAAGACTGTTCAATAAATGTTAACCTTTATTGATACACGCCCGTCTCTCTATTCTCTACATCTCGTGAAAGTAAACTGCACTAGACTGACTGAGTGAAATACATGTCTATTGTTTCACACGACCCTAGAGATTGACTCTTGATCTGAGGAGCAAAGTTGTCATGTTGCACGGTTGTCGGAAAACTGAATCCCTTCTTGTCTGTGCCAAGGAAGCTGATCACTTCCTATGCAGAGAAGAAAGTTTCCAGTGACCTCTGAGCTAGTTGGTAACACAACCCAATTAAGTTTAGCATAGTCAGTGGAGGCCTGGAATATCCGCAGTTCCACGTTGATACTACTGTTTATGTTATTCCAATGCGCAGGGCCTAGTGGGAAACTAGGAACTACACTACAACACACACAACCACAAACACAACCACACTCACAACCACACTCACAACCGCACACACAACCACACACACAACTACAAGCACACACACTAGCACACACACAACCACACACACACAACCACACACATACACCACAACCACACACACACAACCACAACCACACACACACACAACCACACAGACACAACCACAACCACACACACACACAACCACACCAAGCATTGGCATAGCCAACAGGTCTCGCCTTTGGGACCTTATAATTGTTCAGCCACGCAACAGTTGATGTGGTTGCACAAAGGATATTGTGCTGCATAACTAAATACTTAGAAGGTCCCAAAAGCGAGACCTATTGGCTATGGGAAATGCTTGTTTAGGTATTCTTCCATGATTCTGTTAGAGTTTGCTCGAAACATTTGTTACTTTTACAATATTTGTCTAGGCAACTTTACAGCTTTCGATTTAGCACTTATTTTCTACAGGCCCCTAAATCAGAAAGGTACATTGTTTGTTGCTTAGCAAACACTTCTCCTGTAAAAAATCTCTTAGTGTCCCCGAATCAATACAAGACAAGCATTGGCATAGCCAATAGGTCTCGCATTTGGGATCTTATAAGTATTTAGTTATGCAGCACAATATCCTCGTTGCAACTACATCAACTGTTACATGGATAAACACTTGTAAGGCCCCAAAGGCGAGACTTATTGGCTATGCCAATGCTTGTTTTTTATTACAGTTCGATGTCTGCATTTAGACTGCCTGCTGTAGGAGTTTAAACACAGACCTATCAAAAACATTTTGGAGATCATGCTAATGACACTCTACATTAAGAAGAATCTCCTAGGCGAAATTCTGACAGCGGCCTGGCTTTCCCTTGATAGGAAGAAATCTTTTAGTGTAAAGTCCCATGTAATATACAGTACATTACACATAAATTGAGGTTAAAGATTGATCGAGGGCAGAAAAAACAGCGTTCATCAGGGATGAAATGTATCAATAGCCTATGGCTTTTATCAATTTTTTTTCCCAACAGAACGGAGCGTGCCCTCTACCATTCTCCATGAATTTTATAAAGTGATGTTTTATTTTTAGGGCATGAGAAATCTGCATATTACATCTTGTGAAATTTCTGCCACGGACAGTGTTTTATTTTTCTTTGTGGCATACAAGCAAAATGTAGGACAGTGGGAATGAGGCCCAGAGAGGAACTGGGAAAGACAGACCATTATTCACTGGCAGCACCATGCCATCAATCTTTGTAGTCAAACAAACATTTTTACCTAAAGTGAGATTTTTAAACCAAATAAATGTACAGAAAATACATTGAATGTGTTAAGCTGCTTTTCTTGTAAAAAATAAAGTGGTATAAAAATCCATCTTTCACAATGAGCACTGTTCTCTGCGGAATACAGATTACATCATGGAATTGCAGCCCTCAAACGACTCTGCGGTGCTTTTGCATTGCCTGGATTAGTAGGATTATGGGGCATAAGGTACCGAATTATGAGGCAAGGTTTTCTTAACTATGTGCTCAAATATTTAAATTATGCAACACCTGGCCCTAATTCCATTCATTTTAGCTATGTTTCTGTGAAATCTGAAAAATTTGCAAATTATGCAACAAACTATGTGGCAAACCCAATAATTCCATAATTATGTGTAAATGCTACAGACACAGAATCCCATAAAGCTTCTAGCCCACACCCTTGAACATTGTTTTATCAACATTTTAATAATGAAACCTAAATATTCTAATTATAATGCATGCCCATTGTTAGTTGTACCTTAGAGAAAAACACTTTTCCAAGATAAAGACAGCAATATAAACATGTAATATAAAAAACACATAAAGGGCAGAGTGTGATATGGTCCTATATTGTCACCTCGGGGTTCTGGTGGCACTTACAAACCATTTGGTATTTGCCGTTGTCACGAGACTCCCTCAAACAGTGTTGTCCATAATGCAGGGTTACCATATGTATAATCTCTCTATATATATTACAGTGAAATAGGAATTTTAAAAAACAGTTCCAAAAAGCTTAAGTCAATAGCATGCGCCCGACAAAATTCCAGATATTATGTGAACGAAATGAAGCAGGTAACGGTTCCTACTAAAATAATAGAAAACAAAAGAAGGAGTATCACCCGACGTTAGGCTGAAGGTTTTCCAAAAGTGGAATAATTATTTCTTTTATAAAAAAACCCTCACTCACCACCTAGTGGTGACATGCTTCATCATCGGGGTCCACCCTGGTGGCCTAGCGTCACCAGGGTGTGCTTCGACACCTGTGATACAGTGGAGCGGGTTGTGAATGTGGGTGCAAAAAATAGGTGTTAAAAATTGTCTTGGTTTAACTTTAGTAAGGTACATTTTATTGAAAAGCAACTGGACAATAATAAAAATAAAGTGCGAGATACTGGAAGGGGAGTTACGACCTACGTATCTCTGTATGTGTTATAGTGCGTTGGTCAACATGTTTCTACCAATTGGGAAAATTCCCGGGAATTCATCAGGACCAAGGAGATGGACGGTGTGAGTCCCCTAAAAGACTCACCCTATCCTAAATCCTTATTGTACCAATGGCAAAATTACCAAAGGTGGAATGCTCCAAAAATAAAGAGCATGGATAAAAACTATTAGTAGTTTTCTGTTGTGCTTCGGCGGGCAGGGGGTAGGCACATCACGCGGTACAACGTATTAGTTTACTGGCGTGGAGAGAGGCCCATAACCTACTTCTACCTTCCGCTGCTCGGCTACCTTACTTCTACCTTCCGCTGCTCGGCTACCTTACTTCTACCTTCCGCTGCTCGGCTACCCAGCGGAAGGTAGAAGTAGGTTATGGGCCTCTCTCCACGCCAGTAAACTTCCAATTGACTTCAGACGGCTGGAATGCCAAAAACCGGTCCTCGGAAGCTTGTTTCCGGTCCAGGGAAGGCATGGCTTGGCAGTTCGGGCTGGACTGTTCCCATGAGGCACTAGGTCAGACTGATTTGCATATGGCCATGTCTGAACTGGGGTGGTGTGGAATGCAAAAAAACGATGGATTTAGGCCCAGATCTCTGTACTGGGGTGAATGTATGACATTGTTCTGCATTCTGTCCATCAACTGTGGTTTTTGCATTTGTCACCCCGAGTGGGATGGGTATGCTCAGACGTGAGTCCCATGCTCTCCACACCACTGGATTCAAGCAATCCGGGCTGAAGACGGCTGGAATGCCAGAAACCGGTCCTCGGAAGCTTGTTTCCGGTCCAGGGAAGGCATGGCTTGGCAGTTCGGGCTGGACTGTTCCCATGAGGCACTGGGTCAGACTGATTTGCATATGGCCATGTCTGAACTGGGGTGGTGTGGAGTGCAAAAAAACGATGGATTTAGGCCCAGATCTCTGTACTGGGGTGAATGTATGACATTGTTCTGCATTCTGTCAATCAACTGTGGTTTTTGCATTTGTCACCCCGAGTGGGATGGGTATGCTCAGACGTGAGTCCCATGCTCTCCATACCACTGGATTCAAGCAAGCCGGGCTGAAGACGGCTGGAATGCCAGAAACCGGTCCTCGGAAGCTTGTTTCCGGTCCAGGGAAGGCATGGCTTGGCAGTTCGGGCTGGACTGTTCCCATGAGGCACTGGGTCAGACTGATTTGCATATGGCCATGTCTGAACTGGGGTGGTGTGGAGTGCAAAAAAACAATGGATTTAGGCCAAGATCTCTGTACTGGGGTGAATGTATGACATTGTTCCGCATTCTGTCCATCAACTGTGGTTTTTGCATGCAACTATCTTGCAGGCTAACCCTCTTGTTAGACTTTACATCTTTTGGCGTGTTCCCCCTGTCTTTTTGTTTTCTGACCTCCTGGTGTTGACTCTTTTTTTGCTGGTTTAGTGTTTCTGCGCACTTTCTCACTGCTGTTCAGTGTTAAAGTGCAAGTGCTCCTGTTGTAAATTGTGTTATGGATTGGTGTTTCCATGATTGGCACATTGGATATACTGGTAATCCCCTAGTAAAGTGCACTGGGTGTGCCTGGGCCTGTAAATCCAATGTTACTTCGCAGCACGGGTTGTGACAAACACAGAAGTAGCTGGTAAAAAGGTAAACTCAGACCTCCCACGGCAGAGTCTGCGCACAGTTTGTAACTGCCATGTCGACCTGGCAAGTACATCCACTAGTAATGGGAGGAGATTTCCTTTCCCCTGAATGGGCATGGTCTGCCTCTGACAATGCCGTCTTCACCCCCTGCCGGGAAATCACACCAGAGAACGCAGAACTGGTTCTGGCTGGGCACAGACACCCTCTGCCTAGAGGAAAAAAGGGTTTTTAGACACAAATACTGGGGCCCAGACCCCTGAACTTTAGAACTCTTTTGGATCAAGAAGACTACCAAGAAGAAGAGCTGGAGGAGCTGTGAGGAGGGACTACAACTTTGCTGTGTGCTTTGCTGTGGTGGCCTACAGTGGCTTCTTCGGTCTTGGGCAGTGAAAGGACTGGACTGAACTTTCTGCAATCTGCTTTTGTGAGTTTCTCCAAGGGCTTGAGGTAGAGCTTGTCCCCTGTTTAAGAAGTATCAGGAACAGCAACAACTTCAAGTTCTCCTTCCCTCAGCACTGGGGACTGTGTGTTTTGTGCTGCAACAGAAGAAAAAGCAACCTGACACCGTCTATGACGCCGCTGCCGACTAAATAGGCTGAAGGCACCACATCAGGCACCGCCACAACGATGCACCGCGACCCTGGTCTCATTGACACCTGCTGACGCCACCACCGAGCCGCTGCTTGCACTGCAACCTGTGGGCACTGCACTCCGCATCGCCTCGCTTCACAATGTCGCCTTGGTATCCGCAACGATGCCGATCCACGCCAAAATCGACACCGCTGCTTGCACCGTGGTTCGAGAGCACCGCTCGTAAAGTTACACAATGCACTGCACTCATCCCGCACCGCAGCCATCCCCTACCAATGCCGGTGCAATTGACTCCAGCTCGTCAGAGGACAACAGCGCTTCAGCAACTCCAACACTGCTGCCTGCACCGTGACCAGCCAGCACCGCAACGAGCACCGGATCACTTTGAACAGCTACCCTGGTCCTACAGACAACGCCATCTGACGGCGCCACCGAGCCGCTGCTCGCACCGCAACCTGAGGGCATCCCATGCCCCACTGCAGCACCCGATGCCTGCTGACCCCAGCGCTCCTGACTTCAACCGCGAAGAGTTCGATCTGCAATGTGTGTGACTTCAAGGGCCCGACGACTCCTGCACCGACCTCCGAAACAGACGCCTGCGGACGCCGTGCTTTTAGAAGCTCAATGAGAGGTCACCGACGCCCTGCATTTCTAAAGGTACTGTTTTGCGAGTCTTCCCGACACTGTAGTTGGCCCACGACAACGCGGTCAGCCAGAACTGTTTGGATTTGTTTGTTCACAACGCTGTGATAGCCCCGGACAGAGCTATCGACTTCAAGCAACTGTATTACAAGGTTATTTTGATAACTGAACATTTCTAAGTACTGTATTGTGGATTTTTATCGTTTTTGGTTTTGTCTGGAGTATATAAAAATATTGGATATTTCTCTAAACTGGTGTGGTGTCCTTTTGTAGTACTTACACAGTATTAACGTTGGTTATGTGCAAATGCTTTACATAAAGACTCAAGAATAAGCCTGACTGCTTGTGCCAAGCTACCAAGCGGGTGAGCATGGGTTATTTTAGGAATGTAACTCCCTTATCCTGACTAGGAAGAAGGGTCCCTATTTGGATAAAGGTATCTACCTCTGCCAACTAGAGACCCCCCATTTCTAACACCTCTATAGTGTAATTACTTCAGATAATTTGGGAGGCTGAGGGTTCTTACCTAATTATAGTTTCTCACTCCTCCTTAGTGTTGGTTTGCCTTCAGCCTGTATCCTGGGTCACATGACTAGGGGTAGCTGGCAGTTGTTCTTTGTGTATTACTCTCAGACAGTGAGACAAAGGGGAATGGGTGTTGTCAGAATGGGCCATATCTGTCAGGTTGAGGGGCCGGAGCTATCATCTACCACATGTACACATCATAACAACTCTGCCTCAGAACACTCAAAGGGTTTTACACTAGTCTTTTGTCCCTGCAGACAAACTGGGGCGAGGGCAGGTAGGCATGAAATTCCGTGCACCTCTGTAGGGGGAGTACTCTAGAAGCTTTTTCCACTTCAAAGTGGGCACTAGGTGCAAATATTGGACCTTAGACTCAACTCTTCAGATCTCCTCTGGGCCTGTGGACTCTACCAGAAGGAGCACTGCCCAGCTGTGAAGTCTGCCCTCCTGACCTGCTTGCTGGCAAAGGACTGTTTTGCTGACCAAGGTCGGCTACTGCTGCAACGGGACTCTTCTGCTGCTCTGAGCTACCCTGCTGAGTCCACCCTGCCTGTTTGCAACCAGGAATCCAAGGAATCTGCAAGGGTCAGTAGACTGGCACCCTATTCAAGGAACAGGGACATAAAAGGCTTTTTCGATGGAGCGTGACACAGCCCGTCATCTACTCAGGCCCAGCATGATGCAGCTTGTCCTCAATGCCGACACATCTCAGCACAAGCCCTCGCAAGGACCGGCGGCTCGTTCAAATCCAACGCAGCACAACATGGGTCTTTTCAAGCCCCACTGGCTTCGCTGACAATGAAACAGGCCCTTTTTTGCAAGCTCCTGCCAACAGTCTACTCTGCGTGACACATCTTGATGCAGGACCTCTCATTGCGACTCCTCGTCGCCGCCCAAGCATCTCAATGTCCAGGCCACAAGGTACTTTTCAGCAGACATTACTCAGCCCTGTATCCGGCACACACTCCATCATGGTCGGGCTAAACTTGTGACTTGAACCTCGCTTACAGCGACCTGATAATCGCGGTTGGCACTTTTTGCTTCTTAGAACTTTATTTTCTCAAATCCTTTAAAATTGCATATCTCCGGTTCTACTAATTGGATTTTTGTTGTTTTGGTGTCAAATAATTTATTAAAGTTTACTCTATTTTTCTTTGGAGTGCTGCTGAGAATGGGTTTCCCGGAGATCTGCCTGTCTTGGCTGGAACTACTGTATCACCTCCCCAATGCTAAGGTGTTAATCAATAGTCATCTTTCCCAACCCCTTGGGATTTCCAGAGGCACTCGGCAGGGGTGCCCGCTGTCCCAGCTTCTTTTTGTCCTGGCGGTGGAGCCTCTGGCTTGTAGACTGAGGCAATTACACCAGGACAAAGCATTCCGCTGCTGTCTTCGTCCAATATTGGTGTCATTATATGCGGACGATATCACGCTTTATGTTAGAGACCCACAACAAAATATTAATCCCATTTTGCGCGACTTTTTAAGATTTGGTTGGCTATCCGGAATAGGTATCAACTGGGGGAAATCCCAGGTTTTCCCACTTACATTGGTGGTATCAAAATTCCCGCTTGAATTCCCGATAGAGTGGTGCGAGACAGAGCTGCGGTATCTCGGAATCCAAGTCACTAGAGACAGAGAGGAAACCATACAAGCAAATTACGGTACAGCCATAACACGCCTCAATGCTAATGTCACACGTTGGATATCGCTACCTCTTTCACTTACTAGAAGAGCCTCCCTTATTAAGATGGTTATACTTCCTCAGTTCCTCTACCTGACCCTCAATATCCCTTATGCGCCAGGACGTTTTTTTTTTTTAACGTTGCAAACTGAGCCGCTCCGATTACTGTGGGAGGGGGGGGGGAGACAAGCAAGGCTTAGCTGGTCGACATTGATGGGGCCAAATGAACAGGGAGGGTTTGACATTCCTGATTTTGAGATATACTTCTTAAGCGCACAAGCACACTATGCATACCATTGGGTGCACCCCCCTCGCTATATGCCACAAATAGCTGCGGCAGATTGGCTTGCGGAACCAATACCGCTGACTGGAGTGATACATGGCCCTGTCGGCACGCGGGTGACACCACCCACCACTGTCTCGGGCACGGTGGATGCATGGCACCATATAAATGCATTGTTAGACTTACCTATCCTTAACTCCTCGCGGTTCCTGCTGTCTTTTCATACAGATCTCTCGTGCTGCAAGAAAAGGCATTTCAGGGGCTCTGCAAACACGCCAATGTAAACACTTGGGGGGGATCTCTTTCATAATGGGATGTTCCGGTCAATGGAGCACTTTTTCCAAGGAGTACAAAAAACGCCTCTAGATATATTTCTCAACGTACGTCTCAGACTGGGGATGCAGGCTATGCTCCCCGACTTCCCTCACAAGCCACTAAACCTCCTCCCATTACACCAAATGCTGGGGTCTGCAGATGGGAAACATCTAGTGTCAGGCTTATATAGTAGCATCCGAGTGAACAGAGCAGGAATCCACAGTGGATCCTGTACGCGCTGGGGTGAGGAATTAGGGCGAGAAATTACTGACGAACAATGGCAATACTGTTGAATGCAAACAGCACAGATCTTGGCCAGCAGCAGGCTGCGAATCATACATTATAAATATCTGCACAGGCTATATTATACGCCGGTAAAGAAATTCATGTTTAAGATGGCTGATACAGATAGGTGCGATCGATGCAGGCAACCAGGGGCAAGATTTCTTCACCTAGAATGTGAATGTCCGACCATACGGGATTACTGGGAACAAGTGTTGATGGCGCTAGACAGCATGACTGGCAGCGTTTTGGAGAAGGACCAGTTACTCACCTTACTGGGGCATACGGCACAGATAGCTGCTCCGCACAGGAAGTTTGTGGCTTTATCGTTGCTGCTAGCTAAACGGAGAGTAGCCTGTAGATGGGTCAGGAGTCACGCCCCGAAATTTAAGGAATGGATGGCTGACATGCTCTATTGCCAGGAGCAAAATACTACCTATGCTGAGTTACTACTGTTAGCCTCAAGACCCAAAGATATCTGGGGAACCCTGAAGGAATATAGTATATTGCATAGCCACACAGAGCCTGACGCCGAGCCTTTGGCTACCATATGACACTCCTTTTGTTGAAGGACATATAGACTAAGTGCCTTGGACATTGCATACCAATTGGTTTGCCAATACCTCAAACATAATACTACGCTTCATGTTGTGATCACTCTAAGATTTCTGCTGTGTATTTCCACTGTATGTTTATAGAATAATATGATGTTTTCTGACCATGGTAAGGGGGGATTATTATGATGATGTACTGATTCACTGCGGCAATGTTTGAACGCAATTAAATGAGAGATGTACTTTGAAAAAACTGAAAATAAAGTTTAAAAAAAAAGAAGTTTACTCAATTTTTTCTAAGTTGGTGTGGAATTTTTCGTGTGTTGTGCTTTCACTTTATTACTATTTGGGTGTTGCATAATAACTTTACACATTAGTTCTAAGTTAAGCCTGACTGCTTTAGTGCCAAGCTACCAGAGTGTTGAGCACAGGTTAATGTGGGTTTTGTTTCTGTTTCACCCCAAGAACTGTGGTTATTGCTTCAGTAGGGTTTCATCCCCTTCAACCAGTAACCCGAATTACTAAAGCAGCAAATTCTGGAAACCGACGGACTGCATATAAGAGAGGTCCAAGTCAACAGCATGAATGTCATATGGGCAAAGCAGTGTCCCTCTGAAGATAGGGGTTGGATAGGGAAAGATGTGATCATTTTCCTTTTGTTTGAGCAACTATGATTATAGTATTGCTGCTGCTCTCCGGCCCGGTGGATATCGGCGAGAGTGTCTGAAATAAATGCAAATAAAAAGATTAAACCCAAAAAGCGTATCATTACCATACAGGTTCAACATGACCCTTTGGTCGTCTTGTTGCGGGACAGATGAAACCAATTTATGTTCCCTAACTCTGATCACTGACAACATTATTTTACAGCTAATTCTAAGTGCCAGCTTACCAATAGCAATAGTTACATATGTAGCTGTCGGTACATGCCGACTTACCCCATCCCAGAAGACTTGTTACGGCGTTCAATCTTTATAAGCCACAAACTCCCCGATTTGCTCTTTTGACTTGGTAAATGGTAAGATAACTACTTTCATTAAATGTAAGGTATTTATTTATTTGATTCTTACATAGCACAATCTTGACTTTATCCAAAGGTAGGAGTGTGCTTTAAAATGTGTTTATTTTTAAACATATTTTTTATTGAAGTTATCAGCACATTACATTGTAGGGTATATCAGTCAGTATAGTCATAGTATAATGATACCTATTACAAATCAAACAATAGCATCCATATTCCAGCAAGCCGTAATTTACAGTATGGTTCGTATAGTAGCATGTGCACAAGCCTATAGATACCCATCATTGTTCCACATTCCATTTTTAGATTGCCATGGACTTTGCCCTCTCTGTATACAGTGCTGTAAGGACATATCTCAGACTGAGGAGCCATAAATAATACTGCACCAACGTGCTACATATCATGAAACTTTGAGATGAACATAAACTCACTAACTTCCCCCCACCCCCGTAGACTCAGCAGTCAAGGAAATTCTCAAACCATATATTCCATCCAGCTCAGCATAGCATTTTATACACAAAGTTCAATATTCTGGCCCCCGGGAGCAACCCACTTTGCACTACAAGACTCTTTTACAGCCCAAGTTCTGTATTCATTATGCCTCATCGTAACATGCCCTATAAGCAATATTCTAGTATGTCTACTGAGCCAAGCTCCTCCAGCAGCGTATTCCATTCCATGGAAATAGGTGTTTTGCGCAGTCCACGTTGTTCCTCTCTTTTTAATTCTGCACCTTCCGCCCTGCCCCATCGCATTAGCTCATCATACCAGGCTTTCAGTGACGGTGGTCTAGCAGTTTAACATTTCATTGTAATGTTACGTTTGGCCAGTATGAGTGCCACGTTATTAAATTTAGTGACTGGCTACTTTTCTTCCCTTTGGGGCCCTGCCCCAATAAACAGTATTCCAGCCTGTCATTATGTCTCACTGGAGCTATATTTGTTAAAATTTCACATACTGTTACCCAATAATGTGTTTTATAATGTTTACGGTTACATTGTTTGTAAGCATTGGAGAACTGTTATTCGGTAATGGCAGGAAACTTTGCATCAAATAAAAACTATAAAGCAGAGAGGGGGAAAAGGTAGTGACAGTAAATTTAGTAGTTTTTCGTTTCTTTTTGAAGAGATTGAAGGAGGTTGCCAGGATGGATCTCAATAGGGAGTGAGTGCCACATCTCATGTGTGCTTCAAGGTGTAGCGTTTCTTAAATTTAGCAAGGGCTTGCACAAAGACACCTAAATGAAGAGGTTTAAAAACTGTGGTACTTGGGGGTCTTGGTCACCTGTTGCACTGCACCTATACTGCATAGCTGGAGTATCCTGCCACAGCCCCCCTCCAATGGTATGGCCTGGTGCTTGGCTAGGCTAACATTCAATCAATCAATCAAAGACATTTATAGAGCGCACTACTTACCCGTAGGGTCTCAAGGCGCTGGGGGGAGGGGGGTGCCGTTACTGCTCGAACAGCCAGGTCTTCAGCTTCTTCCTGAAGGAGAGGTGGTCTTGGGTCAGGCGCAGGTCGGTCGGGAGGGTGTTCCAGGTCTTGGCGGCCAGGTAGGAGAAGGACCTTCCTCCTGTCGTTGCTCTTCGGATGCGGGGGACGGCGGCGAGGGCGTGGTTGGCTGATCGGAGGTGGCGTTTGGGAGCGTAGAAGTTGATTCGGTTGTTGAGGTAGCTCGGGCCTTGGTCCTGTAGGGCTTTGTGTGCGTGGGTGAGGAGGCGGAAGGTGATTCTTTTGTTGACGGGGAGCCAATGCAGGTCTCTCAGATGTCCGGAGATGTGGCTGGTTCGTGGGATGTCGAGGATGAGTCTGGCTGAGGCGTTCTGGATCCGCTGGAGTCTCTTCTGGAGCTTGGCGGTGGTACCGGCATAGAGGGCGTTGCCGTAGTCCAGTCGGCTAGTGACGAGGGCCTGGGTGACGGTCTTCCTGGTCTCGGTGGGGATCCACCAGAAGATCTTTCGTAGCATGCGAAGGATGTTGAAGCATGCCGAGGAGACGTTGTTGACTTGCCTGGTCATGGAGAGGGAGGAGTCCAGGATGAAGCCCAGGTTGCGTGCGTGGTCTGTCGGTTTGGGTGCGGTGCTCAGGGCTGGAGGCCACCAGGAGTCGTCCCAGGCGGAGGGGGAAGAGCCCAGGATGAGGACCTCCGTCTTGTCTGAGTTCAATTTCAAGCGGCTGGTCGTCATCCACTCGGCTACCTCTTTCATCCCTTCGTGCAGGTTGGCTCTGGCGGCGGCGGGGTCGTTGGTCAGGGAGAGGATCAGCTGGGTGTCGTCGGCGTAGGAGATTATGTTCAGGTTGTGTTGGCGTGCGATGGCCGCGAGGGGGCTCATGTAGACGTTGAAGAGGGTGGGGCTCAGCGAGGATCCTTGAGGGACGCCGCAGATGACTTCGGTGGCCTCTGACTTGTACGGTGGTAGGCGGACTCTCTGTGTTCTTCCGTCGAGGAAGGAGATGATCCATTCCAGAGCCTTCTCCTGGATTCCGACGTTGCTGAGGTGCTGAACTAGGGTGCGGTGGCAGACAGTGTCGAATGCCGCGGAGAGGTCCAGGAGGATGAGGGCCGCTGTTTCTCCGTTGTCCATCAGGGCTCGGATGTCATCGGTGGCGGCGATGAGGGCGGTCTCGGTGCTGTGGTTGGCTTGGAAGCCAGACTGTGAGGGGTCGAGGGATCCATTCGTCTCAAGGAAGGCGGCCAGCTGCTTGTTGACGGTCTTCTCGATGACTTTGGCAGGAAACGGGAGGAGCGAGATGGGGCGGTAATTCTTGAGTTCGGTGGGGTCCGCTGTGGGTTTCTTGAGTAGAGCGCTGAGTTCGGCGTGCTTCCAACTCTCAGGGAAGGTGGCGGTGTCGAAGGATGTGTTGATGATGTCTCGCAGGTGGGGTGCGATGACAGCGTCGGCCCTGTTGAAGACGTGGTGGGGGCAAGGGTCGGTCGGAGATCCGGAGTGGATGGAGTTCATCGTGCGGACGGTGTCTTCGGTGCTGGTCCGAGTCCAGGCGTGGAGGGTGGTGGTGGGGGGTGGTGGTTCGGTCGTGGTGTGCGTTGGTTGGTTGTTGAAGCTGTTGTGTATGTCCGCGATCTTGTTGTGGAAGTATGAGGCGAGGGAGTCGCAGAGGTCTTGCGATGGGGTGATGTCGTTGTTTCCTGCGCTGGGGTTGGATAGCTCTTTCACGATGTTGAAGAGTTCCTTGCAGTTGTGTGCGCTGTTGTCCAGCCGGTCCTTGAATGCAGTTTTCTTGGCGGCGCGGATCAGCTGGTGGTGCTTCCGGGTGGCAAGCTTGAAGGTGGTCATGTTGTCCGGTGTTGGTTCCCTTCTCCAGACTTTCTCGAGGGCTCGGCAGTTCTTCTTGGAGCTCTTGAGTTCGTCGGTGAACCATGGGGCTTTCTTGCTGCCGGGTCTGCTGGGCGGGGTCCTCAGCGGGGCGAGCTCGTCCGCGCAGTTGCTGATCCACTTCGTGAGGTTGTCGGCGGCCTGGCTGGGGTTCGCTGAGCTGGCAGGAGGGTGCTGGCTCAGGGAGGTGGCGAGCTGCTCGGCTGTGATCTTGTTCCAGCTTCTGCGGGCAGCCTGTTGCTGGTGGTGGTGGGTCGTCGTTCTTTTGAAGGTGAAGTGGACGCAGCTGTGGTCCGTCCATTGGAGCTCTGTGGCGTGGCTGAAGGCGATGTCTTTGCTGGATGAGAAGACTGCGTCGAGTGTGTGTCCGGCGAGGTGGGTGGGGGTGGACACCAGCTGCTTGAGTCCAAGATTGGCGAGGTTGTCGAGCAGGGTGCTGGTGTTGCGGTCGTTGTTGTTCTCCAGGTGGAAGTTGAGGTCTCCCAGGAGGATGTAGTCAGCGGAGGGGAGGGCGTGCGGGCTGACGAAGTCGGCGATGTCCTCGCTGAATTGGGTGCGTGGTCCCGGAGGTCGGTAGATCAGAGTGCCTCTGAGGGTGGTCTTCGAGTCGGTGTGGATATGGAAGTGCAGGTGTTCGGCGGTGGTAAGGGTGTTGTCGGTGCTGGTCGTGATACGGATGGTGTTCCTGTGGATGATGGCGATGCCTCCTCCCACATGGTTGGCGGTGCGGTCCCTCCGGGTGATCTTGTAGCCCTCTGGGATGGCGATGGCGATGTCGGGCGCTGAAGAGGCGTTCATCCAGGTCTCCGTGAGGAAGGCAACGTCAGGGGCTGTGGTGTCGAGGAGGTTCCAGAGTTCAATGGCGTGTCTGTGGACGGAGCGGGTGTTGAGCAGGATGCACTTGAGGTGGGTGCTGCTGGAGTTCGACTTGGCGGGTGCTGGTGCGATGCAGGTCCGGATGCAGGTGAACTTGCAGGCGTGGCAGCTGAAGGGTCCGTGGGTGCGTCGTGGTGTGGCGTGGTAGCACCCTGGGAGTCGACCGGCATTGAGTGCGCTGAGGCTGGCGGCGGTGTACGTCAGGCGGGTCGGCCGGGGTCTTCGGGGGCCAGGGGTCCTGGCACTGGGCGCGGTCCAGGCGCGGACGGGCGTAGACGGGCTTACCTTTGGCGCGCCTTCGGCGCACAAACGGTGCGCCCGCTGCGCGTGACCGCTGCGCGTTCGCACGGGGCGGAGCAGCTGGGAGGCGGGAGCGGGGAGGGTACAGAAAGAAAAGGGGCGGGGTTAGCAGTGATGGCGGGAAGAGGGGAGCGGGGAGGGATGCGACGAGGGCGGCACAATGAGACAAAAACAGCACAAATGGGGCGAAATTACAATACAACAGGAAAAACTTACAAAGCAAAATCATAAAAACAGAGACAGGGCAGGAAGCTAGCACAGACCACGCCGCTCGATGGCAGGGGGCGTGGTCACGCGGCGGAGCCGGGGCAGCGAGGCACAAGGAGAGGGGGCACACGCAGCAGCTGGTGGCCGTGCGGCACGGGGGTGTCCTAGAACTAGGTCACACTCACCTGCGTCGCACGGTCGCCATATATGGCCAAGTGCGCGGGTGGGCGGAGCAGCTGGGAGGCGGGAGCGGGGAGGGTACAGAAAGAAAAGGGGCGGGGTTAGCGGTGATGGCGGGAAGCGGGGAGCGGGGAGGGATGCGACGAGGGCGGCACAAGGAGACAAAAACGGCACAAATGGGGCGAAATTACAATACAACAGGAAAAACTTACAAAGCAAAATCACAAAAACAGAGACAGGGCAGGAAGCTAGCACAGACCACGCCGCTCGATGGCAGGGGGCGTGGTCACGCGGCGGAGCCGGGGCAGCGAGGCACAAGGAGAGGGGGCACACGCAGCAGCTGGTGGCCGTGCGGCGCGGGGGTGTCCTAGAACTAGGTCACATTCACCTGCGTCGCACGGTCGCCATATATGGCCAAGTGCGCGGGTGGGCGGAGCAGCTGGGAGGCGGGAGCGGGGAGGGTACAGAAAGAAAAGGGGCGGGGTTAGCGGTGATGGCGGGGAGCGGGGAGGGATGCGACGAGGGCGGCACAAGGAGACAAAAACGGCACAAATGGGGCGAAATTACAATACAACAGGAAAAACTTACAAAGCAAAATCACAAAAACAGAGACAGGGCAGGAAGCTAGCACAGACCACGCCGCTCGATGGCAGGGGGCGTGGTCACGCGGCGGAGCCGGGGCAGCGAGGCACAAGGAGAGGGGGCACACGCAGCAGCTGGTGGCCGTGCGGCGCGGGGGTGTCCTAGAACAAGGTCACACTCACCTGCGTCGCACGGTCGCCATATATGGCCAAGTGCGCGGGTGGGCGGAGCAGCTGGGAGGCGGGAGCGGGGAGGGTGCAGAAAGAAAAGGGGCGGGGTTAGCGGTGATGGCGGGAAGCGGGGAGGGATGCGACGAGGGCGGCACAAGGAGACAAAAACGGCACAAATGGGGCGAAATTACAATACAACAGGAAAAACTTACAAAGCAAAATCACAAAAACAGAGACAGGGCAGGAAGCTAGCACAGACCACGCCGCTCGATGGCAGGGGGCGTGGTCACGCGGCGGAGCCGGGGCAGCGAGGCACAAGGAGAGGGGGCACACGCAGCAGCTGGTGGCCGTGCGGCGCGGGGGTGTCCTAGAACTAGGTCACACTCACCTGCGTCGTACGGTCGCCATATATGGCCAAGTGCGCGGGTGGGCGGAGCAGCTGGGAGGCGGGAGCGGGGAGGGTACAGAAAGAAAAGGGGCGGGGTTAGCGGTGATGGCGGGAAGCGGGGAGCGGGGAGGGATGCGACGAGGGCAGCACAAGGAGACAAAAACGGCACAAATGAGGCGAAATTACAATACAACAGGAAAAACTTACAAAGCAAAATCACAAAAACAGAGACAGGGCAGGAAGCTAGCACAGACCACGCCGCTCGATGGCAGGGGGCGTGGTCACGCGGCGGAGCCGGGGCAGCGAGGCACAAGGAGAGGGGGCACACGCAGCAGCTGGTGGCCGTGCGGCGCGGGGGTGTCCTAGAACTAGGTCACCAAACATTTAGATGCTACATGGGCAGGAGGAGGATGGTAGCAAGAAATGGAAGAGTGTGAGTCCATTGTGAAAGTTTGCATATAGTTTACCTTTCCTTGTAACTTTGCTTCCCAACAGATGATCAGATTCAGAACTCTTCCATGATGAAGATGGTTTGTGTTTCTCTAACCCTTCACCCGCCCCCATGACATCTTTTGGGAGACCTCTGTTTTCTGGTGGACTGGCATGAGAGTTTGGGGAGCAAAGTGTGGCAGTTTTCTGAATCAGTAAGTCTCCTGCTTTGGCTAACGGGTATTTGGCAAGTAGCCACTCATCTGAGCACACGCTATTCCGGGGCTATGAGAACAAATCCTAAAGTGGGACCATTCACTGTTTTAACATTTTCTGGCATGGTATTTTTGACACTATGATTACATTAAAACTGAGCAAACCGTAAATCAATAATAAATCCTATTGCATTGAAGTTGTTTGGTGCTGAGACTACCTATGACTTCCAATATGTACACAGTGTGGGTGAGGTACAGTTTAGATGACTTGGAGGGCAGTGGGACCTCACAAGACTTGATGGAGGACGTGCCCCGTTAGAGCTCAGTCCGAGTCCCTGGTAATCCTGTACAATCCTGTACACTGAAATAACAAGCATTTGAAATGCAATAGGTCTCACATTTGGGAGAGTTAGAGCTATTGGCGTTGTACATGACAATATCTTTCACGCATGTGTTTTAGTTTCGAGTGCAGTAACCTTTGGGACCTTACAAGTGTTTAGCAATGCAGTAGATCATCCTGGTGTGCGGTAATAAAGCGTCTGGTTATAACATTTTGTACATATGTTGTAATAAACAGCTTAAAACTCATGCAGTACAAATGCAAGGAATTTCCAAATGTTCCAAAATCTACAAATAATGAAAACATTTTGCGATACATGGAAAACAAATGTGCTTCAAATTAGCACTATCGATTACCGTAGGACTTTAAGTGCATTTTTTTTGTCCGCTCTCAGCATTTTCTTAATGTCCATTCTCATGGCAAAATATTTCTGTTAATATATAAAGTAGCATAATGGCCAAAGATTTGGGGACAAAAATAAAAACTGCCATGGTGCAATACGTTGAGACCTCTGTTGAACTTAAATGTATCACGCTGCCACTATGCACAGAAAACGCATAGCTTTCCCCGAAGGGAAGTAGTCTATCTCAGTTAACACCAAAGAGAGTGCAAAGCTACCTCATGAGACATCCTCCTTCCGAGAAGCCCCCAAGACACGAGGTTGGGCCAGGGTCCGAGCTCCCCAGAAGTATAGCTGCGGACTGGGAGACATCACCTCACCCAGGGATCAACGCAAAGACATGTGTTGCTGTGCAAAGGATGAATGGCTATCTTTCTGTTGCTAATTGCTGTATTTTAGTGTAAAACCAGTAGTAATGAGATAAAACTTTGCCCAGATAGTCTAATAATTATGAAATTATTAGGTAATAGTATCACAAAATGTGCTGTTATGCTGCATACTTTTCCTTTTCTTGTATAATTTAGTCAACCCTGCCGCATAATTTGCTTCTTTTCTGACATAGAATTCCAGTGGCTCTTGCAATATATTCTATAGAAGGCACTATGGGGGATGTAGTGCCTTGTCTACAGGAGATGAAGCCCTACATCATGGGTACTCACAAACTATCTCTCGGGTGCCAAATTTACAGTGTGGTTTGTTGCAGAGGGCCGCACCGGTGGGGACGGGGTCAGTGTCGGAGGAGGGCGGGGCTAGAGCCAAAAAAAACTGTGACCATGAGGTTGAACATAGGCCCCTGCAGCAGATGCCTTCGTCCACTGAGCCACCAGACCCGATATATATATATATATATATATATATATATATATATATATATATATTTCTCTCTCTCTTCCTCTCCCTCTGTCTCCCTCCCTCTCTCTCTCACCCTGACTCCCTCCCTCTCTCTGTCTCTCTCTCTCTCTCTCCCTCCCCTTCTCTCTCTCTATATCTCCCTCCCTCTGTCTCCCTCTGTCTCCCTGCCTCTGTCGCCTTCCTCCCTCTGTCTGTCTCCCTCTGTCTGTCGCCCTCTGTTTCCCTCACTCTGTCTCCCTCTCTCCCCCTCCATCTGTCGCCCTCTCTTCCCCTCCCTCTGTCTGTTTCCCTCTCTCTGTCTCCCCCTTACTCCCTCCCATTGTCTCCCTCCCTCTCCCTCCCTCCCTCTGTCACCATCTGTCTCCCGCCCTCTGTCTCCCTCTCTGTCTCTCTGTCTGTCTCTATCTTGGCTCAACCCTCTAA
Source organism: Lissotriton vulgaris (assembly GCF_964263255.1). Lineage (NCBI taxonomy): Eukaryota > Metazoa > Chordata > Amphibia > Caudata > Salamandridae > Lissotriton > Lissotriton vulgaris. The sequence goes on from NC_141696.1 coordinate 600,425,084, forward strand.
CTACAGACTAGTGGGAAACATTACATCACAGACTTAACGCACACCTCGCCCGGACTCCCTGCAACCCTCTGTCACCTCACCCGGCTCTCAGTCCCTACTGCCCTCTGTCACCTCACCCGGCTCTCACTCCCTGCTGCCCTCTGCCATCTCACCCGGCTCTCAAACTCTGCTGCCCTCCATCACCTCACCCGGCTCTCACATCCTGCTGTGCTCCGTCACCTCACCCCGGGTGTGTGTCAGCCCAGGCTGAGACAGCTTCCCGGGCACACACAGCCGCACTGAGTACTTCACAGGTCTTTAAAAGACCATTTAGTCATTAATGAGGCTTTGTTGTATTTCACCTCTTCGTAGCTCCCCTGCTTCTCCACTCTGACTATCGCTGGAATCGCCCGGCCCCCATAGAGCAGAGTCTCTCTGAGTCCGCGCTGTTACAACCGGCGGTGTTGGCTGACACTCTTAAAAAAAAAAAAACACAGGGACGATGTCTGCTAGGTCCGCGGGCCCCCAAGGAAGGCTTGCCGGGCCGCTAGCGGCCCGCGGGCCGTACTATGAGTACCCGTGCCCTACATGGTGAGTTCCTGATTCCCTATGCCAACAAGTTCTTTATTTTGACAGTCCTGCTTCCCCCTCAAGGTCCCAACCCATCGCCTCACCACGGGTCTGGAACCATGGTGCAGCAATGCAATGAGGGTCTCAACAGCTTTGTTTCCCATCAGCAGCATCAGGGGCTTCCTGTTTGTATCACGTGACTTTTATCAGTCCTCATGTGGGTGATGTCTTTTTACATTGCGTATTATCATAAAACAGGACAGCAAGTGAGTGGCTTGCCTGCGGTGTATTAGTAATTGCACTGATCATTTTTATTGTCCTGACTGCTGTTGCTTCAACAAAGTTTTGCTCATCTGCTTCTTTCACTTTTTATTAGAGAGATTCATGTAGTCGGGGATCATTGCAGTGCGTTTTTTTTTTTTTATACCAAGCCAAGACACCAATGAAAATTCTAAAGCCCTATAAAAAGCTATGCCACATGCGTTACAGTACTCTACATAGCGGAAATGCACTATACAAATGCCTTGAGCATATCATAGGGGCACTGAACTTTGCTAGTGTACGTGGCAGTCATCTTCTAATGGGAAGGATTGGCAGCTTGCATGATGTTGTCATTTAATAGACCATTCATAGAAGTGAAGTTGCAACTTCAAAAGTTTCTCGGAAGCGTGATCTGATATTGTGGCGCACCACCATGTTTTTCTAATTCAAGGCGATGCATATAGGGTGGCCACCTTACCATAACGGCCAGAGTGGTTGACTTTGAAGCTAGAGAACCAGGCTCAAGTCTGGCGGGAGGCCAAAGAATCCTGTGATTATGAGCACATCACTTAATCTCCCCGTGCCCCTAAAAACAAGCATTTACAATGCAATGGTTTTGCCTTTGTTAAAGTTAGAGCTATTGGCATTGCTCTTGACATTATTTTTATTTATGTGTTTTTTTTAAAACATAAATAAATGGCATTGTCATTTACAATGCAACTAGCTTTATCTCTCGCAAATGACACACACAAACACCCACAGAGAGCCCCCCCCCACACACACACACACACAGAGCCCCCCACACACACAGAGCCCCCCACACACACACCCACACAGAGCTCCCCCCCACACACACCCACACAGAGCCCTCCACACACACCCACACAGAGCCCCCCCACACACTGCGTCCCCCCCCCACACACTGCAAGCCCTACACACTGCGACCCCCATTTCAATAGATGTGTGATGCTTACCTGGTACTAAATTGGTCCCTGCATGGCTGAAAGGTTGAAATGGTGTAGGAGGCAAGGGGACAAATGTGAGCATGGAGAGAAAGGAGTATAAGTTTGAGATTAGTGACTAGGTGAAAATAAAATCAGGAAGGACACAGGGTGGTCTTTCCAAATTAGATGGTCTATTTCAGGTAGAAAATGTCAGTAGGTTATTTGTGTTCTTGAGGGGGGATAGGTCCAACCGGCACCATAATCGGACGTTTATTGTTTATACCCATTCACAACAGGCAACTAGGCAGGATGGCCGTCTCAGAGCCCAATCAGCAGTGAAGCAACAAGGTCCCTAAACCTCCGTAAAAGCATGTCTAACACTGAGGGGCCCTCCTCAACACACACAGGGCTTGATAGAACTTAATTAGTTCCATACTGACAATTATTGCCAGACCAAAAATGTGTTAAAAACAGTAACATACACACTTGATATCTAGGAGAGCTGACCGTGTAGCACTGCAGACCCCAATTTTACCCCCATTTTTGCCTGCACACCCTAAAAACGACCACATACAACATGTATACACAGAGAAGTCATCTGGAGTATACAGAGCAGAGGGAGCAGGCACTAGGAACAGACAAGACACAGGCAGGGGCACAGAGAAGTCATCTGGAGTATACAGAGCAGAGGGAGCAGGCACTAGGAACAGACAAAACACAGGCATGGGCAAAGAGAGTTATCTGGAGTATACAGAGTACAAGGAGCAGGCACTAGGAACAGACAAGACACAGGCATGGGCAAAGAGAGTTATCTGGAGTATACAGAGTACAAGGAGCAGGCACTGGGAACAGACAAGACACAGGCATGGGCAAAGAGAGTTATCTGCAGTATACAGAGTACAAGGAGCAGGCACTAGGAACAGACAAGACACAAGCATGGGCACAGAAAGACATGTGGAGTAAACAGAGTACAAGGAGCAGGCACTAGGAACAGACAAGACACAGGCATGGGCAAAGAGAGTTATCTGGAGTAAACAGAGTACAAGGAGCAGGCACTAGGAACAGACAAGAGACAGGCATGGGCACAGAGAGACATCTGGAGTATACAGAGTACCAGGAGCAGGCACAAGGAACAGACAAGACACAGGCATGGGCAAAAAGAGACATCTGGAGTATACAGAGTACAAGGAACAGACCCTGATAACCGAGGACGTGACCTAGGAGCAGGCAAGAGACAGGCAGGGGCACAGAGAGACATCTGGAGTATGCATAGTGCAGAGAATAGACACTGAAAGACAACCGAGGACGTGACCTAGGAACAGGCAAGAGACAGGCAGGAGCACAGAGTGACATCTGGAGTATACAGAGTACAAGGAGCAGGCAATAGGAACAGACAAGAGACAGGCATGGGCACAGAGAGTCATCTGGAGTATACAGAGTGCAAGGAGCAGGCACTAGGAACAGACAAGAGACAGGCATGGGCACAGAGAGACATCTGGAGTACATAGAGTACAACGAGCAGGCACTAGGAACAGACAAGAGACAGGCATGGGCACAGAGAGTCATCTGGAGTATACAGAGTGCAAGGAGCAGGCACTAGGAACAGACAAGACACAGGCATGGGCAAAGAGAGTTATCTGGAGTAAACAGAGTACAAGGAGCAGGCACTAGGAACAGACAAGAGACAGGCATGGGCACAGAGAGACATCTGGAGTATACAGAGTACCAGGAGCAGGCACAAGGAACAGACAAGACACAGGCATGGGCAAAGAGAGACATCTGGAGTATACAGAGTACAAGGAACAGACCCTGATAACCGAGGACGTGACCTAGGAGCAGGCAAGAGACAGGCAGGGGCACAGAGAGACATCTGGAGTATGCATAGTGCAGAGAATACACATGTTCTACAAAGTGAAATAACCAATCAGATCGCCATAGAAGGGTCGGAAGGGATACAATCTGGTTGTAAATGGTGAAACAGATACTCCGACCATGAAAGATGCCCTCAAGTGGTAGGCTGTGAAGCAAACAGCCACAGCTCAATGGCTTGTACCATTGGGAAGGGATTCATTCGGGTTCTAGAATATGAAACGGACAATTTCATTTTAATATAAGGTACAGTAGGGATATCCTCGGGTTCTAAAAGGGGAAACGACAATCAGCTGATGGTAGAGTGGGATAGTGATACACTCAGGTTCTAGAATGTGAATTGAACAATCACCTTTCAATGGATTGCACCGCAGGTAAGTGATACACTCAGGTTCCATAATGTGAAACTGACAATTAGATATTCATATCTGGTAAGGCAAGGTGTCCAAGGGTTCAAAATGGTAAAACTTTCAATCAGCTGAGAGTAGAAGGTAAACTCGGGATCTAGAACCGAGAACAGACAAGCAGATCTCAAATATGGTACAACAGGGATACATTCAAGCTCTAGAACGTGAGTGACACTAACAACCAGACATCAATGGAAGGCTCAGAAGGGATACACTCGGGTTCTAGAATGCCACCAACAACCAGACATCAATGCAAGGCTCAGAAGGGATACACTCGGGTTCTAGAATGCTACAAGGACAAGATTCCAGGTCCGACCACAGTTAAACTCCATAATGTGAAACTGCCCGAAGGCAGCGTGAAACTGCCTGAAGCCTGTCACTCTCTGATCTTATATGTTGAAATGCCCCCGCTGTCCACAGCGCACAAGCAGCGAAAAGGAAGCGGTGATTGACTCACTCCCGGCTGCTCTTGCCACACCGACCTGCGGGGGACGAGGAGGGGCAGAAAAGGAAATACCTTCTCCGCATTAGCAGCTCACTCCCCCGCCCTCGCAGCCAGCGTGGAAAACAGACCCACTCCCACCCCGAGCGGCGCAATGATGAAAGGCGGAGCACTCCTGCGCCCCGCAGCCCCCACCTGAGCTCACCTTCCGCTGCTGCTTCTCCCAGGCGGGGTCCAGCAGGAGGTCCCGGTCCCAGTCGTCCTCCGGGTGCATGTAGTCGTTGGTCTGCATGTCGTAGTGGTCCATGCTTGCTTCCGCTCCCTGAGCCCCGGCCTGGAGTGCTGCTTCGTGCGGTCTCAGCCTCCCCCTTCAGCCGCTGCTGCCGCCCCCACAGTGTAACTCACGAGGCAGCCCGTGCTACACTGTGCGGCTGGGTGCAGGCTGCTCCCTCTGCGGGGGCTCAACCTAACCTCGGGGCACGCCCCCTCCCACCCACCGGGCGCAGGCAGCCAGCAGCGGGCCCCGCCGAGCCGGCCGCGGGCCGCCCTCACCCGGTCACGCCATTGGTGCAATGGAGTTCGGAAAAGTTCCCTTTCGAATGCCGCTGCCCCGTCATTGGTGCCCGTCCCTGTCAGTCAGGTCTCCCTGCAGCTCCGAGACTAGGTTGAGTGCCCGAGCCAGGCCCCCGCAGCCCACGTGACACCCAGTGCCTGGGACCCACTCTTTTGATGACGTTTCGAAGCTTTTAGGGGGCTTACAGTAGCAGCCAAGGGCTAGGGCAGCACCACTTGGTACGGTGACCAGATTTTAGGAAGCAAAACAGCCGGGATCTCGAGGCACCTCTAGCAGAGCACCATAGTGCTTGCCGTCTTCCTCTCCTTCTTCCCCGGGCTGCGGGGGGCGGGCACTTCCGGCCGGCCGCGCTAGGATTGGCCGGCCGGCCAGTCACGGGGTTAGGAGAGACGCAGAAGTGCCGGCAATGCCGGACCAGACACGGGGGCGTTCCCGGCGTCGCGTGACGTCGGCAAAAGCCAAAGAATGTCGGGAACGCCCCCGTGTCTGGTCCGGCATTGACGGACAGGCCCCTCGTCCAATGGCAAGGCTCCGTTTACGGAGCCAGCCAATCAACGACGAGGGCCGAACCAAGCCACACTACTGTTATCATCAGGTTTTCGCCTGCGCGAAAAAGCTGCGCAGAAAGCGCAGCTTTCGCCAGGCAAAACCTAAAAAGCAGTGCTGTGAGGGTGCAGTACCACAGGCTGTCACTAGGTGTCCTGTGAGACCTCTTTTGGCCATAAATGGTACTGCATCCTGCAACATGGCCAAGGAAAAGATATGGCGCAGCAGTGAGAGCTGCAGACTGGGGAGCTGGGGATCCTGGTTCGAGTCTGGTGTCATTCAGATTGTTTAGTTTCCCCCAAGCGAAATAAAATCTAGAAATGTAAAATGATAGAAGAATTCAATGCTCGGGGGCGGGCATGCAGTGTCGAGAGCAAAACAGTAGTGGCCTGGAGGGGTGGTTGGGGCCTGGAGCAGTGTTGCGGGAGGAGTGAGCTGGAGGTACAGGCAAGCAGTGTCGTGAGCAAAACAGCAGTGGACTCGGAGGGGTGATGGGGGCCTAGGGCAATGTTGTGGGAGGGACAATAGGGAGGCACTGGAGATTAAGGGATGGACAGCAAGCAAATAAAGTGACGGAAACCGCAAGCAAATGAAGTGAATGACGTTTCTTTGCACAAGTATATTGAACACTTCAGGATCAAAGAAACAGCCCAACAAAAAAAGAGTTCTTTCAAAGAACCTGAACAGTAAGAACTCATGAAAGAGGGCCAGTCCTCATGGGAGGATACAGCATTCCAAAAGGAGGGACTATTATGTGCATTTACCAATGAAAATCCACCATTTCTAAAGGTCAGCAACAGGGACCAATGAAAAAGATGGGTGTTTTTCACAGCCCATATCCTAAATACAGCATGTCTCAATGAGACAGCACAAGCGTTGCCTAGGTGAGACCTAAAAACTCACTGAGTACATACCCATGGCCTTATTGATCTGATCCCCTGGGATCAAGGAGAAGAAAGGAGGCACCATGGAGAGACTGGGGAGGACATAGCAATAATCTCTCAGGTGGTAGACCTTGCCATGGCGGCATTCGGCTGGCCAGCTGCATGGCCACAAAAGAGAAGTCCTTGAGGAGAAATGACAAAGTCAATATTGGACGCCCGTAAGGAGTGCTCAGACCGAGTCATTACCATGAGGCTACTCATACCTGAGCACTTATCCAAGTGGCTAGACAACTTCTGATGCCACTGAGCCCAGGAGAACAGTGAAGGCAGCTTCAAGAGATGGAGCATGGCAGAGCTCTTGCCATGTGGTAGGTCTTCCCACACTGATGGCAGCTGGGATTACGATGGTGCGGAAGCTGCACACCTAGGAGGGAGGGGACCATCCTCCTACAGAAAGGAGGCAGAAAAGACAATGAATCCCAAATAAGAGGTGAGTGAAATGGAACCATGCCTTGAAAGTGAATACAGACGCTCAGAATGGGCTCATAAAAGCAAGTGCTGGGCTCTGCTAACACCAGCAGAGGAGACCTGCTGAATGATATCGCAGATTCCACAGCCATTGAAGGATTCCTCACCCCTCTCCCTACCTTACAATCATTGGCTGGCTAAAACACCTACATACCCTCGGCTTGGAGAGCAAGCATAAACTCACCGACTGCGGCTGACAGAAGTCCGTAACTGACCGGAAACAGGGAACTCACAGAAGAAGAAGCTGTAGCAGTGGTCGAAGTGAGCGGGATTTGAGGAGCGCGACGTGCTGATCCCTTTTTAATGTAATGAAAACTGTTCCCCTTATTTTATTTGAAATGACAACCATCCCTGGATAGTTAATTCCAAGGCTCAACTAAAATGTACGGCAGGAAGTCTCCTGTGCTGTGAAACCGAGGGAGAGGCAGACAGCTAAACAAGCTTTCTTGCCATGGTGTCTTCTTGACGCAAAGAAATGTAAATGCATGCAACTGTTTAATCTGCAAATGCAAACTGAGCTTCAAGGCCGGTAATGACTTTGATTGATAGAATCACTTGAAGCTTCTTGATGGTGCAGATTTGTTCTTTTTGAGTGGTATTGCTAGGGAATTACCAGCTGAGCTGTTAAGTGTGAGGCCACAGGGAAAACAAGGGAACCCTACTCACTATGGGACCAGGGTGCGTACTATATATCAAGAACAGTGGTTCCAGTGGCGCATTAAATGTATGATCAATAATCAATACAAAACATAGTATCAAATAACACTTTGAGGGTTTTTCGGGGATGTCGGAGGGAAAAACAGTACTCTTAACACCAATTTTCATATCATCATCAGTATTGTATTGTATCAGAGATAGATAACTTCTTTTGTAAACATAGTGTTCGAGAGAAAGTGCAAAGGTGTCCCAAGTGTATTGTGAGAACCAAAAGAGTACATCAAGTGAGATATGTACACGGTTTCTGCAGGGGATATTTTACAAGGGAAAGGGAAAAACAACCATCAAAGCAATTATTATAACAAATGACTGGATATTTACATGCTCAATTGTTTGTGATGAGTGCCAACCATGCGTGAATGTATTGAAGGTAAAATAACTTACAGTGGACCCGGCCGGGTAAACTGTTTAATGGTGTGGTCGGTGGCAATGGTACCTGCTCAGTGGCAGGGTGTACGAGTGGGAGACTCGAGTTGGGTAGATCACAGCAGGATGTGCACCTGATGTTGCTGTACTGCAGTGATGGCAGAACGGAACAATGCCCGGGAAGAATAGCACGATCGCTCCTCGTAGTCTGTTTCGATCTAACTGAGGTTGCTTAGGATAGCTTAGACGCTATCCTAAGCAACCTCAGTCAGATCGAAACTGCCATCTCTGCAGTACAGCAACATCAGGTGCGCATCCTGCTGTGATCTACTCAACATCACAAGCAATTGAGAATGTAAATGTCCAGATGTCCCACATCCCCCCAGTCCTGACGAGACCCTACATCCTGTTCCGGGTCGAAACGCCGTCAACGCTCATATGGAAATGAACTATACAAACAGTGCCTATGACTGTAGATAGCCACTGTAACATTTGTTGTTATAATAATTGCTTTAATGGCCGTTTTTCCCTTTCCCTTGTAAAATATCCCGTGCAGAAACCGTGTACACATCTCACTTGTTGTCACTCAACTGTATTTTTATGTACTCTTTTGGTTCTCACAATACACTTGGGACACCTTTGCATTTTCTCTCGAACACTATGTTTACAAAAGAAGTTATCTATATCTGATACAATACAATACTGATGATGATATGAAAATTGGTGTTAAGAGTACTGTTTTTCCCTCCGACATCCCCGAAAACCCTCAAAGTGTTATTTGATACTATGTTTTGTATTGATTATTGATCATAAATTTAATGTGTCACTGGAACCAGAGCTGTTAAGTATGAGCATTTATAGAACACACAAAAAATTGCACTATGTACAGTCTGGGTAATACAAACATCTATATTTTGGAACACTTTTTTATCTTAAACATTTTTGTGCATATGCAATTTATATGTAATGCAAATTTAAAATAATGACATGTTCACAGTTCTTTCGGTCACAGACAGGGGCCTCATAGCACTAAACATACACAAGTCACAATTCTCTACTGCACCAACGAGGATGCAGTTCTGCAGTTCTTTGGTTGCAGACACAGACCTCTGCAATGCATTAACTAATAGAGGTTTCATAACGTACGACAGTGCATTTCCCATTGATTAACTTAATTTGTATTAATTTTTCATTTAAGCTGTGCCTTATTTTATATGCAGCTATATGAAAGTGAAAGACAGAAACAAGTTGGACTGGAACCTGCGAACCCTCCCCCCCCCACCCCTCCAGCGCCTTGAGACCTTTACGAGTGAGTAGTCGCGCTTAACAAACACCTGATTTGATTTTGATTTGAAGTTACAGAATAGTTAGGTTTTTAACCACACCTGTGACCCCACCCCTACGCTCCCTCATTCCGCCACTTTGCGCAAAGCATCACAGATCCAACTTACCAGATATATTGAATCTCACAATATTTTACACCCTTCACAATCTGGTTTTCGCTCTGGCTTTTCTACGTAATCCACTCTTCTGGGAGTCTCTGAAACCATTCGTCATCTGGTGGACAATGGGGAGACCGTGGCACTTATTCTATTAGATTTAAGTGCCGCATTTGATACGGTCTCCCACCCCATTCTGATTAACATTCTAAAGACGTCTGGCATTACTCATTCCATCCTTGAATGGCTCATTAGCTTCCTGTCCGATCGGACGTTTCAAGTCTTTTCGGCTACCTCTGCGTCCAAAATTCATACATCTGCATATGGTGTTCCACAAGGTTCCATCTTGAGCCCCCTCCTTTTTAATTTATATGTCAGACCCTTGGCTGCTATTGCGGAGCAAGCGGGGCTCTCCATATTTTCATATGCAGATGACACACACATCATCTTTTCTCTCTCCACCAGTCATCACTCCACTACATCCTCCTTCTGTCATGGTCTCAACAATATTGCCTCCTGGATGCATGACAACAAGTTAAAATTGAATGGAGGAAAAACTGAACTTCTCCTATTTGGCAACAATCCTGCCTTATGGGGACCCTCTCACTGGCCTGTTCAAATGGGCACCCCTCCTAACCCTTCGAAAACAGCCCGTAACCTGGGAATAATATTTGATGACCAGCTGTCCATGAGACAATATGCTGTTAGAGTCTCTTCCATTTGTATAACCATCCTCAAACGGTTGAGGAAAATCACCTGGATGCTTCCTTTGGACACCCAGAAAACCGTAGTCCAGGCGTTAATAACATCTCGCCTGGACTATGGTAATGTTCTCTTTCTGGGAGCGGGCAAAGAGGTAATCCGTAAATTACAAATGGTCTAGAACATGGCAGTCCGTCTACTGTGTAAATTACCTTACAAATCCTCCACATCCCTGCACCTTCGTAGCCTCCATTGGCTATGCATTGACAGTCGCTGTAAATTCAAGGCTCTCTGTCTTATACATAAAATTAACACTGGCAAGGCCCCTCAGTATTTGAGATCTCTAATTCATCCGTACCTTCCCTCCCGCACTCTTCGTTCATCCAGTCAAGATAAACTTCAGATCCCTAGGACGAAGAGAGCCAGAATGGGTGGTCGATCTTTTGCTTTTCTGGCACCATCCCTGTGGAACTCTCTCCCTTTGTCTATTCGGATTGAACCCAACTATCTAAAGTTCCGAAGAGATGTAAAAACTTGGCTTTTCAATCAATAATCTATGCGACTGTACACCTTCCTTGCTGGTTTAGCGCCGGGAAACCTCCGGGTAGCTGTGCGCTCTATAAAATTAAATATAAATAAATAAATAAATAAATAAATCCAAAGCTTTTTTAAAGCACTTCAACCACTGAGTGGTAGTCTGGAGAACAATGCTCAGTACAAAAGAAGCCATAATGAAAGCTTAAAAGGGGCAACTGCGCATTCAAGCACTAGTAGACAAATATGCAGCAATGATGACGGATTCCAGTGAGATGACAGCAGGAAAGCAGACCACTGGGGGAGTGAGGAGGGTTGAGGATGGGGGACAGGGAAAGGTTAGCGAGGATGCCTTTACCTCCTCATCCACAGACCTCTTCCTAAAGGCCATTAACGATTCTGAAACAGTACTGGAAACCAAGATCAGAGTAGATGTCACTCTGCTCAGTCAAGATTTGAGGACAGTTGTTGATTGGGTCACTGGAGTGGATGGTTGGCACTCAAAACTGTGAGATACTTAATGAGCATTGCATGTCAAAAATTTGCCGGTAGCCTCAATCTCTCCATCCCTGGAGGATACGGTGGAGAATGAAGAAGGGCAAGCCTGCTGTAAAATATATAGATAGTGGGCATATGGGAGAGAGCTCAAAAGAGACATTTGTTTCTAGAGGACTGACTTCATACATATATTAGAAAGTGAAATCTCCTCTTGCTTTGTGATTGAAAGATGTCCTAAATCCCTCAAACTAACACTACCACCCACATACTGAATGAAAATCATCTATGAAAAGGCAGTAAAAAGTAGCTAAGAAGAACTCAATGGGCACATGCAGTCAGATCGAAGACTGATACATTTTACTTTAATAATAGGATTTAGATAATGATGCAAGTCAAACATAATACATGCATATCCTCAAAAGGTTGACTACAGGACCACCAGCAGTTGTTAAGGGGAAATTAGAGGAAGTGACATACCTTCCATACATTAGGAGGCAGGGTAGTAAGAAATCCATAGTATGAAAAAGTGGGATGATGGGAGTTAGAAGGCTCATGTTTATTGACTTGCTGTTTTTGTTGAATAACTTGGCTAACACACAGAGGCACAACGTATAGGTCACAGGCAGTATTGTCTAACACAAGAGGCACAATGAGAAATAACCATTACTATTACCATCTTAGGATGGCTGTACGAACAGGGCTTTTATGAAATAGGGGTAACAAAAGGGCGCTCAGCTAGTATTTAACGCATAAGTTCTTTAGGTAAATAAATGGATGGTGGTGCTAGTTGGAAAGAGGATAAGCCCTATAACCCCTCAAAAGTGCGCTGTTCGAAGAACAGTACGTTAACAGAAAAAAGCAAAGTACCAACTGCACACAACAATAGAGTGACATAAAATCAAAGAGGTCCTGGTAGACATAAATACACTCGAAGTACAGTTGTCAGAGAAACCACAATGTTTTTAAGAGAGGTATCTTCATTAATGTATTTTGTAGCCAGCCGACACGTGTTTCGTCGCAGTGATAGGCGACTCATCAGGGCTGGGAAAGATACAAACAAAGGACTGTGGAGCGTAGAGAATAACAGAATTTAAATCAAATCATTGGTTTCATAAGGTGACTTAGTGAGGGTGATGTATTATTGTAACCATGAACACGGTGAATTGCACACGATTCGTCTTATAGTGGAAACCAAGGATGCGCTTTACTCTGCCGATGGGTTAAATAAAAAAAGATACAATCAACTTGTGATCTGGGGGGGGGAGATAAGTAAGAAAATTGGTCGTTGTCATGGAGAAGACCAGATGCATAGAACAGTTGATGAGAGTCAAAGAAATCAAGAGACGTTGTGTGTCATACATTAACGTTGGTAGGTGAACTTTTAAAAACGTAGGTACAAAATTCAAAACATGCTGGTGCTAGTGTTGAGGTGTCCCTATTAGCCTCATAAGCGAAGTGCGTATCATACCTGTGTACTTCAAAGAAAAGAAACAGAAAGGTCTTAAATGAAAGGACGGAGCAAAAGAAAAACATGAGTCAGGAATAAAAGTATGTCCCTCAAAGAAATTATGATAAACCCGAAAGAATTCACAAGAGTGCTCACCGCTTAGCCGGTGATACTTCCGACCCTGCCGGGCTCGAGACCAGGTTGAGTTTAGAAGTCCTCGATATGGACTTTTGATTCTATGTGTACAAACCAATAAAACAAAAAGGGGGAAAAGGAGAAAGGAGAGAAATGAAAGCAAGGTTAGCTTCCGTAAAGTAAGGTCAATTGACAGGTGTTCATAGTGAGGTGTGGAAGGTGAAGTAGGGATCTCACCCAATCTCAGGCACTCGGGTTCAAGTCCTGATGATTCAATTCCGAAAACAGATATAAATAAGTAACTATTGTGGGTTGATTCAGCGGGAGAAATGGACCCAGTAGGCTGTAGGATTAGAGGAAAAATGGGGTCGGCCACATCATTATTTGAGTGGTAGACAAGTGTTCTAAAGTTAGTGAGCGAGATAAACATCACATGATCGTATTGATCGAATGTAAAAGGATATAAGTGGTTTTTACCTAATAAAGTTAGATTCAAACAGGATATCCCGCTTAATGTATGCCTTCTATGTCAATTTTGTACTTCATGACTGTCAACTATTCACTTACTCTGCTTTTGTTCAATAAAATATTTTAAATTAAAAAAAAACAGGATATCCCGCTGATGTTGTCAAGGTTGGTGGAGCGAGTAGACTCCCGTGAGTAAAGTATCCTGAGGTACGAAAAAAACCCAGAAACAAAGCATCAATTACGGTTGCTTTGATTCTGTCAAAGTTCTTCAGAAGGGATGTTAAGTGGAAAACAGCAGGTTTGGGCATGGGGTGAAACAGAACTTACCTTGTCACAGTGGTTCCTCACGCAAACAGCTCCAGTGCGGCCATGCGCGATATCGTGTTCCAAGTCGGGACACGTTACCCGCGGCCCGGAAGTGAATAAATACTAATCTGCGTCTGGACCCGGATTGGGGCAACTAGAACGCGCAATGTGGAATAGAAAGAAATAATATAATAAATGGAATCCTTACCCCTAAGTAGTTAGGAAAAGAAAAAGGAAACGAAACGAAAACAAGGATCGTTAACCGGAAGGTCCTCCGGTGTGTTAAAAAGAGAAGTGATATTTTTTTTATAATAGAAATTTCTTCAGTCCGTGACATGCAGTGACATCGTTTTTATACTTAATACATGATGTAGTTGTACCGATAAATTGATAACAAAGTTGCAATGATGTATGAGAGTACATTCTTGTTCATTATCAGTTTCATAGATTTCTAGTTGCAAACATTGCGAGACAGTTCACGCAGCAATGCGCAACCTCAAAGAACATCAAAGGTACCGCGCTCTACAACCGCCCTGTGAACAGTTGGAGTACACAGAATATAGCCAACTTAAAAGAAGTTACTGTAAACCTGATTTCTATGTTTGGAGAGTAAAACACCTTTACGAATTACAGTCAGAAACAGCATCATTACAGTACAGTATAGCACATATTTTGAAAGGCAACACTGGATACATGAAAAGTGTCAGAATGAGAGACACTTTATCCGAGATGTGCATGATTCAAAAGGCCTTGCAAATATTCGTAGATCTAGACACAAATGCGGATTGTCTGATATCACTAACAATGCTAGTCTCCCAAAAAATATTGCATCTCATGATCGAAATTAAGACCATGTTCCACCATACGGAGACGCAAAATCCATGTCACTGCTAGACGTCTCAGCCTAAGTTCTTTGTTGCCACCACGTGGGCTGGATTGCACATGATCAATTCTGAAGAAGGAGACTCTTTTATCAATATCCTGAGCGTAGCATGCCGCCGCATGCAATGCCACAGGATATTTAGGATCTTGCTTGTGTATGGCCCTCATGTGTTCAAATATGCGATCTTTAAGTGGGCGAATTGTGCTACCCACATAGTACTTGCCGCAATTACACTCAATTATATATACCACAAACCGTGTGGTGCAGTTGATATTGATCCTGATAGTGTAAACTTCTTTTTTGGGGCCTAGGAAATGTTTTGTGCCATGTTTGGCCCAGCGACACATGGAACAGACACCACATTTGTAGAATCCCAGGTTTCGGGGTGTGAGCCAAGTGATGATCGTGTCGTTCCTTGGAATAGTGGGGCTGAGTCTGTTCTTTAAAGTCCTTCCCTCCGGAACGTTTTTTGCGGATATTCAGAAATAAGTTTAGTAAGGCTTTTGTCTGCTTTCAATATGCCCCAGTGTTTAGTGAAGCTTTTGCGGATGGAATGGTGTAGACTGGTGAAGTCCATTATCATCCGTACTTGTGTTGTCCCTGTTTGTGTTCTGATTTGTGTTTTGAGTGTCTCTGGCCTCTTGATCTTTCTAATTCTCTGGGTGGCTTTGTGTAAGGGGCTCTCTGTGTAGCCCCTCCTCCGGAATCTGTTCTGCATTTCTCTCAAGTTGTTGGTAAATACTGCATCATCACTACAATTCCTACGTGCTCTTAGAAATTCACCATATGGTATAGCCTGTATTTGATGTGGTGGGTGCAGCTGGTGGCATGTAGGATTGCGTTGCAGGCAGTGCTTTTCCTGAAAAGCTTGCTCTGTAGGGTGTCGTTCTGAACGTAGATTTCTATATTGAGAAATTCAACCCTAGTGGTGCTGCATTCCATAGTAAAACTAATTTCCCATGTGTTGTTATTGAGATGCATGTGGAAATCCTGTAAGTGTTCTTGAGAGCCTGACCAAAGGAGGATGCAATTGTCAATGTACCTTCCTCAAAATATCATAGAGTCCACAAAAGGGGCGCCTTTAGGTCCCCAAATTAGATCTTTTTCATGTGCGCACATAAACAGATTGGCAAAGGAAGGGGAGAATTTAGAGCCCATGGCTACGCCCTTTTTCTGCCTGTACCATGTGTTGTCAAAAATAAAATAGTTGTTTTCAAGAATGAGCTTCATCATGGCTATGAGCATGTTGGTGTGCTGCCAGATGGTAGCGGGTCTATTCTGTAGCATTTTAGTAATCACCTCCATGCCCAGATTGGGAACAATACTGGTGTAAAGAGCTACAACATCCAATGTTGCTAGAATAGTCCCAGTCTGTCATTGTAAATCAGAGAGTGTGTTAAGAATGTGTTTCGTATCCTGGATGTAGGAAGGAAGATTGTACACTAGGGGTCCCAGGAAGAGGTCCACATATTCTTAAAGTCTCTCCATGGGGCCACCCATGCCTGATATGATCGGCCTTCCAGGTGGAAAGGACATGTGTTTATCTACCTTGGGCAGTGTATACAACCAATGGTGAGAGGGTCTGAATACTTTGAGATAGAGAAATTCTTCATCACTAAGTAACCCCGCCTCTTTCCAAGTGCTCAATTTTTTGTTAATAATCTCAATGGTTAGCGGGCCCATGGGGTTATGATCAAGTTGCTCGTAGCCCGTGGTGTCATGAAGCTGACCAAGGATCTCACCAAGGCAGTCATCTTTGTTCATTACCACCACGTTGCCAACTTTATATGCTTCCCTTATAACAATGACGGGATCCTTAACAAGAAGACTGAGTGCCACCCGTTCCCCTGGAGTGAGATTGTCCTTATATTTGAAAGTATTGAGATCCTTGCTGTTATCGAGTTTCTCAATATCCTCCAAAAAATGTTTGTGGAAATTGTCAATGGCATTCCCTCCTGGTAAGGTGGGAATCCATTTGGATTTGGACCTGAGCCCACTGACAATGCTAAAGTCTGATTCTATGTTCAATTCCTCTAGAAGGTTCTCCTTATCATATGCTGTATGCTCCTGATGTGTAAGAGAAAGCAGTAGCTGGGTTGCTTCTATGTCATTGATCGAAAGTGTGTCACAATCAAACTCAGTCGGGATGTTTTTAGATGCTTTATTCGAAAATGTGTGATCTGCAAAATGTTTCTTCAATTTCAGCATGCGGATAAATTTAAACAAATCTATTTTTAATTTACAAATATCAGTGTTGGCATAGGGGTTGAAATTGAGACCTTTACTCAGAAGGGTAGTCATGTTAGGGGTTAGGTGTTTGGAGGAGAGGTTAATGACTTGTACATCATCTTCCTGTGTGTCTAAGAATTCTTGGTGGCCCCCGACCTGAGTTTCGTCCTGTACTCCTCTGCATTTCCACCTCCTGCCCCTGCGGGTTTTGGATCTGGGATGCGATTGCCTCTTCTGATGCGTTGGATTATGCATAAAAAAGAGGATTTGTCCTGCCCTGCACTGTCCAACATCTCAGTTTCATTCTCACTCATACAAGGTGTGCTCAGTGATGTATTGCTAGATGAAACTGAGCTGGGGCCTGCTGTGGTCATGCCACTTTTATCCGATGGGGTGGTCTACGTACCATGGAGTCCTATTTCTTATATTGCGAAGCACCGGGAAATTGGCTTTGAGTTGCAAATTTGGTGAACTAGTCGAAGAAAGAATTTGTGATCAGTTTGTGTTAAAGTGTGGAAGGACAAAATTAAAGAGGAACTTTGGTTAAAAGATGAGCCACCACTGGTTGAAGTAACGATAATTGGAAAAATAGTAGAACACATGTTAAAGTGTGTTAATGAACTGAGTAAAGTAAACAAGTCTACGGTAGTGCAAGAAAAAGTTGAAGAATTTGTGTGTCAGTCAGTACAAATTTTTTTTATTGACAATAAGAAGAGTAGTGAAGATGAAAAGACAAACAGATTTGAGAATGAGGTTAAAAGAAGTGTCATGCCCTTCTAAGGAGCTTGTTTTTGATGTGGGAGAAATGGGCATAAAGCTAATGATAGTTTTTGTCCTGCTCTCAATGTACTTTGTAATTATTATTTAAAAAAAAGGGCATTTCGCAAAAAATTGTCATTTCCGCAACAGAGGAAGTGTGAAGAATGATGTGAAAGAGGGCAACTTTCAAGTTAATGAAGTGAGTGGTTTGGAACATCCATTAGAATGGGTTTAGATACAAAATATAGATTTTAAAATGAAATTTGATTCTTGTTCACATTTTACTTTCATCTCAAAAGATATTTTTAATCAGAATTTTAAAGACAAAGTTAAGTTAATGAAGACTGATGTTAGACCAACAGGCTATGGAGGAACTCCAATTAAGATGATTGGTTATTTTGTCTCTTGTTTGGAATGCAAAGAAAGACTTACAGAGGCGAAAATATATGTAGCGGAAAGAGAGAATAACTTACTGAGTTGGTCACATCAGGCAAAACTTGGGATTATTCTTGATCCAAATAGTAATCCTCCTGTTAAAGTGCAAACTGTTGAGAATAATAGTGGAAAATATGTAAAGAAATTTGGTGACCTGTTCAAAAACAAACTTGGACGTTTGAAGAGATGCAATCATTGTATTAAGTTGAAGTTAGGTGCTAAGCCAATTGCAGCTAAAGTGAGAAGAATTCCTCTCAGTGTACAAGAACCAGTACAGAAAGAGATTGACAGACTGTTGGAAGCAGGGGTGATTGAGCCTGTGGAGGCAAAAAAATGGTTGGCTCCTATCGTGGTAGCTAAAAAAGGGAATAACAAAATAAGGCTCTGTGTAGATCTAGAGCATTAAACAAAGAGGTAATAGTAGACAAATTTCCGTTAGTAAATATGGATGAGATGGTTTCTACTTTAGATGGTGCTTGCTATTTTAGTACACTTGATCTAGCATTGACGTATCATCAGGTACCTCTAGACAAAAGTTCACAGGATTTAACTGCTTTTATTACACCTATGGTTGCATTCAGATTCCAGAGAATAATGAATGATGTAGTCAAAGGTATGCATCAAAGGGGTCAGGTGTTATCAGGATGACTTGTTGATTTACGGTAACACCATTGAGGAACATGATAATTGAGTTGAAAAAGTGTTGAAAAGATTGATGGAGGCTGGATTGACTCTTTGTTTTGACAAGTGTAGATTTGGGGTGACAGACGTGGACTATTTAGAAAGGGAGTTAGACCAAAAAAAGAGTTAGTGGATACCATCATTGGTCTTAAAGAACCATGTTCAAAAGAAGAGTTAGCATTTTTTTTAGGAATGGCTGAGTTTTATGGGAAATTTATAAAGAATTTTGCAAATAAAACGTGTCATTTAAGAGGTTTACTTTGTAAGAAAACAGAATTCGTTTGGGATACTATGTGTGAAAAAGAATTTGAGAATGTCAAAATGGATCTTAAAAGTGCACCAAATCTTCAGGCTTTCACTCCAGGAGATTTGACTTACGTGGTAACTGGTGCGAGTAATAAAGGATTAGGTGCATTGTTAATACAAGTAATTTTTCAGTCATCTAGAAGGAGGCGTTAGCTATTTTTTGGAAATTAAACAAGTATAAAAAATGTGTTTGGAGTACAAAATTTGTAGTACGGTCTGATCACAAACCATTAAGAGATTTTTGAGAAAAAGGGTTTGGACTCAATCTCTTCTAGAATCAGGAGATGGGTGATTTTGCTACAAGATTTTGATTTTGGTATGGAATACATCCCAGGAGCAAGTAATGTGTCTGCAGATTGCCTATCACGTCTTGTTGATACAGTTGAAAGTGATATTCTGGAAAAAGATTACTTCTTATTTGATGATTCAGAAATGAGAGTTTGTGAAATAACTTCAGGGGTTATCAAAGAAGATGTTTGGAGAGATGAAGTGAGGAAAGATAAGGAATTGCAGAGTGTTATGGAAATGATAAAGCAATACAAAGGTGATAAATCAGGAAAACCTTGGTCAATGGTGTGTGATGAGTTGGCCATCTGTAATGATGTGCTAACCAGAGGCTCAAGATTGATTCCCCAAGTAAGTTTAAGAGATAACATTATAGACATGGCTCATGAAGGTCACATGGGTATTTGTAAAACTAAAGAACGCATCAGGCAGGATTTTTGGTGGCCTGGGTTTGATTTGATGGTGGAGCGCAAAGTACGTGATTGTGTTCCGTGTTCAAACAGCGACAAGATACTTAAACCAAGACAAATTCCCATGGTTTGTAGGAAACTACCAAAATGTCTCTGGGATGAAATAGCAATAGACATTGTTGGTCCACATCATGGTGAGCATCAGACTCCATATTTGATTGTTTTAATTGATTTGTACTCACGCTGGTTTGAAGTAAATTGTGTACATGACATTTTTTCTCAAGCTGTGATTAAATTTTTAGATAATATTTTTAAGAGGGAAAGTTTTCCAGGTTCTTTGTTGTCAGATAATGGTCCAGAATTTTCTTCAAGAGTAATGGAGGAGTATTTAATCAATTGTGGCATTGTTCATAAAAAAGCATCGCTGTATCATCCAGAAACTTATGGAGCAGTTGAGAGATTGAATAAAACTCTTTCAATTAGCGCGAGTTAAAAGTTTGGATTGGAGAGAAGAGTTGCAAAGAAGAATTACAGCTTACAGGTTCACTCCTCATTCTTCAACGGAGAAGACTCCTTTTGAATTGTTCAAAGGTAGATCTGCAAATACAATCATATGCCCAGGTTGGATGTCTCTGGATAAAGGAATGAAGGATAATGACATTGGTCAGTGGAGAGACAAAGAATTAAATTTACAAAAGAAAAGGAAATTATAGGTTGATGTTCGAAAGTCAGCTGTGGAAGTAAACTTCAAAGTAGGAGACAGAGTCATAATTAAAGCACCGGTTGGATGTCTCAAGTGGTTCAAATTCACTGACGAAAAGACTGTGGTAAAGATCTTTAAGAATACTGTAAAAAAACAAATGAGGGTCGTATCTGGATTTGTAATAAAGTTTTTAAAACTAATGTAAAACCTAATTCTAATTGTGAAGGTAATGGTTTTAGTTCTAGTGAATTTTCAAAGCAAAAAAAGGTCAGGTTTGCATTCGCAAGAGTGTAAGAAATTGCAGAAGCCCTGTATATCTTAAAGATTTCATAAGAAAATAGTTTTGTTAACATCTTATTTTTTTTTATTTTGGTTGTTTGTTCGAGAAATTAAGAGAGGGATGTCCTAGAAATGTATTCTTGAGGGATGTGCTAGAAATGCCTTCTTAATTTTAATGTTTTCTTTGTTTTAGTTCACTGTTCTTATATTGTGAAAGTAATTATTTAATTTATAGAAATTATTTACTTCATTAATTATCTTTATCTTGTTTAATTGTCAAGAGGAAGAAGTGTGATGTAGTTTCATTCCATGTTAGAACATGGAGGGTTTTAACCCGGTGATTCCATACATGGCACTTTGCTGTTGTCCTCCTTGGATGGGGTCTTGTTATAAAGACTCTTCAAATATCTTCATTTCCAGTGTATTTTCTTTATTTTACACTCCGCATATAGCTTGATAAGTGAAGGACATTATATAGCACTCCAACTGGGGCTAAGTCTCTGAAAAAGAGACTTTGAACTTGCATTTACATCTTATTATGTTGACTGTGTCTCTTTAGAGGAAACTCAACTTGCACAAACATCTTCTGTCGAATACTATTTGGGAAGCAAAGATACGGTCCAATGTTGCACCCTCCTATCTATACCCTGGCATTACCAAACAGTGTACAGGGTCAGATTGGTAAGGGGGGCACTCGGGCAATGAACGCTGGGCTGGTATCTGAGTTGAAGCTGTGGGGCGTCTTTTGGACAGCATGGTGTCCGATTTGGGCTGTGTCTGTGCTGTTCAGATGCCACCAGTGGCCCAGTGGGGGCCCTAGCTGCTTTCTGGAGGCAGATGGGCCTCTTTTAACTTCCTTTTACTAATGGGGCAGAGATGTCATTCCCAGTCTCTCACTGGGCTCACCCATTAATGTATGTGCAGATTGAGCAAGGGCTGGGCACCTGAGCAGAAGTGGCCTCACTTATATTCAGGTGCTGTTCACCATTGTGATCTAATCCGTCCACAAGGAGTCCTGGTAACACTTGTATATTTTTAATCTTTCTTTCTTTATTCTTTATTTCGGTAAAATGTTTCACCATAAAAGACATTATAACATTCCATTAAAACAGTTAAAAATTGATTATAGTTAGCAAATTCATTCAGTCCATTACGGAGAATTTCATCACATTATTGTATATTGTAGTAACTAAACGGCCTTAATACTTTTTCTCCTCAAAAACCACACGGCACCTAGGTACTTAGCTACTGTGAATACAATGTGGTTCGACAGGTCTGTTTTAAGGACTCCAAAAGCGGCCAGACACTCAACAAATCCCAGGTTTCTGCATAAAGGGATGATCCATTTCTTACGTTTCTCATGATATGCTGGGCAGAAAAAGATTATATGAAGCTCTGACTCATCGGCCAGTTTGCAAGCTGGACATACACTATTTGCATGTTCGCTCCACTTACTTGTAAATACTCGGAGTGGGAGGGACCCATGTCTACATTGTAAGTGGAGTTTCCTAAGCAAGGAGGGATATAGGTTGTCTAGCACTGGCTCAAAGATATAAATGTCCTTAGTCCGTAGAAATGTCTTTGTTAATGTCCCATGATTTTGGTGACGGTGCAGTGTCAGTAATTTGCTATCATGATATACCTTTGCCAGTAGCTTTTTGGGGAAAAGTGGGCAGGTGGATAGAGGGTCGGACCACAGTTTCAGAAGACCCAGACCCTCCAGCTCAGTTTTAATGAATTTCAACCATTTGATTTCCCCCGCATTAGGCATTGCGAGCACCTCCTGAAGACCTTGTCTATAGCTGATCAGTTCCGAGACTGACCACAACCTACGCCAGTATGCTAGCGGTCGAAAAGCCAGTTCTTCGTCAAGGGGTCGCATTCCAAGATCCATCCTTAGGGGGACAAGTGGAGTACTGGGGGGAAGGGCTACAATCCTCCGAATAAACTTGTTCTCCTCTTTCAGCAAATCCTGAGAGGCTGCATGGCCCCAGAGCTCACACCTGTACATGGCAGCCCCCCTTGCCTGTGCCCTATAGATCTGCAAAGGTGGGCCAATGTGCCGGATAGATGACTTGTTATTGCACAGGAGCTTCATGGTGCCACCCGAGTACTGAATCCGTTTGAGGAGTGCTTTCTCTTGATGGGTACACCTGGTCATTCTCTCATTTAGGATAATTCCTAGGTACTCAAAAGTTCTCACCCTTTCCAGTCTGCTTTGTCCAATATTAGGGGTGGAGCGGAATTTTGGGGGGGGATTGAACACCATAAATTTAGTTTTTAAGGTGTTAATTTCTAGACCGTGTTCCCCACAGAAACCCACAAAACCATAGAGTACTCGCTGGATACCCATCATAGACTTTGATAACAGTAAAGTGTCGTCGGCGAACATGATCGCCGGCACTCGGGATCCCGCCAGCTTGGGAGCATCAGAGTTGGCCACCCCATTCAGATGAGGGATAACCCCGTTGACGTAGAGGCAAAACAGGGTCGGTGCAAGCACACAACCCTGCCTTACCCCCCTGTCAACGGGGAACCTATTCGACAGGGCACCCTCCCTGCCACACCTTACCTGTGCAAAGTTGGCAGTATGGAGATGAATAATCATCTCCAACAGGCCCTTAGGGACCCCCAATTTGGCCAATACCTCCCAAAGTTTTTTACGAGGGACCAGGTCGAAGGCCGCCCTCAGGTCCACGAATACAGTGTAGAGGCTGCCACCCCCCAACTGTACCGTTTTCCAGTAGATGAGGGCGAGCCGGAAAACCTGATCTATCGTTGAAACCTCTCTGAAGCCCGCTTGGAGGGGACTCAGTATGTCGTGTTCCATCATCCATTCCGACAGACGATCCAACAAAAGCCTGGCGAATAGCTTTTGTGAAACGTCTATCAGGCTTATTGGCCTATAATTGACTGGGAGCAGAGGAGAACCCTTTTTAAAAATAGGGACTATCTCTGCCCCCAGCCAAGTGGGGGGGATCGTCATGCCATTCAGAATCGCATTGAACAGCACCCTAAGGTACGGGGCCCAGATTTTAACTCCGTGTTTGTATAGGTCACCTGGAAGCCTATCGAGGCCTGGCGCCTTTTCAGGCGCCAGCCCCGTGATCGCCATAGTAACTTCTTCCAGAGTGAATCCATCCATGGGAACTACACTTTCAGTATGTTGGCCCATTGTGAGTTCTAGTGGAGTCCCCGGTTGGTCCGGGTTGTGTGATCTATACAAATTTTTAAAGTGATCCTCCCAAACGGCGGGTGCTATATTTGCTTCAACTGCGGCTAGGGGTTCAGCTGATCCGTGCTTAACAATTTGCCAGAATTTTCGACTATCACGAATTGTGAGGGCGGCTGTCATTTCGGACCAATTTTCCTCATCCCACTCTATTTTAGCAATGCGTAAGATGGACTTATAGGCAAGCCGTTTTTCCCTGATCTTGCTTGGACTTTCCCTTATTTTAAGTGACTCTAGTAGAGCAGCCTTTGCTCTCCTGCAGGAAGCATTGAACTACGAGGCTCTTTTCTTCTTAGGTTTCTTCATCCTAGCCACCGGGTTCAATACTTCTACCAGGTTGGAGCATAGCTCGGAGTGGATAACCCCAAGCATGGAAAAGTCAACAGGGGTGGTTTGGGTGGTATTAAGAAACTCGGCTTCTTCTAGAGCAAGAGATTCGGTAGCAGTGACTAACTGCGGGGTGAGGACCTCAACCTTTTCTAGCGCGTTGACCACTGCTGCATACAACCTTTGGATGTTATTTGGGTTCTCTAGGAGTTTCAGCCATTTTATTCTGCGTCTACTGCTATTTAAGACCAAGGCAGCTAGGGGTGCTAAGTTTTCTTCTGCCATACCCATAGACAGTCCCTGGACCACAAGTCTCAATGAGAGTGCATTGTGGTCGCTGTCGTTCCTAGCGACTATCCTAAAGTCCTCCACTTTATCCCAGTCCTTCGTCGAGACCATGATATAGTTTATTCGTGACTCGTAACCTGGTCTGTTGAAGGTGTATTTTGGTGGAATATCTCCTTCAGTTCGACCATTGCATGCCCTCAGCGAATGGCAGAGCGTTAGAGAGGTTATTTGGGTGGCGATAGGTGACCAAGCCTTTAGGAGTGGAGCCAACAAGGTGGGGATCTCCCAAAGATCGTCCTCTTCACTTGTAACACCCACTAGATGGTCCGGGAGAGGCTCATATTGGGTATTGAAATCTCCCCCCACTATAAGTGTAGAGCATAGGCTGGCGGAATCGAGGAACAGTGCTAGATCCTCAATTGTTCTTGAGGTGCCTGCTATCCCTACCGCTCTTGCATATACGTTAATCAGTGCTATGCTTGCACCGCGTGCCCATTCCAAAACAACGCACTGAAAGTCCGCTGAGTTGGTTTCGCCGAGTGTTACCCTACATCCAAGATGAGAAGCCACCCAGATCAAAAGACCCCCAGATGGACGTCCTTTCCCGCCCCAATTTGCCAGAATTTCAAAGGAAGCATATCCGGTGTGAGACTGTTTTTTCCCTGGCCCATGTTTCTTGGAACAGGCATATGTCGTATCCTTCTATTAGTTTCTCCCACTCAGGGGAGTCTTTTTTATTGGCCAACCCTGCGATGTTCCAGGAAAGTATGGAGAGTAGGCCTGGAGTCACCAACTTATCAGTGTCGTTAGTTACCAAAGTAGCCCCACTTGCCCTTGGCTGGCCTTCCTTTACCGATGAAGTTATTTCAGACATTACCTTGACAGGGGGATTATCCTTAATGCTTAGGTCTAATTTAGCTTTGTCTATGTAAATGTTATTATCATTAGATGGCTTAATAATTGGGGTTGTTGGAGTATTTGTAATGCCTACAGAATGTTCAAAAGCGAGGCCATCTTTATGCCTATTCTCATCTGCTGTTTGATTACAGTCTCCAGATCGGGATGTGGAGAAGAGGAAGCAGGTCGGCCCGGGGGATAGATAGAGCAGCTGGGTGGAACTGCTGGTGGCAGTGTGTTAGTAAACCTGTAAAAGAGTCAGTCTACTTCCTCGAGGCACCCAAATCTGTTATAGACAGGGGCTCCTGTCCACCCACTATGTGTATTTGGCCAATGATTGTGGGGCCCACCCTGCACACCTTTTCTCTCCGGGATCCAGCTCCAATTCCCTCCTGTGTTATAATGTGAGCGTGGAGGGTAGAAATAGGTTAGGGGTCTGGATGCTATGGGTGAGTGCGCACTGTTGTAATTCCAGGAGTGAATATAGTGTGCAGTGTTGGGATTTTCGAATGAAACAATTACACAATCGCCATTAATAGACTTATGCGAGGTACCTATCCAGGGAACCCGACGCACCATGAGGATTTTGCTTCTCAGGTGGTTGGGTATTGGCCTGTTGACGTTAAGCCAGTGTATTACTTTGTTTTTTAATGACCCATAGTCTTCCTGTTGGTGAAATGACAGTTCCGGCACCCCTGTTAACACAACTACATATGGTCTTACATCAGGGGGAAGATCCACATAGCCCCTATAGTGATTTGTGTTGGATTTTACTCTCTGTGGTGTAGGGTGGGGGTTATTGTGCTCGTTGGTCATCTGAGTGGTCGTGACTGTCGTAGCTGGAGCAGGAGGGACCACCTGCTGGTTTACGTCTACCGCTACCATGTTAGCAGAAATGTCTGTGACTCCCTTGTGCCGAGGTTTTGGGATAGGTTTAGCTTTCACGGCTTCTGAAGGGGTGGGAACAGGTAGTGGTGTGGCGACAGATAGTGGTGGTGATGAATTATTAGTAGTGGCCGATGGACAAGTTAGTTTATTATCAGTTATACTAAGGGTGGCTAAATTTAGGATACTTTTTTCAATCTCAAGCAACTGAGTTTCTATTCGTATTAATCTAGCTTCAACGGGGGTTAGGAGTTTTTTTTAGTGTTCCCCACACAATTGTCAGGAATTTCACATCCTTCCCTTTTATAGTACAAAGTGGAACCCCACCATCCTCGCTTTCTATCACAAGATTATCTGAGTCGCTTTTACCCGCCAATTTTAAAGGGCTGGATTCGGTTTCTGGATCAGACAGGCACATGTTCCTCATTGAAGGGGGTTCAGGGGGTATCTGGGGTACTGCCTGAGTGGGTAATTGGGCCTTGGCTACCGTGGCCTTTTTCCTTGAATAGGCAGAGGTATGGTTGCGTTTTCTTTTGTGATTTGGGCCCTTTTGTGAGGTGTGAGAAATCCCCCCAGTATTTTCCATAGATTTGGCAGTGAGTACCTTCTTCAAAGGGGCCCCTCACATGTTGTATCGGACCCAGCCTCCCCGCCAGCTGAGCAACTTTGAATGGCGGGGGTTGCTTGTAGGGACCCCGCCTTGGGTGTATGTGGCGTGGTTGCTAGTGGCTGGTGGATATCGGCCTGTGTCACAATCAATGTGGGAATTGGACCAGTTGTGCGGTCGGGTGTTTTAACGAAGGCAAAGTGCCCTAGGGAGGATTTTTTAGCCATGGCCAGTTCCTGGGATAGCCTTCTCGCTGCATCTAGTTCACTAGAGACCCTGCGCTGAATTTTATTAATTTCCATGTCTATAGCAATATTGGTCCTGGAAATAAAATCGTCTAATGTTCCATTTTTCAGCTTGCCCTATGCTGCCCTACTCCTATACTCACGGGTTAACATAATGCTTTCTCTAGAGCGGGCTCTCAACCAGTGTAGCTAAGGGGCGATGTTGGGACCAAGGGGTGTGGCCCAGTCCAGTCTCCACCGGTCTCTAACGGCCTCAAACGGCCCGCTCTTTGCCCGGTCTTCGCCCCGTGCTCCGCCCCGCGCGCGTCCCGCGGTGCACATTACCAGGCCCGCTTATGGTTGACAGGGAGGTGTGGCAATGGGAGGGGGCGCGGCTCGGGCAGGAAGAGGAACCAGCTGTCGGTGTCAGCAGGAATGCTGGTCCTCGCAGTCCCGCTCGCCGCACCTCTCGCCTCCTCTGCGGCCATGAAGGTTAGTCACTCCACCCAGGGGTCCAGAAGAAAGCAGGGACCTTGGTAAGCTACTCCTGTAGCAGGGAACAGAATCCGATTTTCAGAGCCTCTCTCTCTCAATGAAGGTAAGAAAACATGCCTCTTTTAGAGAAAGCCCCCTCCTTATTTTTATAATACTTAAAACACTGAGGCAGTGTTTTTTGAAAAGGCGCAACCCGCAAATGTGCGCTAGTTTTTTTAGGGTGTCCGGGTCTATTTCGGATTCCAATCCAATCCTTACAATGCATTTTGTACTTTACTATTTAGTCATCAGATGTGCTACCATATGTAAAGTTGCGGCACAATGATACCAATCTTGACATTCTGTTAAGCCTGGGAGAGTGGTAGTAATATCTGAAAAATTGTCGGCAACAATGGAACGGTGATGGTTTGGAAGATATGTTGGTAATTCCCTCCATATTCTGATTTACTGAGATCTGTTCTACTATGCTCTACAAACTTGGCCAAGTGCAACCTTTTCCGCACCTTCAGGACGAAGGAGAGCGAATTATTATGTGTGTGTTTAAGGAAACCTGAGCTCCCCAGGAATGGCCACAGAGGCTGCCAACCTCCCAGCTTGGAGACACTATACCTCGGGGAAGACAGGTATAGTAGACAGTCCATATGATCACTGCAGCGTGATCAGACACAATTTACAGTTTAGTAGTTGTGTTTAGGCCTACAAAATGTCTCCAGTCACCACAGCAGGGATTTGTCTATCTGTTTCTGCATGGCTATCAAAATTCTTGATTAATCATTATTGCCTCCAGCTCTGGTTGTTAACAGTGGACAATGCTCTCTGCTGAGGATGGTAACCTCAATTAAATCTCCACTCCTCAATGATGTACCCGAGTCTAAAGTGAGGGAGCATAATGAGGGGAAGGAAATATAAAATGTTAGTGGCTGAAAACATGTGGGCAAAAAGGCCATTAGCCCCTGATCCCTTTTCTGTCTTAACTCAAGAATGAGTTTAGTCAAAAGGTTGCTGTTTACAGAGCACATTAAAAATGCTGCCTCATAGCACAGTTAATGTTTCTGCAATGAGTCAGATTAAAAAATGTAGCTGTTTTTATTCCATCTGGCAGAGTTTCAGCGTTTCTTTGCAGAGTGAACGAAAAACGCTTCCCTGTCGTTCAGGGTGAATACAGGACTTGCTTTTCTCCGGGAATCTTCTTTTTCACAGAATAAACCTTCATTACCCTACTTAGAAAATCAACAGCATTAAAGAGCCTGGTTCAAGTTTCGTTTATCTGTGCCTTTGTCATAACAGAATTTTTTTTTATCACCATATCGGCAATTACTAGCTGCTTTTTCAATCGGCTAGTCTGCTCAATATGTTCAGCCTTTCTCCTCATTACCTCCTCGTCTGTCTTCCTCGCCACGGTAATTACTAATGAGCATCCTGCTCCCACAGAAACTCCAAGCAAAATTTAACATACTAGTCTCCCTATCCCTCCAACATGGCCCCCAGCGGCAACCACCAATCACATAAAAGGATACAAGATCCACATCACGACCTGTTTTTTTGTTTCTGCACTACTCCGAGTGCTGTTCATGTTCCTGTTCTACAGGTGAGTTGGGGGCGGCGGTCCTGCTTTAGCAGACTCTTGGGCCCCATTCTGATGGGGGGGGGTTGGTTTTCACGCTTGTATTGCCTGTTTCACTCCCCCCTTGGTTGGCGCTTAGGGCGTTTTCCCCTGTCCTGCTCTAGCGGACACTGGGGATTGCTGTGCCAGTCACTTTTGTTTGTGCTACCGTGTCCTGCTTTTGCGGACTCAGTGTATCTTCCTTGTTTTCATGTCTCAGTAGGGGGTTGGGGGGGCTGGTGTGTCTCATGCGGGTTCCCTTCCTCCCACATGCTTGTTTCTTTTTACTGTACTATCAAGTCCTGCTTTAGCGGACTCAGTGTTTTTTCACTGTTTTTATGCCTACCAGGGGGGAGGTGAGGGCTGGTGGTTCGCTCACCAGTTCCCTCCCTCCCACATGCATGTTTAGTTTGGCTGCACTGCTGTGTCCTGCTTTGGTGGACTCGGCGTGCCTTGCTTCTTTTCTTACTGTTGCAAGGGGGCTCCCTCCTTCCTCGTGGTTGTCCGCTTCCACGTTTCCAGCGGCTGGCTCGGTGGGCTCGTTTGCTGGCCAGGGAGGGGGCGTGGCTTCATACCGTCTTGCTGTGGTTTAGCGCGATGTATGCTGCGTGCCTTCTGGCGGCTAGTAGGTGTTGTGCTTGATAAGGTCACTTCCTGGCGTGCTTGTTAGTATGTGGGTATTTCCCCTCTAACGATTCGGAGGGTTGACGTTTTGCCTCTGGCGTCTGTCATGATTTTCATGGGCGTTCCGAAGGCCGGCCTGGGACGTTTTACTTATGGTACACGTGCCTTGATGTAGGGGGGTGGCGGTCCTGCTTTAGCGGACTCTTGAGCTCCTTTTTGAGGGGATGCAGTGTCATTTGTTCTGTTTTTATCCCCCCTTGTTGGGCACTTTATGTATATTCCCCCATCCTGCTTTAGCGGACTAGCGGGGTCTTGCTTTCAGTGCCGGATCTGTTTCTGCTACTGACACCGAGTGTTGCCTTTGCAGACTCTGCGTCTTGTCTGGGGGCCTGATATTGTTTACTCGTGTTGCCGAGTCCTGCTCTAGCAGACTCAGCATGTTTATTGGTGCCTCCTGATGCCGCCATTGTGCTTGTAGCAGTCTCTGCGTGTTTTCGGGGTGCCCGCCTTCACGGACCAGGGTTCGACACCTGCCTAATCTGTGAAGGTTTCCCCAGGTGGTACTTGTTCGTAAGTCCTGTGTGCGTTTCCCTGCACGCCTTCCTGTTTGTGGCCACGGCATTTGGTTTCCTGCTGTTGGTCATTTTTTAAGGCGGGCAAGTGGGGGGGGCTGCTTTCGCTCGCGGTTAGTGTCCGCTTCTGATACTGCATGTATTTATGTAGCGCTTGCCTCGCGGGTGCTTGTAGGGTTGGGTGTTTCCCTCCACTTGTGCTTCTGCATACTCAGTATGTTGTTTGCTTCCCTCCAGGTCACGCTGGTGGGTCACGTACATGTTCTCTTCTCCTGACTGCCCCTCTCATTTTGCATGTTACTGTGTCCTGCTTTAGCCGACTTGATGTTCCCTGCTTTCGGGCCTCTCTGTTTTGCTCGCATGGGAGGGGGTTTGACTGTGGGTTTGTAGGTCCCTGGTTCTATCCCGGGTTTCATCACAATTTGGACTTCTGTTTTGTATGTTGCAGTGCTGTTTGATGTCGAATCGTTTTGTCGCTCTTCGTTATCATATCCTTTAATTGCTAAGCTTTTTGGGATCATAGGGTGACATGCCTGCAGCGTGCTGCTCCCGGACTGGGGCTCTTTTCTCTGGTTTCCATGGTGATGGTACGCTTTTGGGGTGCTCCTACTTGCCATGGTGATGTTGCTGGTCATTCTTTTTCCGCAGCCGCGGAGGGTTCTTCTGGTTCTCTGGACTCAATCCCTTGCCTTGCGCTGTTTCAGCAGCTGTTGGTTCCTGCAGTGGCAGTTGCCTTGCTTGTTCGGGAATCGCTTCCCCCTCCCGTGAGGGCCAGCTGTGTTCCGGGTCCTTCCTGTGTCACAGTGAGGGAGGAAGTTGTGGACCTGCATGGTCTTTTTATGCTAGGGTCGGATCTTGGGGTTATTCTTCAACGCATCCGTTCCTTCCTGTTGTTTCCCTAGTCCATGTTGGATTTCCCCTGGTTTCTGATGTGGATGGTGGGATGTCTCACGGAGGCCTATGTCCGGTGATGGATCTGCCTTGGTTGGATTGATGTTTTGGTTCCGTCACATGCCAGTTGGTGTCCTTGGTGGTGTTCCTGCCTCTGCTCATTCATTGGGCTTCTGGATTCATTTGGTTTGCGGGATGCTTCTCTCCATGCACCTGTCCTTTTGGCCTCTCGTATTGGTTTGCCTTTTGGCCTGTGTTCCTCCCCTTGTTTCTTTGCTGCGGTTCTGGCACCTCTGGTTGGGCTTTTTCATGGAAGGGGGATTGTGTTCTTCCTTACCTGGTTGTTAGATTGAATCTGCTTCTTTTTTTTCTGAGGCAATGCTCCATGTCCGTGAGGGTTGCCTGGTCCTCGTGGGTCACGGTTTCTCTTGCTTCCTGATTCCTTCTCTGAATCGGATGTACATTGGGGCTCACTTGGGACGCTGTTGGGTTTGGTGTTCCGGCTTCATACACTGACTTTGCCTCTGGAGCCTGTTTTCGGGCTCTGGTGTCGGGGACTTGCCCTCCAGTGTGACTTTGGTTGGGGGTCCGGATATTCTGTCCGCCTGCTTGCTGGTGGTGCCTTGGGCTCCTCTCCCTTTGACTCTTATGATGAGTTATCTTGTTTTTCTCATTAACCGCCCCTATGGTCTGGATTTCGATCTGGGGGTTCCTGTGCCTGCCCTGGTGAGGGTGGTTCTGTGTTGGTGGCTGGATGTTGGTCATCTGTTTCGATGTTGTCAGTTTCTGTTTGTTCCCTCTTGGACGGTCACTGCGCGTGTCTGTCTGTGGCCTTGGGGGGCTTTTCTGTATGACTCTTTGATGCAGACTGGTGGTCGGTGGCTCTGTTTTCTTGTTCTCCGTTGCAGGTGGCTGAAGGCTGTTCAGTTGGGTCGCTGGACGTTTACCAGCCTTGCTGGCGGTTCGCCGGGTTGGTGTCCGGGCGGACTCTCATGTTGTCATGTTCTGCCTCTCTCTGTAGGGAGGGTTACTTTGTTCATTCCCTCAGTTTCCTCTGTCTACTCCATTGTTCCAGGCCGGGGTCATGGTTGGCCTCACTGTCTGCGGTTTCTCTCCTGGAGTGGGTGAGTGTGTTGACGGGCTGTCTGTGTGGGATCTTCCCCCCGTGGGGTCTTTTTAACTGCTTCAGTTGGTATTCCTGCCATTGTTGTGGTGTTTTGAATACCGGGTGGTGGACTCCTTTGCTTCTTCGGTCCTTGGCACGTTCCATTGTTTCTCCTCTTTTGTGCCTTTTTCGTGGACTTGGAGGTGGATGCGTTGTCCTTCCAGTGGCCGAAGGGCCTGTTGTCTGCCTTCCTCTGGTTCCCCTACTTCCGGCACTAGTGCTGGGGTTTGGGTGTGTTGGGGCTTTGGTGCCTCTGGTGGTTCCGGGTTGGCTTCGCCCCCGTGGTTTCCTCTGTTGTTGGTGGCGGCGTTTTGTCCGAGTTGGGCATTTCCGTTCCTTTCATGTCCATTTGTTGGACCCTCCGGTTCATCTTCCGGTGTTCTGATCCGTGTTCCTTCTGGGTTGGCTCTTGTGCTGTGTTCCCTGTTTCTGAATGATTGTTCATTTGGAGTTGCGGACTTGTTCCGCTGTGGGGGCGCCCCTCTGCTTTGTTGCCTTTCGCTAAGCTGTGGGTCTCCTTTGCTCTTGGGGTCTGCACTATGATTTGGCTCCTGGTTGGGTCCTGGATGTATTTTTTTGGGGGGGGGTCGGTGTTGGATGGGCTTGGCCCTTTCTACCCTCCATGTTTGGGGGGGATACCTTTGGAGCTTTTTCTTGGGCTCCCTTTTGTGTCTGTGGGGCCTTTTGGAAGCTCGTCTTTCGCGTCTCTGGACTTTCTACCCCCTTGTCCAAGGTTATCTCCTCCCTGTGGGACCTTCGGTTGGTGTGGGTGCATTGCGCAGGGTTCCATTGGTCAGTTGGTGTGCGGGGACTTGCTGTTTTTGACGTTTGGAAGGTTTCGGTGCTCTTACGTACTCTTCCTTCTTTTGTGCCTGCTTGTGCTCTTCTTTGTCTGTCAGCAGGAGTGTTGCTTCCTGTTGACTCCTTTGCACATTTTTGGTTGTGTTGCGTGCCTTGATGTATTCTTGGTCTCGCGCAGCTGCTTTTTCTGTGGTGGTCTCTTGTTTGTCATTTTGGCTGCTCCGTAAGGGTCTGTTGCCATCTCTTTCGCTCTCGACCGATGGATTTGGGTGGCTCTCCTTTTGGTGCCTGTTTCAGTCGGCAGTTCCCTCTCGTTCGTTTCGGGGGCATTCCTCTGGTTTCTTGCGGTTTCTTGGTCCGCCTTTCCGGTTGTTTCCTTGGGTGTTTGGCTGGTCGACCACTTGGTCTTCCCCTCATGCCTTCTTTTCTCATTACCGGCTTGAGGTTGGTGCTTCTGTTGCCATTGTCTCTTTGGTTCTGTACTCAGTGGTTTCTTGGGGTGTATCTCTCTCCTTTGTTGTCGCTGATGTTTTTTTGCTGTGCTGCCTTCCATGTGTGGGCTGTATTTCCTATCCATGAAGCTGATATTGCTTTGGTATCTGCTCATTAGTAATTACTGTGGCGAGGAAGACGGATGAGGAGGTAATGCCCCGGTTACTTACCGGTAATCTTCATTACTCCGAGTCCTAGTCTTCCTCGCCACAGTATAGTTTCCCTTCCCTCCCAGCCCTTTGTTGTGGCTTCATGTATGCGGCTTTGGTTTACAGGTCGTGATGTGGATCTTGTATCCTTTTATGTGATTGGTGGTTGCCACTGGGGGCCATGTTGGAGGGATAGGGAGACTAGTATGTTAACTTTTGCTTGGAGTTTCTGTGGGAGCAGGATGCTCATTAGTAATTACTGTGGCGAGGAAGACTAGGACTCGGAGTAATGAAGATTACCGGTAAGTAACCAGGGCATTCTTTTCTGCCTCCCCCCCTCCCCCCAGCCCCTTTCTCTATGCACAGATCTTACATCGTGAGAATTCCATTTCAGGACAGAACAGAGCATTAAGGGGAAAAAAATAAGTGCAGGTATTCACCAGCTTTAACGGAGGGGGCAGGGATTGAGGCGTGGCTAAAGGCGTGGCTAGGAAACAAACATTTAATTTGAGATTGTGCACAATACTATAGCAACAGTTCTGTCATTTGTAGAGTATGATTTTGTCTATACATGTATAAAAGGCTAATTGTAAAAGTAACGTTCAAATTTCCTGTGTGCAAATTGCCTCTGCACACAATGGTACATTTTCATTGTACATTTTGCACAATTATGGACCGTGTGGGCGATTTGTAAAAGACACATGCATAATTATAAACCATGATTCCTTTCTAGTTAGAAGTTTGGCAAATCTTGAGGACAATAGACAAGTTGCTTCCTTGCAAGTTAATATAAGGAGTAATAGTTCAGAAGAGGGAAAGAGGCAGTACATATGGGTTGGTCGGTTGATAACTTCGTTGCATTCACTCTTCAATGACATTCTGATTGAGGTCATCCGATTTGCCCACATTGGCCGAGCAACGCAGGCCCTGCGAGACTCGAGGGTCTTGAACTGTTGAAGGATGCCCAATAGATGTAATTTTCCTAAGTTACAGATTTGGCTGTGGCTTCAAGCCGAAGCCGTATTCACTTGCACAGTTATGCACACAGTCAAGAGCATGGAGACAGAGGCATATCCCAATGGACAGTGCAATGTGCCACTGACAGAAGCATAGTACAGGGCCAGCTGTTTTGAAGGTTGAAGCTGTGGCACAGTATTGATTTGAATAAAACTCTCTAGAAAAAACCTAAGTTTTCCGGTTGAAACAAATGTTATAATTGCATCTATATTGTTTATATTTGCGCATAGATCAGCATTTAAATGGGAGCTGCGAAGCATATCGGGTGCCTATATTGGAATAGATTGCTTGCACCCCTACAAAATTCTTGCAGGACTCGCTTTCAAACACTGTCCACTTAAAGGTTATGTTAGAGAAGACAGATGACTAAGCAAACAAGCATTTTCAATGCAATAGGTCTTGCATTTACACGAGTTTCAGCTACTGACGTTGAAAATAACAATGCCTTTTATTTTTGTTTTTGTTTTTAAAACATAAATAAAAGGCATTGTCATTTACAATGCCAATAGCTGAAACTCGCGTAAATGCAAGACCTACTTGCCAATTGAATTTGTACACTTGCAGCCTATTTAGAGACCAATAACCAGTTTATGGGGATTCAGGGGGCTACCTCCACCGCTTCTGCAGTGCTGCACACGGCACACGCCGCCGAGGTCAGGGGAAAAGCAGGACCGAGGGATATGCTGCGATGCGCACACAGACAGAGTATGCTAGTATCACGCAGCACTGAGTCAGCTCTCAGTTTTCTGGCACAGCGGAAAGTACAGTTGTGGATTAGGGCGGTTGGACACTAGTATGCTCGCCACCCCACGCGTGAATCTGTTCCTTCTTGCAGCCTGATGTTGAGGTCTTGCTTGCATGATAATAATAATGATCCACATTTGTAAAGCGCGAACAATCACCCGTTAAATATGGATTCTTATTGATGCCATGATGGCAGAAGACAGAGCCAGGTATGTATCCTGTAATTCCAATATCCAGACCACCACACCTTCTCCTTTGCTATTGAGGGAGATGGTCTCCATCCATGCGTCCAGATCAGGGCACAAGTCCTAAAAAAAGAAGTGGGGGGACGCTGACTTTACGACAGGAAGTGACATCACGAAAGGTGGCTTGCACCATCAGACTCATTGCCTCCCCTCGCTCACCCCTTAGATGCGATTGCATCAGAGAAGCCAGGGCGTGAGCAGCGTTCTGATTGAGCTCCGATCTCGCCCCAGAGAGGCCAAAGAGTGAATGTGTGGCTCCATTTGCTCCAGTTATCGAGCTCCCGGTAAACTAAGTGAGGGGACGCCGTCCACCCACGTGGTACCCTGACTCGAGCCCTGGTCCAGGTACTCTCCCTCGCTTGTATGCCCTGCTCCGCCCCTCCCCTCCGGTCCAGGTGTAGAGTCCAGTGCCCTGACTGGATTCTCTCTTGCAGAGCACCAGTGTCCTTAAGCCATGGTACACTGTACTTGGCATCAACATATGAGAATTATTTCTTAAATCTGCCCCAAATCCCGGAGTTACCCATACCTAGGGTGCAGTATGTCCTAAGATCGAAAGATCTGCGTACTAAGCACTACATAAACGGGCAATATGTGCAATGTTGCGGCATAAAATAACAGGATAATTGCAAGAGTACAATATTAGGTGTATTAATACCATGGTCTCTGCTGACAACTAAATGGGCTGTTGAAGTGGACACAACAGACGATTTTTGGTTCGGTTGGTAATGGGCGTCAGGAAAATGACCAGAAAAACATTAGGCTTTGGATCTTTTAATTTGAATTTGAATTTAAAAGCATTTGTTTAGCGCGCTTATACCCAGCGGTTTCATGGCGCTGAAGGAGCTATTACCAGCAACAGCAACAACAGGGACAGATTAGGCATCAAAAGCTCTGGAAAAGAGGAAAAATAAGTGATGCTCTGGCGCCGGCTGGAGGGGATTCGGACGAGGACCGTTAATCTAATGCTCTGTGATCCTTTTCTGAGCAAAAGCAGTTTAAAGGATTCTCTGTGTACGAATGGAAATTAAAAAACAGATGTTAACTAACGTATTTCGTTCGGCGTTAAACTGACAAAACAAAGATAGGGCGCAGTCTATAGGGTCATTGACAGACAATCCGTATTTGAGTAGTGTCACATTTATGAAACATTTCCAAGTGAATATTTCTGCGAATAATTACGTGGCACACGCAAGCAGAAAAGACAGTCTCTGTGGGCTGGCTCAGCATGTCGGGTGTGTAACAGAAAGGAATATCTCGCCTTTGAGTAGATCTGTCTGCACTGCACAGACGGACACCGGGGAGGCAGGCTTGGACCACCAGCATGTAAAGAGGTTATTGTCCAGTACGTTACCACCTGCCTGGTTAACTTACCTGAAAACCTGTAAAACGAGAAAAGAAGGCATTTCTTAATTTCTGAAAGGAAAACTAATATAATCAAAGTGAAAACCATCCCAAGATCACTTAGAATTTTCTGAAGTATTCCTAAATTAAAACCACAGCAAACTGAAGCAGAAGTTCACAGGCAAACACAATTACAGAAAACTCTGAAAGAATCCATATTTAAATATGATCATTGCGCTCCTCTCTATCCCGACACCCAAGCAATCACCCTCCCTCGCACAGACAGGGGCTCCCCCGCAGGCCAGCACGAGCCCCAGCATTACCTGAAGATGCTGAACTCTAGTACATAGGCAAACCAGCAAGCCCAGGACAGGGGCCAGCCCACCGGAAATCAAAGAAGGAAACGAAACCAAAAGAGGGAGAGAGCATAGCTGAAAGGGAGGGGGGTGGAGTAGGCGTTCAGACAGAGGGTGAGGGACTGCACACGTCATTCTACAACTCCATACATCATAAATTTATGTTGGAAAGAGTCCAAAGGAGATTTCAGCCATTACGCTCTGAACCGACCAAAAAGTCATTATGTGTTACAAACGTCATACGGGCGACTTCGACGATGAGTAAAACTGCGACCCTACCAACTAATGACTGTGGCTCCTTCCACACTATCCAGAAAAACCAAAATGGACATAACACCGATTCATGATGAATCTTAAAAGGCCAACATGGAAAAATGGGGTGGAGGGTAGCAGAAAGAAAGGGGTGGAGTTAGGGATGCACAGGAAAGAGACGAAGAATAAGGTGTCCAAGTCAATATGTGGCGTTTTTTAAGAGGACAGCACTACTGGTTTTCTACCGGTGTTCTGCCGGTTGCAGCTCCCAGTCTGTCCGTGCCGAATGGGTGGTGCAAGCTTCCTGCCTGTGACGCTGGTGTCCTCGCTGTGCCATAGTTTTGAATTGTTTTGTGCTGTGGCTCAGAGCGGAGCTCGCAGGGGCATTTCAGTGATCCTGGTTTTGTTAGATCTATCAGCGGCGTTCGACACCGTGTCACATTCCATCTTGACAGAACGGTTGTCGAACGCCGGGATCAAAAACAAAGCCCTTGCTTGGCTAAAGAGCTTCCTATCCGACCACACCCAGAGTGTCACCATGGGTGCATATCGGTCAGCGGAGGTAGAAATTTCCAAAGGGGTGCCACAGGGCTCTTGTTTGAGCCCTACTCTTTTCAACATCTATGTGGCACCCCTGGCAAGAGTGATGCGTAAGTACGGTTTCATCCCCGTGTCTTATGCTGATGACACGCAGCTCCTCTTCCCGTTTAAAACTATCTCCGCTGAAGTGAAGAGCTCTTTCTCAGCTGGTATGAAGGAGGTGGCACAATGGATGTCGGCCAACTGCCTTCAGTGCAACGTCAGTAAAACTGAGGTTATGTTGTTTGGGGAAGCTAAATTGCTTTGGTCTCCGGACTGGTGGCCCAGCGACTTGGGTGTTGTTCCCGAACCCAAGTCGATTGTAAAGAACTTAGGGGTCCGTCTGGATCAAGATCTGACACTCAAGCAACATGTTAATTATATCTCAGGTATATGCTTTCACACCATCAGCCTACTGCGCAAGGTTTTTCCTCTTCTGCCTGATTCGGTGAGGAGAACCTTAGTCCAGGCACTTGTTCTAAGCAGGATCGACTATTGTAATGGTCTACTGCTTGCTGCCAATGAAGGGGTATTGGATAGACTGCAAGTCATCCAGAATACTGCGGCCCGCTTGGTTCTTAATGCCCCTCCTAGAACTGCCTCCAAACCCCTTCTTGACCAATTACACTGGCTTTCGGTCCGGCAGAGAACGAAATTCAAAACATGTTGCCTGATTCACAAGTGCCTAAATGGCCAAGGACCTGCTTATTTGAAAAATAAATTTGTCCCTTACACCCCCACTCGATCTCTGAGGTCGAGCAATGATTTTCTTTTGCAGGTACCACGGGCTAAGAAAGCCAGACATGGGAGTAAGGCACTTTCTATAGCAGGACCTATTCTCTGGAACAAACTCCCTCTGTCACTCAAACAATGCACAGACCATCTAAAATTTCGGAAACAATTGAAAACAATACTGTTTAAAAATGAAATTTAGCTTCCACCTATATTTATTTCTTGGTGTTCTACAGGTGTCAAAGCGCAGAGATACTCCACTGAGAGTTGATTCCAGCGCTATACAAACCAATAAATAAATAAATCAAGTGGATGCCGTACAGTCACTAGCGTGGAGTTAGGTGGCCATGCGCTACATAAGAAAAGACACGCGACCAAAGGGTATGTGTCAGTGCCCGTGTAGATAAAACTAATGCTTGGGTGCCATGGCGGCACACAGTAATAACAAGCTGTCGCCATTTCGCGAATGAGAAAAGTGCTCACAGAGTATTTGAAGGAGACTGTATAACGCCACAAGTAAAAGATCCAGTCCTGATGGGCTGTCCCTAAAGGAGACAGGGCGGTAACAAGGAGGGACTAAGAAGCTTCATTTTCAATTGGAGGCCATCGTTTACCATAGGCGATGATGCCAGCCAATGGAAAATAGGGGCAGAGCTTCCACCCAACTTCTAAAACACACCCTACTACAATATGCCTCGCAGAGCAAGCAGCGCACGCGCACTGCAACGCTAGGTCTGCGAGACCTAAAAAATTACCTTTTCTAGAGAATCTCTTGGTAATGCATTACTACATAGTGTCCACACACATTTTCCTCTCGCTTTCTTCATGCTCTCTCACCACCCCCTGTTCTCTCCTCTCCTCCTGCCCCTTTCTGTCCCTCACATCTTGCACCTGTTTTTCCCTGTCTATCCACAGTCCCCCTTTCTCTCCCCTGTCTTATCTGTCTTACTCTCCCTTGTCCGGTGTCTTACTTTCCTATGTTTATCTCCTCCTTCGCTCAGTTGCATTTTTGCATTCTCATCCTCTTGTCTTTCTAGAGTTTCTTTATCTCTTTCCCATTTTTACCTCTCTCCTCCTCTCTGTGTCACTCTGTCTCCCAATATCTCTTTCCTTTTCTCTCCAATCTGAGCAGTGGTGGAGAAGAGCAGACCCCCTTTCCCTTCTGTCCCACATGACAGGCAAGGCAAAGCTCAGTCCAGATCAGTGTTGGTCAGAGTCCCAGCCAAAACACATGTAGCTGCTAAAGCGCGCCCGGAGCCCAGGGACACCATGGGCCTGCTCCAAAGCGTACTGTACGAACGGGACAGACAGGCAGATTGCGCATACAGCAGTCTGCACATCAAGACTTCTCTTAACATAATCAGGCAAAGGGAATTGGCGGTTGTGTGCAAAATGGCGACGCAAGACACAACTAATGTCCACGCACTCTTCAATCATACAAGCAAGGGAAGGCAGTGCTCTCTGCTGGTTGCAGACAAGCTCTGCTGCCCGATCACATGCTGCAGCCAATTAGGTGACCTATGATTCACTCACAGCTGGAAAGACACTAATAACTGCATGCTGATAGGCCCTTGTGAGCACCAGTAATCTCTGCATCTAATGAAAAGTTCCGGTACTGAAGGGAAGAAAATTGAAAAGTGCCGGGGGTACCAGCCCATTAACGCACTGGAACAGGCCACACGTTTTTTGATGCCTTCTAGTTAAGGCTTTGCAGCCTTCTCATGTGAATATAAAAATGCACATTCAAAACATCAGCCACACAGTAAATACTGAGCTAATAATTGTAATACAGACATGACGATCTTAGCTTCAATCGTTTTCTTTAAACTTGCTTTTCATGTCAGACATACGCTACTTGAACACTTTTTTGAACCTTCCTAAATTACTGGTTGATCACATTAGGAGCCCTCAAGTACTGCTAATATATTTCAACAATAATTAATGTACTCCTTGTATAGATTGTCATGGTTGCTACAAATGTAGTAGGCATAGGAGACTAGGCGTCCAGTGTCTGCTGCACATTACAGGACAACGACATCAGGACCCTGCTGAACAATTGTGAGACCGCGGCCCTCATCCTCCTGGACCTCTCAGCCGCCTTCAACACCGTCTGCCACCGCACACTATGCGCACGCTTCCACGCCGTAGGGACCCGAGACAAAGCTCTGGAATGGACCACCTCCTTCCTCTCCAGCAGAACCCAGAGCGTCCGCCTCCCACCATTCTGATCCAAAGCCTCCAAGATATTTTGCGGCGTACCCCAGGGATCTTCCCTCAGCCCAATACTGTTCAACATCTACATGGCCCCACTCGCACACGTCGCACAACAGCACAACCTCAACATAATCTCCTACACTGACTACACTCAACTGATCCTCTCCCTCACCAAGGACCCCATCACCGCCAAATCCTACCTCCACGAAGGAATGAAGGCCGTCACCGACTGGATAAAGATCAGCCGACTGAAGCTGAACACGGACAAGATGGAGGTCCTCATCCTTGGCTCCAACCCTTCAGCCTGGGACGACTCCTGGGTGCCGACGGCACTGGGGCCAGCCCCGACACCCACCGACAATGCACGCAACCTAGTAATCATCCTCGACTAAACGCTCTCCATGACCAAGCAAGTCAACGCCGTCTCCTCCTCCTGCTTCAACACCCTCCGCATGCTCCGCAAGATCTACAGGTGGATTCCAACAGATACAAGAAGAACAGTCACTCAGGCCCTCGTCAGCAGCAGACACGACTACAGAAATACCCTCTACGTGGGAGCCTCGACCAAGCTCATCAAACGACTGCAACACATTCAAAATGCCTCTGCACGACTGATCTTTGACGTACTATGCCACAGCCACATCACCCCCCACCTGAGAAACCTGCACTGGCTCCCCGTCAACAAGAGGATATCCTTCAAGCTCCTCATCCACGCACATAAGGCACTTCACAAGACCGGCCCAGCCTAGCCTACCTCAACAGACGACTTTCCTTCTGCATCCCCAACCACCAGCTCCGCTCCGCCAACCTTGCACTCGCCACCGTCCCTCGCATCCGAAGAACATCCACTGGCGGGAGATCCTTCTCCCACCTTGCCGCCAAAACCTGGA
Source organism: Lissotriton vulgaris (assembly GCF_964263255.1). Lineage (NCBI taxonomy): Eukaryota > Metazoa > Chordata > Amphibia > Caudata > Salamandridae > Lissotriton > Lissotriton vulgaris. Next base: position 600,467,295 of record NC_141696.1, read on the forward strand.
ACACCCTACCACTGAGCCTAAGACAGACCCAAGACCTGCTTACCTTCAGGAGGCTACTCAAGACCTGGCTGTTTGACCAGTAGAGCCCCCCCCCCCTCCCAGCACCTTGACTCTCGCAGGTATGTAGTGCCCTCTACAAATGACTGATTGGATATTGGATAGGTATTTATAGAGCGCTAACGTTCGCTCCCAAGGGAGCATCTTGGCGCTGTAAAACCTGGGACCAGATCACCGGGAAGGTGTTGGGGGGCTAGATGGCTGCTTTAGTCCAGTCATCGGAGAGATTGAAAATCCACGTTTTAAGGAGCTTCCTAAATGGCTTCTCCTGCGTCTGAAGTCTAAGATGCCTTGGCATGCTGTTCCAGGCTCTAATAGCAAGGGAACTGAGTGTTTTTCCACCCTTAGTCTTCAGGTTGAATTTGGGGGGGGTCATGAGGTTTTCTTGTAAGGATCTGAGAGTGCGACCCGGGGTGTAGTGAGGGAAGCGTCTCGACAGGTAGGCTGGGCCGGATTTGTTGAAGGCTCGGAAGGCTACAATGAGAATTTTGAAGAGTATTCTCTTGTGCAAGGGGAGCCAATGTAAGGATTTGAGGGCAGTGGAAATAGAAGATTTGCGTGGGAGTTTGAGGACAAGCCGTGCAGCAGTGTGCAGGACACTTTGTAGTTTCAGTCGGGTGGATTTTTTGGTCCCTGCCAGGAGGCCATTACAATAGTCCACTCGAGAGAGTATGAGGGCTACCGCAATGGTCTTTCTGGAGTCGAGCAGGAGAAAGTCAAAGAACTTTCGCATGGACTTAATAATTCCGAAGCATTTACCTGCTACGGTTGCGACATGGGTATCGAAAGAGAGATCGGAATCGAAAATAACTCAGAGGTTTCTGGCCGATGATACTGTCTGAGGTGGAGCAGCAGAGTTGTCAGGCCACCACAGGGCTGGACAGAAAGAAGCATTCTTTCCAATGGGCAAGATCTCGGTTTTATTGGAGTTGCAGCGGAGGTGGTTGGCGTCCATCCATTGAAAGACCGCTGTAAGGCAGTGCTCGAGATTAAGTTCGGCCGTGTTTGAATTGTCGTCGAGAGGGATGACAAGCTGAGTATCGTCAGCATAAGACGTGACAGTTATGCCGAACGATTCTATAAGAGTAAGCAGGGGGATGAGATATATATTAAAAAGGAGGGGACTAAGAATGGAGCCCTGGGGAACTCCACAGAAGATCTTTTTCTCTTTCGATTGGAAAGGGCCCAGTGAAACAGTTTGGAACCTGTCACTGAGGAAGGAACTGATCCAGGCAAGGGCCGAGTTAGTTACGCCGATGTCCATAAGCCTGTTTAGCAGAATGGAGTGGGAAATAGTATCGAAGGCCGCCGTGAGGTCAAGAAGGATCAGAATGGCCTTCTTCCTTTGATCTTGGAGACCTTTGATGGTATCGGTCAGCTCGATCAGGGCGGTCTCGGTAGAATGTTTGGACCGGAAACCGGATTGCTGGGAGTGGAGTAGGTTGTGGGCATCAAGAAAGGACTTGAGCTCCTTGTGGACTAATTGTTCTGTTATTTTGCCCAACGCAGGTAGCAGGGTGATGGGACGAAGGTTGGTTAAATCAGAGGGGGGTTTGTTTGCCTTTTTCATAAGAGGTTTAACCACACCCTTTTTCCAAGTGAGAGGAACAGAGCCAGTTTTGAGGGAGAGGTTGACTATTTCATTAATGATGGGGTTGATTTCATCAATGATGGTGTGGAGGATCTTGGGGGGACAAGGGTCAGAAGGTGAGCCAGATTTGCATGAAAGGATCGCTTCTCTGGTCTGGGTCAGGGTCACCGGGGTAAAGTGTTTGAGACTGTTAGCGGTCGGGCGAGGTTGGTCTCGCTCCATGATTGAGTACACCGGAGGGGGGGGGGGGGGGGGGGGGGGGAAGTTTTTGTGGAGAGAGCTGATTTTTTCCTCAAAGTAGTCAGAGATCTTACCACACAGTTCTTGGGAAGGGGGGATTTCTGGTTGGAGTGCTTTTGGTTTGGTGAAGGATTTTACTATGGAAAAGAGGGTTTGTTGTTTTTGATTGGCCTTTTTGATGGCGTTCACATAGTAAGTTCTTTTTGCTGATTTAATGGTTGAGAGATAATTTTTCCTCTGTAGGATGTAGTTGTTACGATCGTCGTTGTCGTAGGATCTATGCCATTTACGTTCTGCTTTCCTGCAGAGTAGGTGTGCGGCTGTTAGGTCAGGCGTATACCAAGGGGCTTTCGTTTTCGTTTTTTTTAGGGTGTTGGCTTTTTTGTTAGGTGGGCATCGTTTGGAGATTTCTTGAGAGAGCCAGTTGTCGAGAGAGACTGCATCTTGATCGATGTTACCAGAGGGAGAGGGGGCATTGGTAGAGGACAAGGGATGAGAAGTAAGATTTTTCTGGACAGTTTTCCAGTTGATGGGGTGAATGTGTTGGCGAGTTGGTTTTTTGCATTTCAGAGGGGGATCGTTGAGGATATGGAAAGGGATCAGACTGTGATCGGTCCAGATTTGGGGAATGGGAGACAAGGTGGAGATGGACGGGAAATTGGAACAGACACCATCGAGGGTGTGGCCAATGGAGTGAGTAGGCAGCTTGACGCTTTGTTGCAGATTGAAGATGTCCAGTGTCTGCTGAAAGTTTCTGGTGAAGGGGTCAACGGGTGTTTCGAGATGCAGGTTAAAGTCGCCCAGGAGGGTGAAATGAGGGTAGCGGAGTAGAAAGTGTCCGAGTGCGTCATTAAGGGCGCCAAGGAATTTCGTGGCATTACCACCTGAGAAAGAGAGGGTTTGACTAAGTTTAATGGAGAAACCTAGTCCCTCTGCATCAGTGAGGGGGTCGAGGCAGAAGGTGTGACAGCTAAAAGAATTCCTCAGGATGAAAGCAACGCCTCCTCCTCTACCTTTCTGTCTGTCCTGTCTGTGAAAGGAGTAGCCTGGGGGGAGGGTGATGGCTATGTCAGGGTTACTGTCTTCAGTGAGCCATGTCTCGGTGATCATGAGACAGTCCAGGTCATGGTCGATAATGAGATCGTGGATATCCTGACTATGTTTGCACATCGACCTGGCGTTTATCAGACCTCCTGAAAAGTGAGGTCGTTTGGGGGATATTGTCTGCTTGGTGACGAAGTTGAGTGTCCAACGACATTTGTTGCAACTGGTGGAGCCGAATACTTTAGAAAGATCAAGCTTGCAGGGGCAGTCAGATCTGCCTCGAAGTTTAAGGAGGTCGTTGGGAGCATACCTGATGGTTAGAGGATGTTGGGCAGGGGTTCCTTGATTGACATGAAGAATCAGTCTATGCGGTCATGAACATGGCTGGGTGTAAAGGGGGTATTATTAAGTCAACATTAGATCACCATTAATGGGCTGCAGGGTTAGTCTCTAGAAGCATCTTGGAAAAGGAATCACTTTATCCCACACTGTACATCTTTACGGTGACATTAGTGAAAAGGCACATAGACATCTAGGGAAATCTACTGAATTAACTCATAATGGCACCATGGGACTCACCACAACGAGGCATCCTTAGACCTGTTCACAGTGTCTGGAAGGAAAACATCACCAGGTCCGGTAAAAGTAAAAAAGTATGTTCTTTCTGCTTTGGTAAACATCTTGCAAAAATGTCCTATAAAGTGTGCAAGCGGCTTGAGAAAATTCTATCTCAAAGTTTATCCCACATTTTGAAAACAAGTACACATTGTTAAGGTCATAATCACAGATGGAACATTCAGTGAAGTTGTAATACAGTCTAATACAGACAAAACACAGTAATCCGCTTTTAAATCCAGTAACATACGTCATAGGTTGGAGACAATACACGCGTGAGAGTCCCACATCACAGTTTTAATGAAAGGAGAGAAAAGAACGCACTAGGGAGCTCAACAGGACCTTGTGGGCAAACATGCAGCTCCAAAAGCAAGATAAACAAGCATTGCCATAGCCAATAGGTCTCAATTTTGGGACCTTAAAGTGTGTAACCAGAGCAATTGGCTTTGCCAATGTCTTTAAGCTATGTTGTAGAGCAATGTGGCTGCCGTACAGCATGTTGCAAAGTTATAATAAAAAGTGTTATGAGCATTTTTGTTAACTTATATATAACTAAGAAGACATTCTGTACAACTGAACAACCCTATTAAAAAAAGAATGAATATAAAAAATGTCTTCTAGTTTTTTTTTTCCTTGCAATTCTTGCAACTTCATCCTGGCTGTTGCGAGTTATAAACTGTGAGAGGGTGAGATTGGGAAATGGTGCATAAATTACAACACAAGCAGCAGGTGGGCACTAGGGGTAAATCAACAGATGCCAGATTCCAAGGGGAGACTGGGGTAGTGCAGAGTGATGCAGAGGTGGTGATGTGCTGGTACGGAGGAGACGCTGAATGATACTCAGATGGTGCTGAGTGATGCTGAGGTGGTGATGTGCTGGTACGGAGGTGATGTTCAGGTGATGATGAATGATACTCAGGTGGTGCTGAGTGATGCTGAGGTGGTGGTGTGCTGGTGCAGAGGTGATGCTCAGGTGAAGCTGAAGTGGTGCTGAGTGATTCTGAGGTGGTGCTGAGTTATGCTGTGGTGCTGAGTTATGCTGTGGTGGTAGTGCTGCACTGGTGCTCAGGTAGTGCTGAGTTGGTGCCGTGGTGATGATGCACTGATGCTGAAGTGGTGCTGAGGTGGTGCTGAATTGCTGCTAAGGTGGTGCTGCATTGGTAGTGGTGCACTGATGTGGTGTGCTGATGATGAGATAGTGGTGTGCTGAGGTGGTGCTGCACTTGTGCTGTGCTGGTGCTGAGGTGATGCTGCACTGGTGGTGGTGCGCTGATGAGGAGCTAGTGCTGGTCTGATGTTGAGAGAGTGCTGCGCTGAGATGGTGCTGTGGTGGTGCTTAGGTGATGCTGAGTGACACTGAGGTGGTACTCAGAGATGTATAGGTGGTGCTGAGTCATGCTGATGGGTTTCTGAGTCATGCTGAGGTGGTGGTGCTGTGCTGGTGGTCAGGTGATGCTGAGCTTGTGCTCAGGTGGTGCGAGTGATGCTGAGTTGGTGCTGTGCTGAGGTGATGCTCTGCTGATGCTAAGGTAGTGCTGTGCTGATGCTGAAGTGGTGCTGAATTGCTGCTGAGGTGGTGCTGCGCTGGTGCTGAGGTGGGGTTGTTCTGGTTGTGGTGCACTGTTGTGGAGGTGGTGCCGTGCTGATGCCGAGATGGTGCTGTGCTGATGTTGAGGGGGTGCTGCACTGGTAATGAGGTGGTGCTGAGGTGGTGCTGCACTGGTGGTGGTGCACTGATAAGGAGGTGGTGCTTTGCGGATGCCTAGATGGTGCCATGCGGAGGTGGTAGTGCTTTGCTGATTCTGAGGTGGTGCTGTGTTGATGCTGAGGTGATGTTTCACTGTCTACTTGCAGGATATATTGTTAAGCAACCACACATTACATGCTGTGTTTGGAGAGGATGAGAAGGCATTCCTTGAAATTTGTTTTATTTCACAATGATTGAAACCTAAACAAAAGCATCAAAAGTTGAAAGCATTTAACTTAGCCCCTTCCGTGCACGCGTCGGCCAACGGCCGACGCAAGCACTACCTGCTGGGTGCTCGGCATGACCATTAGCCGATGCAGCCCCGCCCACTGCATCAAACGCCTGCACTGCAGCGGAATGAAAAAAACATCTTCTTTCCTAAGTTGTCCAGCATCTTCGATTCCCGAGCTGGTGATGCAGTTGGAAATGCGCCAGGATGTACGTGTGAAGTGGAGGCTTGGACCGCCAAGCTCTGCAGGGTAGAGTGTTGTGTGAACAAATTTTGGTCCCCTGGGGTGGGAGGTGGAGGGGGCAAATGTCCTGTTCAGGAGCCCCTATGTTGGGCTTGGACTGAGTCGCATGCAAGATGTCGGAAAGAGCTTAATTACATTAGAGAAGTGGTTCAGAAGGAGACACTCCTGGTTGAAGCACTTCTGTCACAACCTTTATCTTGACAACCCCCAGGTGCAAGCTATGGTCCAGGACCACTGCTGCCTTCCTCACCACCATTAAAAAATACACTCCCTCCTCTGTAGCCATGGTAGGGGAAGAATTCATGCCAGCACTCGGAGAGGTATCCAGTCTGCTAGCGTCCTCCAAATGCTCAGACAAGATCAAATTAGTGTCATAAGGCAGGTATACTTTAGGGTCCAGCGACCTCTCCTACTCCTCCCCAAGTTTTAGCTCATTAGGGTAGTGTTCAGGCTCTGGTCTGGAAGGCCTGGCTCCAGTCCATGCCGGAATCTGTCGGATGATGGCTCAGTTTTGGAGTTGGGATCAGAACGGGGATGACACTCGGAAAATCAGCCTCAAGGAAGGTTGAGGTGGCACAACCAGTTCCAATCTGGATCCATCTGTGGATCCAAGAGGCCCGCCTGGTGCCAGAGTGTCGGTATGGATTCACTAGGGTCCCCTTCCAAACCTGCGGGCCTGAAGGCATAGCAGAGGGAACGCGCCAGCCAAATAGGAGATGTATAGCCTCATAGCTGGGTGGGGGGCGGTCTGGCTCCTGTAAATTTGGGGATGTGCAGAGCTGCTCAGGTTAAGTTACTATTTTGTCAAGCGCAACAGCTGCCCCAGCAAAGGGGCGTCCCAGCGCTAATGATCCATAAGATAATATACAAGGGACGGCGAGACTGAACAGAGAGCCTTAACAAGAAGGGAACAGAAAAGTCTTCACAGCCTTCCGGAAGGCAAGCATGTTGTCAATGCCCCGGATGGTCACCGGGAGGGAGTTCCAGAGCCTAGCTCCCAACACCCGGAAAGAGCGGCCACCCATCCGGCAAAGCCTGCTTTTAGGGATGACTGCATGGTGCTGGCCAAAAGAACGAAGATTTCGCTGCGGTACGTAGAAGGATAAAAGGGGCCGCAAAATTTCTGGGCTATGCAGTTTAAGGATCTTGAATGCCAAACAGAGTGACTTGAATTGAATACGGGCGTCAACAGGCAGCCAGTGTAGTTTTTTAATCGTGGCCCGTGCCGAACATCTCCGAGGGAGGCCAACCAGAGTCCTGGCTGCTGAATTTTGTACTCTCTGGAAGCGGGCTATTTCCGCTTTATTGGCACCTAGTAGTAGGACACTAGCGTAGTCTATGCGTGACAAGATAACAGCTTGCACAACATGCTGACGCATGGCAGGTTCGAAAAAACCCAAGATAGGGCGTAGACTCCGCAACAAGCCTACACATGTCGCATGCACTCTCTTGGTGTGTGTCTCAAGCCCAAGACACCCAGATTTTTCACAGAGGTCCTAGGCTCAGGCATCCCACCTAACGAGGGAGGCCACCAATGATCGTTCCACAGGGCTGTGTTCTTCCCTAGCAGTAAAATCTCGGTTTTACCAGCGTTCAGCCGGAGACAGTTGTTGGTCATCCAGTGGGCCACTGCAGCGATACCGTCCCTAAATCTTGTGGCAGCGACAGAAGGGCTCTCAGAGAGTGCGACCACCAGCTGAGTATCATCAGCGTATGATACCAGGGTCAGGCCCCACTCTCTGGCAATCGCTGCCAACGGTTGAACATAAAGGTTAAAAAGGGACGGGCTGAGTGCCGAGCCTTGAGGGACACCCTGCGCAATGTGATGGAATTTGGACAAAAAAGGGGGGGCAGACACTCGAAAGGATCTGTCCTGGAGAAAAGAACGGAACCACTCAAGGGCCCAATCTCTCACTCCTGAGTCCTCCAAACGACGCAACAAAATTTTATGCGACACCGTGTCGAATGCAGCGCTGAGATCAAGTAAGATCAGCGCTGCACTCTGACCGCGTCTAGGATTTCTCGGAGGTATTCAGTAGTGGCCAACAATGCGGACTCTGTGCGGTGGCCAGGTCTGAACCCATTTTGAGAAGGGTCCAGGTGCAGGCTCAATCATGGAGGCAGGCCTCAAATGTCAACACACTCTTGCCACTGACGGACGAGGAATAGTCGAATACCTCTTCGACTTCTTGTGGTGTAACTTGCTCAAAGGATCCCATGACTTACAGTGCAACAAGGATCTCGGACTCCGCGACCGCTCCTGGAACCTTCCTCTTGACCAAGATCTGGGTCATTGTAGCATCACACGTCAAGCCGCCAGGAGCTTGAGGGGATCGCTCCCTCAAGACCTTCAGGGTCATTCCACACCAATCGGAGCAGGTCTTCGGATCGTGGTCGCGCTTGAGGCACCAAAGGTATACAAGATGTAGGTCTATCACCAACATTGACAGGTGACAGGCACTGTATGGCTTGAAGCCAGCCTTCCGAAATGACATCCCTGCCACAGCAGGAGGAAAACCTCAAAAAGACTCGAAAAAAATCAAAAAAAGGGGTGGCTCTTTTCTAGATCTGCGCTGACTGACATGGAAAAAAAAGAAGTCATGTCAGCGTGCTGGGGTGGCACCTATATAGGCACCACGCTTGTCCCTTCCAATGCAGACGATGCTGATGACACTATGCGGAGCAGAATGATGCCTCTAGAAAAAATTTTGGATCCAGTCTGATGCCTGGAGATAATTCAAAAGGTAAGGAATCTACGGTTAGAAGTTTCTTTCAGATAATAGTAAGTAAAATACATGTTTTAACTCTCATTTAATGGAATATAACATGAATAAAGATATAATAAACACTTCAAATGTGTAAGTATTTATATTAAATTCTAAAACATTCTATTAAAATTGAGCAGAAACACAAATGTATTTTGTATTTATTATTTTAAATATATCATTTGATTAAAAAATCTATTAAAAAACGTTATTGTACTTTTTAAAAACCAAAACATGATGATTAGAACTTTTAAGGTGTTTTGTTTACTAGTTTATAACATCAAAATTAATTATATTTTTACATTTATTTTCTCTTTTATTACAGGTACATTAAATTCTATGGAGGAAGAAGACTATTTCCATTTATTTGCTGCCATACTTTTTTTTCGTATAAGGTTGTTGCAACTATTTCTTCAATTGGTGGAGCACTGTGGTCAAGACAGGATGGGTGCTGCGGATGCAGGTCAGGTAAGAAACTATTAGGCCCTGATTACAAGTTGCTTGTTAAATTCCAACCCACTATTTAAGGATGGATAGAAATTTGAGATTGAAGGTATTTAACGTATCCTTTAATTATCGGATGTATTAAATACCTCAACATTCGGTATATTTCGGCAGGTCAAACCTGCCAAAATTTAACAGGAAAAAGCATACAGTATTTACCATACCTTGTTGATTTTGGTGTGCTAAGCACCAACATCTGCATGTTATTCCCCAGAAACTCATAATAGGTGCTATTTATCACACCTGGTAAATAACGAACAACAGGGTATCATTATCTACCTGGTGCGATAAATAGCACTTTTAATAAGGCCCTTAGAAGTAATTTGAAATGTATTTGGGTTAGGTGAGAGATTAATGTTGGCTATTTTGGAATGCTTTTGTGTCTTTGATTTAGCAGGTTACCAGACTTTGTGGCTATCGATCTGGGCACATGGTTGATTGTTGGGCAGAAAAGTCCTGTGCATGGTGACAGACGTGTCCCTGTGCCCTGAATGCCCAAGCTGCAATGTTATCCAGATCCTGGGTACCAATCTGAAATATAGGCTAAGTCCCAGTAAAATGCCAAAACGGTGTAGAAAATTGGGAAGATGGTAATTTTAGCACCACAACCCCTTTGTTGATACCATTTGCAGGTTGCAGGAAAAAAAACAGACACTGTTCTCTGCAGCACTTTTGTCCAATTCACCCCCCCCCCCAAAACAAATGTAACTGTATTTTGCCTAATTTCTCTGTCCCCTCCAGGGGAATCCACAAACCCTCTGTACCTTTAGAATCCTCATGATGTTGGAAGAAAACATATTTGGCATGGATACCTTGAGTGGACAAAATGTTATGGGGGCCTAAGCGCGAACTACCCCAAATAGCCAAAAAAAAGGCATGGCACGGGGAGGTCTGGCAGCAAAGGGGTAAAGGACTAATGTCAGATGGTAAAATCTTAGACAAGGATAAGCCTAGTTGGTGTATCTGACCCATGATTCATCGCAGTCAGTTTCAATTTGTGCCTAGGTCCTGTTCTTCCTTGACCATCGACTATCATTGGCACTTTGTGCTTCATGGCTCTATTTCTACCTAATCTTTTAAAAATTATGTCTCCAGTTCATCTTATTACATTTTTGTCATGTTCATGTCATTTTGTTTGATAATATTTACTCTAATTTTCTCATTCATTTTGAGTCGTTCTGGGATTTTTAATGTTTTGCATTTTTACTTTATTGCTTAAGCCTGTCTGCTATGTGACATGGAATATTATCACAAAGTTGGTTGAGCCATGACAAAAGGTACCTCACTTGTGCGGATAGGCCTAGTGCACATGACAGATAATGGACCAAAATGGAACGTAGACACATCAGATATTTAGACAGAAAACTGACCTTCCTTTGCTCCCAGAATCACTTGTAAACCTCAAACTTTGACAAAAAAGTTTTACTCACATTTCTGTGATGGAAAGTTCTGGAATCTTTGGGGAGCCACAAAATTCCACCCACCTAGCATTCCACACATCTCCAGATAAAAATGGTATCTCACTTGTGTGGGTAGGCAGAGTGCCCGCAAAAGGAAATGGCCCTAAAAGAAGCGTGGACACATCAGATTATTCAACAGAAAACAGACCATTTTTTTGCATTGTGACTATCTGTGGATTTAGGGACCTAGCGCAGCCGGCACCTAGGGAAACCTAGAAAACCTGTACATTTTTAAAAACCAGACACCCAAGAGAATCCAGGATGGGGTGACTTGTGTGGCACTCACCAGACTCGGTTACCCAGAATCCCTCGCAAACCACAAACTTTGTAAAAAAAAACATTTTCCTCACATTTCTGTGATGGAAAGTTCTGGAATCTGGGGAGAGCCACAAAATTCCACCCACCCAACATCCCCCTAGTCTCCCGATAAAAATGGTACCTCACTTATGTGGGTAGGCCTAGTGCTCGTGACAGGAAATGCCCCAAACCTTAGAATGTAACAAAAAGACCTGGTTTTGCGAGGACGTCACCTGCGTTTTTGGTCCAGGGTTTGATATCCATGCAGGAAAACCCACCAAACCCAGACATTTCTGTAAACTAGACTCCCTGGAGAGTCCAAGGATATGTGGCTTGCGTGGATCTCCAAAACTTTTGAAAACCGCAAATGTAACTTTAAAAAAAAAAATCTAATTTTCCTTACATTTCTGTCTGGGGTCCCCGTGGCAGCACACATTTCCTACCACCCAGCTTTCCCCTTGGTCTCCCAATAAAAATGATACCTCACTTGTGTGAGTGTCCAATGCAAAGTCAACCTAAAAACATATATAAACAAAAATGTTGCACTTAGAACTCCCCCAATCTCTCAGTTTTTTACCTTTCCTAGTCGCAGGGCCTTGCCCCACCTTCACAAGTGAGTTATCATTTTATACAGGAGACCAAGGGCGTGCTTGGTGGTAGGAAATGTGTACGGGCACAGCAATTACCCCACAGAAATGTGAGAAAAATTTGATCTTTTTAGCAAAATTTGAGGTTTACAGGGGATTCTAGGCAAGAAAACGTTGGTGGTTTCACACAAGCCACACATCCTTGTACTCCCCCGGGTATCTAGTTTTCAGAAATGTCTGGGTTTGGTAGATTTCCCTACATGGCCGCCGAGCCCAGGACCACAAATGCAGGTAGTTTTGTGATTGATCATATTTGATGCCTCCACAAAGCGTTTTAGGCCCTTCCCTGTGGTGGATACTTGGCCCACCCACACAAGTGAGGTACAGTTTTTTATCGCAAACCTAGGGGAACACTGGGCGGTAGGAAATTTGTGGATTCTTCTGATTCTGGTAGAATATGGCACAGTAATGCAAGGAAAAGGTGTAACTATAGTCACATTTAGATGTTTGCAGGGCATTTTGGGTAAGAAAACTTGTTGGCATCCACGAGAGGGACAAAACCCTGTACTCCCCTCGGCTTCTACTTTATGAAAATATTGAGAGTTGGTAGATTTTCCCTTGACACAATGTACACCATGGCAGAAAATGCCAGAAAATGCAAATATTACTTCACTGCCAAATATTAATAAGTAGACACACATACTGGTTTGAGTTGGCATGAGAGTGAGTGAAGGTTCAGAGCGTAACATTTTATTAACAAGAAGGAAATGCACTGTTAATTGTTTATTGTTAAACGGTTAAAAACCTAAACCAATGACTCACAGCTTGTGAGCTGGAAAGCCACAACAAGGCACCAACCTCTTTACAGGCCATTCACATATCTTTAATTTGTGACACATACAAGACCATTCACACTTCCAGCCACGGGCCCAGCACATTACAACACTCACATCAACAAGCAGCACCATTAAAGCGCCCCCCACTTTCATACGCCCACATGCCTGACACTACAACCATACCAGCTGATGGAGTGTGTGGACTGGCGTTTGGCTAGCAGTGTGTGTGGTGACCAACAGCAAGTCATTACTCACACACTGCCAGCCAAGCGCCAGTCCATACACACTGCCAGCCAGCCAACGCCAGTCCACACACACCACCAGCCAAGAGCCAGTCCATGCACACCACCAGCCAAGTGCTAGTCCATACACACAACCAGCCAAGTGCCAGTCCACACACCCTGCCAGCCAAGTGACAGTCCACACACACCGCAAGCCTAGCACCAGTCCATTCACACTGCCAGCTAAGCACCAGTCCACAGATAACGCCAGCCAAGCACCAGGCAACACACACCGCTAGCCAAGCACCAGTCCACACACACTGCCACCCAAGCACCAGTCCACACATACCACCAGCCAGGCGCCAGTCCACGCACACCACCATCACATTTGTTATGCAAAAAATAAAACACAATTTACAACAAGTCAATTGACAATAGTTACAAAACTATAACTACACGCACAACAGCTCTAACTATATACATCACACTTATGCCAACCATGAATTCTGAACAAAAAGTATAAAAAGATACACACCAGTCACTTTACTTTTAAGCTCAGGGTTGCAACCAAAAACTCAGTTGCATGTGGTACAATTTAAAACATGTAGGCACACACAGCTCAGGCTTAGAAGGACAATAGGGACAGTACATATGGCTCTCCTTCCGCACACCTCTTCTGGGCACAGACTACATTTCTTAGCAGGAAAGCCTTTTTTGGCCATGGGAGGAAGGTGCTCAGGAAAGTGGTGATCTTTCAATCTAGCTTAGGGTTTGGGGCGTGCACTAGCTCTGTTTTTCCACGTTTTTGTAGTGTTTCCGTGCTGCCTAGGAATCACTCCCCGCCTGGAGTGTAATCATTGAATCTGGTAGGTTGCAGTCCTATCTGATGTAGGACTGTCTCCCAGGGCACTCGGTATATGCTGTGAATGTCCAGCTATTTTTCAATAAATCGAATTATATTCAATGTTTGGTTCGAAATTTCTTTTATTCGTTCAATATCTTCTTAGTTGAATGTTCAAATCACATTAACTTTTCTGTTATCTCATCCTGACAAAACCTTCTTTGTTATGCATCACAACCATTCTTCTTTCCAATGCATTTCTGCGACATTTTCACCTTCATCAGGGAAATGTTCTAAAATGTAAACATACCGTATATGCCACTTAATATCAAGCAGTGTCCATGGTTCACTTATATAACATTTTTTACATCCTAGTTAGGTGCTGTATTGTGCTCATGATTATCAGTATATTGACTCCTTACATATGACTATGTTTCCTATTGTTAAACTGCATTGTGATCGTTAATAACAATCGTTATTGAGGTGTAGTTACACTCATAATCAATCTGCGCTCCATGCCTTATGTGTACTATATCTATGGCACATTACAAAATATACCTACATCAGTGTTTATCTACGCTCCGTGCCTTTCTGCTCTCATTCCGTGTAGCGCGTTATGTTGGTAATATGAAAACGGTTACCGTATGCATTAACCGCTAAGTTTCCCTCCCGCCTTCGGTGCTAACAAGCGTTTCTATGATTCCCTGCTCACCTTTGCTGCAAGCGTTATCTCTGGATGCTCCTCTCGGTATTTCCGCTACGGCGTTTGTACAACGCGAGCTTTCCACGACTATTTCTATTTCTGTTCTACATAGTGTGACAACGAGCGCATGCGCGGTTTCTAACTTTTTTTGCATTGAATGAGCTTTATTATTGTGTAACGCGTAATTCACAATCTTATGTGGCTACTCTTATTGGATCTGAGGTAGTGTTGTATGCCATAAACTACACGGTTTCTCTGATGTGAATATGTTGAATATAGTCCATTCTATGTGACTACTAATTTGAGCTATGAATGATTGTTTAAACACCTCCGGGTGCATAACTCCTATGAAACAAATACGTAAAGCTACATCATTTCTGTATGATAGACATTTCTTATTTCGTGTGTTACATAAGTTACAAATAACAAGTAAATTCGACCCTCATTTAAATCGTTCGGCTTCAACGAGTTTAAAAAATAGATCCAATGATTTTCTCTCTTTAATAGATTTTTCTTATAGTCCATGTCTTCTTTTTTCAGAACTTCCTCCAAGATGCAGGCTCTTAATTGGCTTATGTGATGTTTGGCTTCATGAAAATGAACCGCTACCGTCGATTTTGAGGCCATTGTTCGTATATTGCTCTTGTGTTCATTTAATCGTATTTTAAATTTTCTTTCTGTGTGTCCAACATATACTGAGCCGCACGGGGATTTCAACATATAAACTACATTTGTTGTATCACATGTTGCATTCACTTTTAAATTGATCTTATGACCTTTCATGGGGTGTGTAATCTGGTTACCTCTGATGATGTTATTGCAATTATTGCAATTTAAACACGGTGTAGTACCTCGATATGTAGATTTTACGATGCCCTGCTTTGGTTGCTTTAAAAGTTCACCCAAGTTATTAGCTCTAGTATAAGCAAACAAAGGTTCAGTGGTATATATACCCTTGAATTCCTGTTCCAATTTTAATATGGACCAATGTTTTTTGATGATGGACTTAAATTGGGTGCTCAAGTTAGAATATTTACTAACACATGTTATTCGCTGTTCCGTTTGATGCGTTCTGGCACTCAATAATTCTTCTCGAGTTTTGGTGTTGGTCCTGTTTAGTGCCTGCTCTATGATATTGTCTGGGTATCCTCTCTCATGAAACCGTCTTGCCATACTTGTCATTTGATGATGTTGTTGGTCTGGTTCTGAGACTACTCTTTTCACCCTAAGAAATTGAGAGTAGTGGAGATGTTTCTTCAACGATGGAGGATGATAACTTTCATATCTTAAAAGATTGTTCCTATCTGTTTGTTTTCTGTAGAGGTTAGTTGCAAATTCTTCATTGGTTTTGGTGATCTCTACGTCCAGAAATTGAATACGGTCTTCCTTGATTTGCCACGTGAATTGGATCCTGTCGTCTTTTGTGTTTAACATTTCCACTTCATAAGATAGAGATTCTTTGGTGCCACTCCAAATCACAAACATATCAATGAATCGGACATACATCTCTGTGTGTTTTTTCCATATGTTATTTTCATATATGTGTTCCTCTTCAAATGCTGTCATGTAAAGATTCGCATACGCTGGTGTGGCGCAATTTCCCATAGAAGTTCCGCTTTTTTGTATTAACCATCTATTGTCCTAGGTGAAATAACTGTGCATCAATGTGAACTCCACGTGTTCCATTAAAAACACTTGTAGCTCCTCTGTGTAGTCGCTTTGAAACAGTGCTTTTTCAACCTAGCCACATCCTCCACCACTGCTTCTCTAGGAACTCCTGCCTGCTGAACTAAAACAAGGCTGCCTATCAGATACTGCTGAAACTGAACAAATGTCATCTTTGACTCTGGAGAACAAACCTTAAATACAACAAAGGCGTTATAGATTGCTAAATGGAATAGATGGATAGCCAACTTCTTATACCAAACGAACACCTTACGAACAGCAGTGTAAAATTCCAACCTCTGATATACTCGAGCTACAACACCCATGTGCTATTCTAGTCTAAAATGCACACCAGTTTGCGCACTTCAGCAACCTGACCCCAAATAGTCACAGGAGAAGCACTTTCATCCTGGATGGTAGTCAGTATATACACATCTCTCCTGTCAGAAAATGCCAGAGCTAGAAGCTCATCAATATGCAAGGCACTGCACTGTCCCTTCACACTTTTTTTTACAAACTAGCTTTTTTGGGTAACCTTTACAGTTAGAGTGGATTGTTCCACAAGCAACAGTGTCCACTTTGAACAATTCCTGTAACAATGGCATACCTGTGTAAAAGTTATCTACATATAAATGGTGACCTTTGTTAAAAAGTCCTCTACCCAGTTCCCACACAATTTTCTCTAACGTCGAAAGTGGACAGACAACCAGAGGGGTCAATACTGAAATCCCTGCCAGTATAGGCCTTGAAATTATAGACATATCCATCACTACTCTCAGACAGCATATACATCTTAATTCCATAACGTGTCCTCTTGCTAGGATTGTACTACCTAAAAACCAATCAGCCCTTGAACAGCTATTTCTTTCCCTGGCACATAGATCTCTGAAAATCCATCTACAAAGTGATCAAGGACAAGCCAAACCTTAAAAAGACAGTCACAATCAGGGTGATATCTGGGCAATGCAAAAGCATTATCAACACAATGCAACATCCGAAGAAAAATCAAATACTGGTTACGACTTATGGTTGAAGGAAATATAGCTGTTGCCATCAAGGGATTAGTATTCCAACATAAACACAGCTATGGATTCCTTATCAGGTCCATCAAAAAAAGTAAACCCACAAACTTTTAGATTTGTTGGAGTCCACCTGGTAACTCTAGACTCTAGAGTGGTGCTAAGTCTGGCACTGTTGTCCCTCAAATACTGTTCAGCATACATATTAGTCTGCTCAACAACCTCAGCCAAAAATACATTGTCCATAAACAATTGAAAGAAATTTATAGGCAAACATTTTCACAATTCACTCTACACCCTACAGCACCACTAAATACAGGCAACACCGGTTGCACCATGTTTGGGTCAACCCAGAGTCCGGCACTTTCAATAGGAAGCCTTGCAGCCCCGGGCTGCAATTCAGATGCCTCTTGCTGCACTATCGGCACATCAGTGTCCTCCTCTAAAACAGGCACTTCGTCTGCACTGAGAGTTGCTTCATCTGCACTGAGTGTAATTTCATCATGAGATGATTCCTGTCATACAGAAAAGTCACTGCCAGAATCCTATACGTCCTCCTCTGCCTCAGATGCAGAGTCAGTCTCATAATCATAGTCAGAAGAAGACTCGAAAAGCATCCCAACAACCTGCTGAATAGTCATCCTGCGGCTAGCCATAAACCTTAGTTATACAAGTAACTTGACAATTAAGTCAACAGTACCCAACACTGTGTAAAAAACTGTAATAAACAACGTGTGGATTTATTAAACAAATGGCAAATCTATAGGCATATAGCAGTTGCAAGGTAAAGTCAATCAATACAAAGTACACAAAGACTTATATACTGTAAAGCATTACCATTCACTTGCCAGAGGTCGCAAGACTCACCAGCACCTACTCTGCACAGACACAGCAAATACCGATATCCCGATAAAAAAAAGAAAGATTGTTTTTAACACAAAGCAACACAATACACATTGTGCACAAATACAAGGAAAATGTCACACGCAATAAAAAAGAAACTAAATAGGCTGCTATTAAAACATATCCATGAAGGTCATTGATACTCATTTGTAGTAAACAATATAAAAAACGTTTCCTTACTGCAGCCCTATCAGTGCTAAAACTGCAAGCAGAAGTTACACCAAAGTAAAACAAAAGCTTTGCACTAAAATGGAAAGGAGAAAAAAAATGTTGCGATCACAAATAATGGTAAAACACGTAGACCACCAGCCGAACTACATTTACACACAAACTTTCCCTGGTGATCTAGTGGTTACTGCCTCCCTTGGGGGCACATGAGCTTCAAAATACAAGGCCTTTCTGCCCCCAATGGGGGGAGAAACAACCAGAATATTCACCCCAGGAAGGGGAGCGACCCATGCCCACCAGGGCCACTCCCCAAAGCATTTTTTGTCATAAACAATAAAATCCCTGGTGGTCTAGCAGCTTCTTCCCCCTTTGGGGCAGATGGGCCTAAAACTATAATGCCAATATGGCTCCAATGGGGCCTGATGTGGGGAAAATATTCACCAAAGGGAAGGACCCTTGCCCAAGGGACCACTCTGTGAAACATTTTAATGTACCAAACCCTAGTGGTCTAGTGGCTTCGGTCCCCCTTGGGGGCAGATGGTCCTAAAAATATCAGGCCGATCTGCCTCAAAGGGGGGCAGAAATGGCCACAATATTCATTCCCAAAAGGGGAGTGACCCTTGCCCAAGGGGCCAATCCCGAAAACTTTTGGCAACACATACAAAAAAATCCCTGGTGGTCTAGTGTCTTCTGCCCCCCCTTGGGGGCAGATGGTCCTAAACATATAAAGCTGAATTTCCCCCAAGGGGGCAGAAAGGGGTAAAACATTCTTCCCCAAAAGAAGGTGACCCTTGCCCAAGAGACCCCTCCACAAAACATTTCTAATTGCATACATAAAAAAATTCCATGTGGTCTAGTGGCTTCTGCCCCGGTCAGATGGGCCTAAATATATACGGCTGATCGGCCCCCAAGGGGGCCAGTAATGGCCAAATAATTCCTCCCCGTAATTATTAAAAGCAGAATCCCTGGCTTCTAGTGGGTTTTGACCCTCCTGGTGGCTAGATTGGTAGGAAAAATGGCTGATCTAGCCTCAGGGGGACCGAAACACAGAGAAAAAGGAAATAACCCCCCCATGGGATAAACCTTTTCCCAAGGAAACGCTCCCAAAATGTGTAAAAAGAAATTTCAGGTGCCTAGTGGGTTTCTGCCCCCCCGGGGGTGGGGCTGTTTGCTCTAAAAAACATCTGAATCAGCCCCCAGGGGGCCGAAACACGGAGAAAAGATAATCACCCCCATTGGAATGGCCCTTGCCCAAGGGGTCACTCTCAAAATGCATAAAAGTTAATTCCCTTGTGTCTAGTGGGTTTCAGCCTCCTGGGGTCCATCAGAATCAACACCCCGCCCCCGAAGTCAAAACATGGAAGGAAGATAATCATCCCCACAGGAACGTAGGTTTCACACCAGTTATAGTTTGCTGGTCATTTTACTCATACAAAACCTTTGAAATTCCCCCGTTATAGTTAGTTCAGCTAACTATAACTCGCGCGCCCGCAATGCGCTGCTGATGACGTCACATATTACATCACTCATGACATCACTCATGACATCTCAAATGACATCACTGATGACATCATCCAGTGGATGTGTGTCTTTCTGAAAAATAAATATTTTTTATATATGTATATCTAAAGGTCGATGGAAGAATAAATGGGTAAGTAAGTGTCTAAATGGATGACTTTTTTGTAAAATTGATTGTATAACACTGATTAATTTATCTTAGTGAATACATGGGTTAGTGAGTAATGTTTAAATATGTAAATATCTGTATCAGTATCACACATTTTTTGAATAAGTGGCTGCATGGGTTGGTGAGCAGCTACGTGAGTGCCTATATAGGTTATTAGTTGGTTTTTTGAGTGTCTGAGTGTTTATATGGTTTGGTGGGGGATATTACTTGGCACATAGATGAATTAATGAGTGACTCACTGTTTATATGTGTTTTGAAGACAGCATGTGTGCAGGACTGTATGGGTGGATGAGTGTGTGTATAGGTGTGTTTGTGAGTGAATGACTATCTCAATACTGTCTTTATGACTAAGTACATATGTGTTAAACTACTATATGTGAGTATTGGTGTTTATAAGTGAGTATATAGAGAGTTAGAGATTTGAAGAGTTCCTGTATAACTAAGTATGTGTTTCTATAAAGGATCTTTTAAGAGAGTGAGTATGTGTATGTTTGTGTGTATAGCTGTATATGCAAGTAAATGGATGTTTATTTGCATGTGTGAGTATGTGTGTAAGTAACTCTATGGATGAGTATCGGTGTGTAACAGGATGTATAGGTGTATGAGTACATATGATGATTGAGTACAAGTATGAGTGACTATATAGAACTGTTGGTGAATGAGTGGATGTGGAAGTAGATGTTGGAATAGGTTGTTGTAACTGGTATTGGTATCTCCATTTTCTTGAAAATGTTTGTTTCTATTTTTGAATGTGTGTATCAAAGGTTATATTAGAGTGAGAGGAGGTCTGCCACTCTTTCATAAGGATGATGTCATCAGTGATGTCATTTGAGATGTCATCAGTGATCTCATGAGTGATGTCACTGAAAAAGTCATGAGTGATGTAATATGTGACGTCATCAGCAGTGCATTGCGGGCGCGTGAGTTATAGTTAGCTGAACTAACTATAACGGAGGAATTTCAAAGGTTTTGTATGAGTAAAATGACCAGCTAACTGTAACTGGTGTGAAACCTATGGTTTTTTCAGTGAATTTCAAAGGTTTTTAAAATGCTAATTCCTAACTATAACGTGTGCGAAACCTATGTTTTTTTCAGTGAATTTGCAAGGTTTTTTAAATGCTAATTCCTAACTATAACGTGGCAGAAACCTATGGTTTTTTCAGTGAATTTCAAAGGTTTTTTAAATGGTAATTTCTAATTATAACATGGCTGAAACCTATTGTTTTTCAGTGAACATTCAATGGTTTTGTAAATGATAATTTTTAAATGTATTAATTGTTATATTTTTTATACTGATTTACTACATTATTTTAAAATATTTATTTTTAGATATTTTATGTTTTAAATTACATTACATATTTTTAATATAAATTGAAAAAAAATGTTTTTACACCTCTCTGCAACGCAGCCCCCTGGCGCGTTTGCAGAGGGGGAACTAATTCCCCTTGCATACTGGGCGTCCCTGGCGGCCAACTAGCCCACCTGGAACCTCCAGTATGTGCGAGGGGGCTGCATTGCAGAGAGGTGTAATGAGGCCACACCCTTTTTTTACACCTCTCTGCAACGCAGCCCCCGGGCGTGTTTGCAGAGGGGGAACTAATTCCCCTTGCATACTGGGGGTCCCTGGGGGCCAACTAGCCCACCTGGAACCTCCAGTATGTGCCAGGGGGCTGCATTGCAGAGAGGTATAATGAGGCCACACCCTTTTTTACACCTCTCTGCAACGCAGCCCACTGGCGTGTTTGCAGAAGGGGAACTAATTCCCCTTGCATACTGGGGGTCCCTGGGGGCCAACTAGCCCACCTGGAACCTCCAGTATTTGCTGGGGGGCTGCATTGCAGAGAGGTGTAATGAGGCCACACCCTTTTTTACACCTCTCTGCAACGCAGCCCCCGGGCACATTTGCAGAGGGGGAACTAATTCCCCTTGCATACTAGGGGTCCCTGGGGCCCACTAGCCCACCTGGAATCTCCAGTATGCGCCAGGGGACTGCATTGCAGACAGGTGTAATGAGGCTATGCCCCTTTTTACACCTCTCTGCAACGCAGCCCCCTGGTGCGTTTGCAGAGGGGGAACTAATTCCCTTGCATACTGGGGGTCCCTGGGGGCCAACTATCTCACCTGGAACCGCCAGTATGCGCCAGGGGGCTGCATTGCAGAGAGATGGAATGAGGCCACATCCTTTTTTACACCTCTCTGTAACGCAGCCCCCTGGCGCGTTTGCAGAGGGGGAACTAATTCCCCTTGCATACTGGGGGTCCCTGGGGGCCAACTAGCCCACCAGGAGCCTCCAGTATGCGCCAGGGGGCTGCGTTGCTTTGCCTCGGGGTGGCGGTCCCGAGGGCAGTGTGGGGGGGATTGGGCCCCCCCCCCCCCCACATTTCTTTATCAATATGCCCTCGCGATTTGGTCCCCCGGGGGGTAATTTGAAAAAAAAACAGACCGGGTTTTTAAAAAAAAAATGTTGAGCCTTGGGGGTCCTTGTGGGAACCCCTGAGCAGGCCTAGGGGGTCAGGGTGCTTCTACCTTGCCCCCTTTTTGAGTTCTACATGTTTGTTTTTCTGCTTTCTTGTGCCTCGGTCTACCGAGCACAAGATGGCTGCCAACACTTTCTGGTTTGAAGTGTTGACAGCCAATGAGCATGCAACTCATGCTCGGAAAGGTTTAGAACTCAAAAAGGGGGCAGGGTAAAAGCACCCTGGCCCCCTAGGCCTGCTCAGGGGGTCCTACAAGGACCCCCAAAAATGATTTTTTTCCCCGAAAAATCGCAGGGTACGTGTACCGCGTGATTTTTTGGGGAAAAAAAATGTGGGGCCTTGGAGGTCCTTGATTACAACAAATACATGGGCGGAGTGGACTAGAATGACCAGGTTCCTTAGCCATACAATGCGAGCCATAAAACTCGCACTTGGTATAAGAAACTGTTTACTCACCGGATCCAGATGGCAACATACAATGCGTATGTAGAAGTGACAGTGTAATCAAGTATGGCCAGTGAAAGACTTGTTCAGCTTATAATTTGGTTATAACAGTCTTTATTCAGACTTATGTAGGCACAAAAGAACGAAAAAGATTAAGTAGTTCAAATGTCTTTATCTTCTTTTGTTCTTCTCTCTTTCAGGGTTTTTTCTTGAGTACTCTTCTGGCTGACGTTCTCCTGGCCCGCAATTTCCCTCAGAGTGAAAAAAAAGGCTCAATTAAGTTTTCCAATAATATCTACAGTGTTGTAGGGAGGGGGTGTGTGGGACCACCAAATGCCAGAAATGAAAACGAGTTTATATATTTCTTTAAAAGAAAAGATATGTTCCCCAAAAGAAGTATAAGAAGTGAGGGAGGAGGCAGTGATGGGGTTTAACGTGGAAGGACTGTGCTCATGCAGCATCGACAACAAAGCGCTCAGCTCACTTCCCGTGATTAGCGTGTCTCTTCGTTGCCCTCCCCGTCTTTCCCGTTCCCTCCCCCTTGCCTCCAGTACCCGCATATGCGCCCACGCACCTGTGTAAGCCACGACCCTCCAGGGCTGTGGCAGGAATCTGCGCCTTGAATTTGGGGTGCTTGGATCCCGGCGGTCTTGAGTGGCACGATGTCAGCGGCTTCCGCATCCCTCTTCTTGAGTCCCGGAAGGAACACGCTTCTTGTAAGCACCACTTCTCCCTCGTGTCCTCTTTCCACCGGCGTCTCCCTCTTCGCATTCCCCAAGCCGGTTCCGAAATCATCTTCCTGGAGAAAAGGCTCCACATTCATCACGTAACCTCCCACGGGTGTGGTGGCTGCGCTGGTCTTAAAGGGGACGCAGTCTCTACTGAACTCCTCCGTTTTACCGGTAGGCAGATCTGTTATATTGATCTATATAGGCTGTGAATAAAGGAAGGGAGAGAGGTAAGGAGGTATACAGTCCTCTCTATCTTCTCCCGATTTATCGGTATGTTGGTTGGTGACTTCCTGACAGTTGTTTATCATCAGACCACCACAGGAAGACTCATGTCTTTCAGTTGTCTGTGATTAAAAGTCTCACTGCTACCGAAGCAGCAGCCTCCACTTCATGTGTTCTGGAGGACGTGCAAGGCTGCAGGAGTGACACTTTGCTGATAAAATTCCTGCAACACCCAAAAAGGAGCGACCATGTCGTTGTCGTGAAGTGTGTTTGATGCAGGGAAAGAGGCAGGAGACTCGTGTTTACTGTCCCCAGTGCCCAAGTAAGCCTGCCTTCTGTTTTCCTACTTGCTTTATGTTGTATCATACTAAAGCAAAATACTGAGAAATTAACTGAGGTGGAGCTGCCAATAAGTAACCTTTCAATTGGTGTGAATAGATACCTGCTGTCTGTGGGCCACCCCTTCGCTAGGCAAGAAGCTGAAGAATATTTGTTCCTCTACTTCAGGAAATCATGGACTTCTCAACACATTTATATGGTTTCAGAATGTGGTAATTGTTCTGTTCACCAATTGACAAGTGCATTATAGTCCCACACTGCAAATACTGGTGGACAGAACATGCTCCACGTTGTCACGCAGTACCCTCTTTGGCAAAAAGTTAAAGGCTTGACTGGATTTTGAAGTGCGTGTCAGGGAACTTATGTATACTACACAAGGACCACCCTGATTGCCATTGAGAACCGTAGTAAGTGGATTAAGTCAAACAAATATCCAATGGGACTTATTCACCAACATTTCTACTTGTTTTGAAAGTGTGAAAACTCAAATATTAACTTGTATCAGAACCATGTTATTGAAAGGGGATAGAGGACACAATATCTTGTACATTTGTTTTCACATCTTTAATTTAAGATCTGAAAACAATCATCATACAAGATATTGTGTCCTGTACCCTTTCTCAATAACATTGTGTATGATGCAAGTTAGTAATTGAGTTTTCACACTGTCAAAGTAAAAGTGTCAGTGATAGAGACCCACAGGACATTAGTTTGGCTTATTACTTTAGAGAACTTAGGCAATATACCCCAACATGTGTGCCTTATTTTCAAAGGTAGATATGCCCGCTCAGTTAGAGATATGGCCTACTGCGATACTCCGACACCCCCCAACTTGCATCCACAAACTGGAAGGAGTTGGATTGAGTATAGTGGGAGCATTGATGGCACGTGACAGAAATGTTTTCTCAAGCTTCAAGTACCTAGAGATGGAAGGCATTAGTATAGGGTCAGTTGACAATTAGACAGGATTAGTCAGGAATCTGATGAGGACAGACACACGAACGGGTTAGAACAGCTTACGGTAGGTGGGCTTTCCGAGGAATATTGCAACGGTAGAAGGCAGATAGTAAAGGTAGTACAAATACCCGTCATGACTTCATCTTCACCCATGGATTCAAAACCATTGCTGCCACTCTTGAACTGAATTTACTTTAGTACTTATGGGTCAATGCTGCTTTCCATGTTCATCCTCCGTCAGAGCTTAGTAGATGTTCAGTTTGCTGTATGATAAGTGAATTACAGTCACTGCACATAACGGTGGATTGGACATATGCTACGCTGTCAAGGACTACCCAGGTTTAACTTTCAACCGTTCTTCCTAGTTTATGATGTTCTCTTTAGAAAGCTTTGGAAAATTTCCAGCATGTTTGCCTTATTTTCAAAGGTAGATGTGCTTGCTCAGTTCAAGGAATGGCTTTGCGGCATACTCGGGGAGCCCCCAGCTTGCAGCTGCAAACTGAAAAGAGTTGGATTTAGCGTAGTGAGGCACATGAAAGACATGTCTTCCTGAGCCTCGTATGGCTGTCATGGGAGCCATTAGTAAAGGTTCACTCAGCATGTGTTCGGTACCGTTCAGGAAGAAGGAGGCAGAGACTTGACATGTGGTAAAATGTAGTCAAACTCATCATGTCTTGTGGAGTATGAATGTGATGGGCCCTTGCATGGTGGTGTTTATGTGAGTGCAAGTGATCTGGTTGATTGGACCAGTGGTTGGCGGCATGGAAGTCGTGTGTGTGGTGCGTGAATGGCATGTGAATGGACCATAAAGCGGTTGGTGCTGTGAAGTGGAGGGGACACGCTTCTACTTGCCGTGAGGGGAACAGCTTTGCTGAAATCCACATCACCTTGAGGGGAACGGCTTCCCAGGCACTGACACCGCGTGAGGGGAACGGCTCCCTCGCCATCCAGGAAACTACACTACCCAGCAGCCCCAACATCACCTCTGTGCCTGGAGCCCCAACGTATATAAAAGAAGAAACAATGGTTCCAGTGGCTAAGGAGAACGATTCTAGCAATACAAAAGAACAATGGCGATATAAAAAGGTACAGTAATGTCAGAGGGCAAGAAACCATTCACACAGAAGGTCACTATAACATAATTTATAGTTTTTTGTACATTGTCTACAATTCAAAGTAAAATAACATGTGTGCATTGTGTCCCCATGTGAAAAATGGAACCTAAATGTGAATTATAACGTGACCTATTATATACAAGTTTTCCATGAGTTCTAAGAACGACCATTTATACATCCATATTTTTACAGCATTAGTATACAATGATACAAGCTGGGGAGTGGCTCATGCTTTGTGCTTGTCGACGGCGTTTCGACCCTTCCAGTAATGGGGGTCTCCTCAGGACTAGAGGTGCAGGTGAAATAAAAAGTGACTCACATGAGGAGCCAGCTGGGTTCTGTCATGATGGGGTAAAGAGAGGGAGAGAGTCACTATATTGTATGTTAATGCATGCTCCATTTGTATTGAGTAGGTTGAAATGCAACTTACCTCTATGTGAGGCAAGGTGTGCACTGTTGATTTTATTGGGCGAATCGCTCCTTTAATTGCACGCTACGGCCGTAGCGGTGCTTGTGCTCCCTGGTAATGTTCAGCTATGGTAAACTGTAGTGCCTAAAAAATAGAAATGCAGGCGTGGGGTTGGTTTCAATTTAAGAAAAGGAATGAGGATGGGATCAGAGGGTAGATCAGTGCTCGGATTGCCTCTTACCCGGTTCTTGATACTGCCAGAGCGATCTTTGTAACTGTTGATGGAAGCCGCGTGTGTCAGCTTCAACCTGCCGCTTCCGTCAGCTTCATGGTAAAATGAGAGTGAGCGAGTGAACAGTCAACTGTTAAATCCTGTTTTTTACCGTTGTTAGGCTGGGTAGGATGCCAGGCCCGATAGAAAAGTGCTGCATCCCCGTTCAATCTGGTGATCGGTGACCGTGAAGGGTGAACACGGAAAACAGACATCTGCTTGTACGCGGCGGACTGTTACACATGTGGCACTTTTGGCGGGGATGCATTACATAGAGGATTACTGGTGATTACTTAGGTAGGACAGCATGTTGGTTTTAAGATATATTATATTAGTGGTCATACTGCACTAAGCCTAAACGTATGTGTATAATTAACATAAACATACATAATCACCTGTGTTTCCCACATTGTTTCGGTATTGTTTACATTTATACAATGGCATGTTTACATTTGTACAATCCTACTACAGAGTTACATGATTATGGAGAAGTGTGGCTCACTGGTTAGAGGAGGCAGACCTGGAAGCAGAGGTCAACCCGGGACCAGGGTTCAATTCCTGGCTCGGCGGGGTCTTGAGTCCTAAAATGTCCATGGACTCGACAATTCTCACTCCGGTGCCTACTCGATTCACGGGTTCACACTCTGCGACTCTGGGCAATCGCTTGCTTAATCTCCACAACGGCCCCTCGCGGCGGGATGCCTGGCTTTCACCTTGCGGATACCCTGCTGGGGTTATCTCACAGGGGAATACCAGGACGGGTTCCCTAAGCAAGCGCTTAGAAACCGCTCGGTGATTTGCCCTATATAAATTCCTGTACATTTACATTTACATGATTAGGTAAAATAAGGAGAACAATAACAAGTGCACTGGCATGCATGTGCAGTGTGTGGCCTACGTGACAACATAGTTTCCAAATAGAAAGCTACTATGCACACCTTGATAATTATTATTTTAATTGCTGTTCATTCCTAGACACTGTTCAGCGTGCAGCCCGGTAACGTGATCCGCCATGGTTCATGCTGGATTTGACAATTTGAGA
Organism: Lissotriton vulgaris; assembly: GCF_964263255.1. Classification (NCBI taxonomy): domain Eukaryota; kingdom Metazoa; phylum Chordata; class Amphibia; order Caudata; family Salamandridae; genus Lissotriton; species Lissotriton vulgaris. The sequence continues at coordinate 600,494,725 of NC_141696.1, forward strand.
AAATGGACCGTAAACAACGTTCCTTGCCCGGGTGCACAGTGATTACTTGCATGAAATGTTAATTTTCAAAATTATTCTGTGCACTCTTATGGATTTTTGATGATTTCATTTATTTCTTTTGTTGATAAATCATACGTGAGATAAAATGTTTTAACTGCTTCTCATGCCACAGATATGCTAATCCAAGCCTTTTTCTGGGCACGCCAACAAACATAAGACATTCTCGAGAGTGAATCATTTAATACCTAATGCATTTCGAGCTCAGCTTGAGCTCTTCTTCAGGGGTTTCACTATAAGTAAAAAAAGCATGTCAATGGGTTGCAACTTCAAACCATAAGAACATGCACTGTGTATTTGTTTTCCAAAACATTCAACATTTCAAATCCATGCCATAACATCTAGCCCTTAAGCAACGTCTTCCCTCTAAAACCATAACATTCAGTTACCCAAACAATGTCCCAGGGATCCCTTGATCACAATCCTTCACATAACTCCCTCTCTGCTTCCCGTCAGTAATTCCAACCCATAAAATTGACAGCCAGCACCATTTTCTTGTACCTCGGTACCCCACTTCAAAAAACACCCACCTACACACATACATCTGTGTTCCTTGATATTCAGCCTCCATCCCAAACTGCTGCTAAATTATGGCACCTGCCTTTCTTCGCTTTCTCTGTTTTTCAACCCTGTGCCGAAGCCCCTCCTCTTTCAATCGACCAATGGTACATCCTCAACCTCTTGGCAATCTTTCTAATGACTACCCACCCCACAATGCAGTGTATTCCAACCATACGCTATCACAAAAACCTACCCCGTCCAAAAAACCCAGCTAAATAAAACCAATCACTGCCCCTGGACATTACTGAAAAGTGCCCCGCCCACCCTTCTGATGTTAAACAACGCTGCTCAGACAAAATAGTGATTCGTAAGTACAGGCTGCATTATAAAATATATTCGAACTGTAAATGCAGGAAACAATAGTACAGTTATTGCAACTGGATTTTTAAAGAGTCCATGATTTAAAAGAATGAAACCTGGTGTTTAACAACACAGTGTTTTTCGAAATGTGCATCTCACAAGGAAGTTCGAATAAACTTTAAGTGTTGGAAGCAGTATATAGACGACATCTTCCTAATTTGGTATGGCACACACACAGAGTTTAATGACTTTGTCACACACTTGAACAGCGTGCAGACAGATCTCACATTCACGTCAACGGTACATGACTCTACCATAGCATTTTTAGACCTGAACATCAATCATGATATGGGAGTCCTCTACACTTCCCTCCATAGGAAAACTACATAAATTAACACACTTATCATATCGCAGTCACCAACCCCCTTGCCTTAAGAGACGGACGGCCTTCCCTTTGGCCAGTTTCTGAGGATACAGCGCAATTGTACTTACAAAGCAGACTATATGAGGGAAGCTGAAATACTCAGAGCAAAACTAGTCACAAGAGGCTACCCCCAACAGACTAGTCAAGAGATCACTCAAACGTGCGTGGCATTGCCCCAGGGAGGAACTCCTTAAAACTAAAGAGAAACCTAATATGGAAAAATAGTGTGTGTGACCACCTTCGGCACCAAATACCAACCAGGTGCAAAACCTTATTACAAAAAACTGGAATATAATCAGAAGCATTGATCCTACAATAGAGGCACCACTTTTTGCATACAAAAGAGGAAAGAATATAAAAGATCATCTTGTGAGATTTGCCACGATAAAAAAACGACCTCTACAAACACACTGATCAATGCATGAGGCCTACCAAAGATTAAGGTCGCACCATAAATGTGGAAGTTGTGTCTCTTGCAATTTCACAATTAACACCACTACTTTTCAGCACAGAAATCTAAAGTACAACCTAGAAAGTTTCACGAACTGTAACACACGAAATGTAGTGTACTGCATCTGGTGTTCGTGTGTACTCCCATACATAGGCCAGACACAGCAACCAATCAAAGCACGGATCAGCCAACATCGTAGTCTCATCCGGAGGTCTGTACCAAATGCCCCATTGGTATCTCACTTTAATGATAAAAATCACAATGCAGGCGAGATAAAATGGCAAATAATCGATATTGCGACCCTACCACAGAGAGGGGGCGACATAACAAACATACTTCAACGTATGGAATGCCGGTGGATTGACAAGGTCAACTCCATTGACGAGGGTCTGAACTCTGCTGAAGAGTGGAGGGGCTATGTCACCACACTTCACTAACATGCCAACCTAGACATAAGATACCACTGTAAGTAGGCTCCCTGGAGTCCGAAATTCCTGTCCATACATGAACTCCACGCCTGCCCTACTAATCACACCAGTGCCAGCTCGCTCTACCCAAGGGCTTGCCTTGGCAGCTTTACTTGCCTCAGCATCATGAAACACTCACTTGTATATAACATTTAGGATTACAGATGTAATTAAAGGTCTCACACCGCAAGTGTACGTGCATGTACCTATAACCAGATTTTCACTGTGTAATGCTCCTTTTTGTTAATAAATCAACCAATTCAATTGAGTATAGTAATCATATGGACATGAACTGTCAACAAGCCTTTTTTAATACTGCATCATGCTCATGTGCGCTTAATTTGTGCACTATTAAGATATAGCTGCTCCAACTGCTGTACTATTACAAATGGCAACAGTGTAACAATGTAACAATCGCCATGCACACTACGTGGAACCCCCGCATATGCCTGTTGTCACGAAGGCCACAAAATTACAACAGAGGGTCCCTGAAGACTAATACTCGGAGAGGGAGGCAGGGAGTAAGGCAAAAACAAGAACAGAACCTCTCACTAGTATTCAATTAAATCTAGGTAATATATCCTACATCAGTTCAAATAATAACATTGTCCCAAAACAGAAGTTATTGAAGAAACATATTTTCTTTTTTATTGAAAAGGTTTTCTGCTGTTCAGAAAGATTTTATTAAATTTTAAGACAAAAGGAAAACGAATAAATACAATACAAAAAAGAGGAAGGAAGTTACAAGCGTATGCGATCAAATAACCAATATGAAATGCAATCAATCATAATACGTAATATTAACATATAATAATACAAAAGAATCGCAATTAAGGAGGAAGGGTAAGGATGAAAGGGAGGGAGAGGGGATGGGAATAACATGTCATAGGAACGTGAATTCATAAACTACAGAGTTACAGTTAAAATGTAATGTAAAAATAGAACATAAGAAAATGTATAACAATATCATTGCAAAACATATAAATCAATAGGAGACCAAAACGATTGAAATGATTGTGGATTATGAGTAACGCCTTTAAGAGAAAGCTGCGCACCTCTTCTCGTAAAGGTAATCCATGACCACCAAGCATGAACTGAAAGAGAAGAAGCATCTTTCCAACAGAAAGTAATGGATTTTAAGGCAGCTGTGATGAGAAAATTAAACAATTTTGCCTCTGATTCAGAAAGGGGATGAGTTAGGGCAATCGATTTGCAAATTAAAAAATTAAAGGAAATATCATCCTGTAAAGGTAAAATTTTCAAAATTACATTCCATACTTCCAACCAAAATTTCATAATAACTGGACACTCAAATAACATATGGCGAAGTGAACCAGGGCTAGCGTTGCAGTGCCAACAAACATCAGAAGGTAACAGTTTTGCATGGAAGAGACCTGATGGAGTCCATAAAGTGTTAAATAAAATATAAGCATTGGTTTGATAAAGGGACACTGGGAGCCAGCCAGAGATACTGTCAAGCCATATAGAGGACCATGAGTCATCTGACAGGGAGATGGAAAGTTCATTGTTCCAAAACGACGAAATAATCTGGACATTGGAGCCCTGTGAGGAGGAAAGTTTTTTATAAAAAACAGAGACGGCTTTAGGGGAAGATGTTACAGCTGTGAGGTAAATTAATAGGTCATTTGTGGTGGAAGAGGGAATACCATTGGGGAAGGAATCCAAAATAGAGTTACACAAAAATTGATATTTTAAAAGGTCAGTAGCTGGGATACCAAACTTTAACTGTAGCTGTTCAAAAGGAATAAAAGCATTACCATTAAATACATCTTTAAGATATAAAATTCCTCTTGAAATCCAAGAGGACCAGAAGGAAATGTTTCTGTTCAATTTAAGGAGCGCACTGTGCCATAAAGACAAGTGTACTGTGGAGAGTAGGGGTAATTCAAAATTAGAATCTAAGTCATTAATTATCAATCTGGAGGACTTAATGATAGAGGAAAGATGAACAACCCTCGCTGTGGATGACATTGACATCAATGAAGGTAAAGAAAAGGGCCGTACAATGGATGCTTCAATATCCAACCAAATTGGAGGTTTTACCATATGTGAAGTATTAAACCAAAGGGCACTCTGCTTTAAGATGAAAGCTTTATGGTATAGGTGAAAATCTGGCAGAGAAAAACCAGCACGGGACTTAGGAATTTTTAACTTTTTGTAAGCAATACGAGGGACTTTGTTAGACCAAAGGAATTTGGACAAGAGTGTGTCAATAGTTTTATAAAAACTGAGAGGAAATTGGGTGGGGATCATAGCTAAAGAATAAAAAACTTTAGGCGCTATATTCATTTTTATAGATTCCATTCTTCCCCACCAAGTGAGATGAAGAGCAGACCACTTGGACGTTTTGTTTTTAATGTAGTCAATTATGAAATCAGAGTTAAGTTTTAATGTAGCTGGCAGCGATGAAGCAAATAGAATACCCAAATATTTAATTTTGGTTGATTGCCAAAGAATATCTGTGTTCTGGAGCATCTCTGAGGTACAAAACATGTTTAAAGGAAAAAATTCAGTCTTGCTTACATTTAATTTGTAACCTGAAACCATAGAGTATTGAGCAATAATGTCTAATTGGGAAGGAACAGAAGAAAGAGGGTTATTAATAAATAATAAAACATCATCCGCATAGGCTAAAGTTTTTACCATAACATCATTGATTACAATACCCTGAATGTCATCACAAAGGCGAATATAATTAAGAAAAGGTTCAATACCTAAAAGAAATAACAGTGGAGAAAGGGGACAACCTTGCCTAGTTCCTCTAAAGAGAGGAAATTGAGTAGAAATTTGACCATTAATGAACAAACGAGCAGTAGGGGCAAAATATAAAGCAGAAATCATACGAATAAAAGGGGCACCAAAATCAAAAGACAATAAAGTTTTAAATAAAAATTGCCAGTGAATCTTGTCAAATGCTTTTTCTGCATCTAAGGCCATCACTCCTGCAGGAGAAGTAAGGTGAGAGCTTTGTTCAATAATATGTAGTAGAGTTCTAGTGTTATAAGCGGAATATCTATTTTTCATGAAACCAGATTGATCTGGGTGAATAATGGAATGGAGGACAGGAGCTAATCTAGTGGCAAGGATTTTTGCATAAAGCTTACAGTCCTGATTTATTAGGGAAATAGGGCGATAGTTAGAAACTAAGGTAGGATCTTTATCAGGCTTGGGCAGAACAATGATTAAGGCATCCGTAAAGGAGCCTGAGATAGTACCAGTGGAGCTAAAGTGAGAGAAAAGGGTATGCAAATAAGGGAGAAGAGGAGATTGGAATTCTTTGTAAAATTCTGCTGGGATACCATCCGGACCTGGGGATTTATTCTTGGGAAGTGACTTAATGGCAAGCATAATTTCTTCAGATGTAATTGGAGAGTCTAGACCTGTTTTATCTGATAAGGAAATATGGGCACTTATTTAAAAAAGAATCAATTAAAGATTCAGAGCAGGTGTCAGGTTTACTATAAAGGGTTGAATAAAAACGTACAAATTCTTGCACAATATCATTATGAGGAATAGCCACTTTGCCTTGAGATCCTCGTATTGAGGTAATCTGAGTCTTATCTCTTTTAATTCGCAAGTAATTAGCAAGGAGCTTTCCAGATCTATTAGTATTAAAACGAAATTTAGTATTTGACTTGGAAAGTTGAACTCCTGCTCTCTGACTAAGGATGGCATTAAATTCATAGCGGAGTTTTTGAAGTGTAAATTTGTACTGGGGATCATTAGTAGAGATAAACAAACGTTCAAATTTAGCAATTTGCTTTTCCAAATTCTTAATATTAGCGTTAAATTGTTTGTTTTCATGAGCCATAATGGAAATAGTGGTACCTCTAATGTAGGCCTTAAATGCATCCCATCTGGTGACAATTGATGAGGAATCTTCAGGGTTGAATAAAAAATAGTCTTGTATAGCCTGCAATAGTTTAGGTTTATGCTTATCAGTAAGGACAATGCTCGAGTTCATACGCCATCTATTTTGTTTGGTAAAAGTAGAAGAGATATTTAAGACAAAAGAAATTAAAGCATGGTCTGAAATATCTATAGTGCCTATAACAGGATTTGTAGCTGACTGAAGTAGGGAAGGTGAAATCAAAAAAATAATCAATTCTTGAATGAGAATTATGGGGATTAGAGAAAAAGGAAAACCATTTTTCAGTGGGAAAATGTAGTCTCCATACATCAGCCAGTTTGGTTGTACTTAGGAAAGATTTAAAAGCATGAAAAACTTTAGGGGGTCTAAACTTGGTAGTAGAAAGTCTATCAAGTAGCGGATCAATGATAACATTAAAATCCCCTCCAACAATCAAAGGAACTTGTCCCAACTTTAAAACTTCTGTAGCTAAGTTAGACCAAAACAAAGGATCATCAGCTGTGGGGCCATAGATATTAAGTAAAAAGAAGGTGGAATCATGAATTTTAACTTCAACAACAATAAATCTACCTTCTGTATCCATGAATTTATTGATAATCTGACAGTGTAATCTCTTTGCAAAGAAAATTGCAACCCCATTTTTTTTACCAAGGGCAGGGATGAAACTATAGTGTCTACCCACTTTTTTTCATATATTGTAAAATGCTATCATCAACATGTGTTTCTTGAATAAAACATATATCAGCTTTAGAAGCACCCAAGTAGTCTAAAATTTTCGTTCTTTTAACTGGATGTCTCAAACCTTTAACATTAAGAGAAACAATTTTAACATCATGAATAGTAGCCATGAAGAAGTAAAATGAGGATGAAAAGAGGAGTTAAAAGAAGAGAAGAGAGAAAACAGCCATGAAAGAAAAGTAACTATGTAGAAAGCCAGAGAAGGTAGGGAAGGACACAAAAGGAAGAAACAGAAAAGGAAGAAAAAGCAACAAACAGGGTACATAAATAAGGACACAGAGTCGCACACCCGTTCCACAAGCATGGCCAAAAACCGTTGGAGCCCATGAAGAAAAAAAGGAATCACCAGGAATGCTCAAATTAAATGCGTTCAGGTAATAGGAGCTTGAGTATCCATTGATGACGATGACGAAGCTTGTTGGTCCAGAAAAAGTCTTAAATCTTCAGGACGGTGAAAAGATTTTGAAAAGGTGTCTTTCCAAACTCGCATCGTAGACGGATCAAATAGACCATACTTAAATCCAAGGCTTTTCAATTGTGGACGCAGAGAGGAAAATTCCTTGCGAATAGCGACCGTTTCTTTAGCAAAGTCTTGATGGATAAATATTTTGGAGCCATTTACCAGAAGCGAAGGAATGTCTCTGGCTGCTTTCCTTATGAGGACCAAGTGATGGTGACGCAAGACCTTGAAAATCACCTGCCTGGGTTTAGTATGGCGTGGATTCCTGTGTGAGGGAATTCTATGCGCTTTGTCCACTTCAAATTTTTCCGGGAATTTGAGATTTAGAAGACCAGGCAGCAAAGATTCCAAGTATAATCGACAGTCAGAGCCCTCTATTTCCTCAGGCAGATTAAAAATGCGAAGATTATATTGTCTATTACGGTTCTCCAAATCCAATAATTGGTTATGCATTGGTACTATCTGAGCCATCAAAGGTGTAAAAGCGTCGAGTTTGGTTTTATTGTCCTGAATTTTAATAGTATTATCGGAAACTTACATGGACGCCATATCTTTGCGAACATTTTTCACTTCGTTTGCAATAGTATCAGTATTCATGCGCAGCGCTTTAATTTCCTCCAGTATCAGAGTAAGTGAAGGTTCAGAGGTTTCAACAACCGTAGACTTTTTGGGGGGAGGAGACACCTGCTGCTTCCTTTTGTTGACATTAGAATTTTTATTATCCATCTTGAGGAGGAAAAAACAACTTTTTGCGTCAGAAAATGTAAAATACCAAATCCACCTCAAAAATTTAATAAATATGAGGGAAAAGGGTATTAGAAGCTCCAGAAGTACTTGAACAAAAGGCAGTGCAGGAGTTAATGTGAGCCGTGGGAGTGGCTAGGCCTAAGCCAGGCCCTTTCTTGAGAAGTGCACCGCCCCCTGAGCTGAGGCAATCGGCTGAATCGGAGCAGAGGCAGGGGAGAGGAACCAGGAAGCAGGCAGAGGGGTCCCCACACGATGAAAACGCCCCAAATTGACAGCGAAGGTAGGGGGCCGGTAAAGAATGCAAGCGCTGCGTAAATGAAGCAAACCTTGAGGCAGAATCGTCGTAATTCAGCACATTAGGCTGACGAGATTACGGAGCTCCGGTGGCGGCGGCCATCTTGTCGACGCGCTCGCGCGTCTCCCATTGAAAAGGTTTTCTAATAAGTAAGAGCATCACAAAAACAATATATCATAATAGAAATCTTGGTGTGGCGGTGCACCGAGGAGCGGCTGTGGAAAGGGACCTACTCGATAACTAACAGAGCAATAGGTCAACTTTGGTAAGTACGTGCCTGCTGACGTCATTGAATCGACGATTGTTAGCAGAGTCAGCTTATCTGTTCTCTCTGAGCGTTTTTGATTCTCTTTTGTCGTTTTTGGCATGAGGTTGGAGGTGTTGGCCATAAAGCATCAGGACCCCACGTTTTTAAAGTTATTCATACAGGGACAACGCCGTTCTTAACTGTGTAGTACGGTTCACTTCTGCCGTTTTTGGCATGTGGTTGGAGGGTTTGGCCTTACAGCATCAGGACCCCACATTTTGAAATTCATTCATACAGTGACAGCGCTGTTCTTGACTATGTAGTACGGTTGATGGTTTTCCTGACCGGATCCACATTGATTGCTTTTCTATTTGCAGTTGTCCCTACCCAGAGGTTATTGTGGGACCTATATTACATTCTGCTGTGAAATATACAGGCTTTTCCACCGAATATGTCTCGGGACATTTACAGAGACAAAGGGTACATCGGGTCCTTTTGGAATTATAGCCTGTATGGATATAGAGATTTATTCTTACTTTATTCTTTTCTTTGGGGATGTGGTTCGAGACTTCTTGTTAGAGTGTATTATTTGGGAATTTATCTAGCTATTCTTCTGCTCCTCCGGTTTTATATCTCATCTATAGCACGCATCGGATGTTGCACTGATTTCTGTCTTTTGAGCACCTATTGGCACTTTATTCTGGGATTCTCCGTTCTACACTCTGGTGGTGGTTCACGCAGCAACAGCATGTAGCAATGTATAATTTGATTATGGATGTGTAATGATTCTTTTATTGTCCCTTACAGAGAAGATTGTCAGCTATCTATACTGACTCCAGATCTAGCCCCGTGCTATTATTATATTGTTGGATTGGAACCACTGTATTATAGACCCAAGAAAAAGAATAAGATACATGGAAATATTGATCTAATGCGCCCTGACGAAGGAAGTTAGGACAAGATTCCTTTTCCGAAACGCGCGTCGGCGCTTCACTTTTGTTGTGTTGTGTTGTATATATTTGATATGTTTTTGTGAAGTCTCCATATTGTTTCAAATAGTTTTTTCTGTAATTTGATTCAGTTGTTGAGAGTCTGTGAGATTGGTAAGACTGTGTGTCTGGACGAATTGTGCGTTTGTTTTAATTGGGCCTTTATGTGTGATGTTCTTTTCTCTGGGGGTATTGTATATAATATAAATACATGTATATAGAATGTACATACAAAATTGGTACCACAATTATGATATATTGTTTTTTTGTTCATGTTCTTACTTATTAGAAAACCTCTTGAATAAAAAAGAAAATATGTTTCTTCAATAACTTCTGTTTTGGGACAATGTTATTATTTGAACTGATGTAGGATATATTACCTAGATTTAATTGAATACTAGTGAGAGGTTCTGTTCTTGTTTTTGTCACGAAGGCCACACATTGCACATGCATGCCAGTGCACTGGTTATTGTTCTCCTTATTTTACCATAATCATGTAACTCTGTATTAGGATCGTACAAATGTAAACATGCCATTGTATAAATGTAAACAATTCAGAAACAATGTGGGCAACACGGGTGATTATGTATGTTTATGTTAATTATACACGTACGTTTAGGCTTAGTGCAGTAGGAACACAAATATAATATATCTTAAAACCAAGGTGCTGTCCTCCCGAAGTAATCACCAGTAATCCTCTACATAATGCATCCCCGCAAAAAGTGCCACACGTGCAACAGTCCGCCGCGTACACGCAGAGGTCTGTTTTCCGTGTTAACCCTCCAGGGTCACCGATCACCAGATTGAACGGTGATGCTGCGGTTCTCTACCCGGGTCTGGCATCCTACCCAGCCTAACGTCGGGAACAAACAGGATTTAACAGTTGCCAGTTCACCCGCTCACTGTCATTGTACCATGAAGCTGACAGAAGCGGCAGGTTAAAGCTGACACATGCGGCTTCCTTCAACAGTTACAGAGATCGCTCCGGCAGTATCACGAACCAGGTAAGAGGCGGTCCGAGCACCGTGCTACCCTCTGATCTCATCCTCATTCCTTCCCTTAAATTGAAACCAACCCCACTCCTGCATTTCTATTCTTTTAGGCACTACAGTTTACCATAACTGAACATTACCAGAGAGCACTAGCACCGCTGCGGCTGTAGCGTGCGATTAAAGGAGCGATTCGCCCAATAAAATCAACAGTGCACGCCTTGCCTCACATAGAGGTAAGTTGTATTCCAACCTACTCAATACAAATGGAACATACAATATAGTGACTCTCTCCCTCTCTTTACCCCATCATGACAGAACCCAGCTGGCTCCTCACGGAGTCACTTTTTATTTCTCTTCACTCTCCACGATGGCACATTTTAACCAAGCTGCGCATATACAAATTCAGAGACTACCCCACACTTTAAGCCCTTTTTCAGTAATCTCTAGCATTAGTACAGGTATATGGACCTTATGCTTTCATTGTTTCATTATAGATTTCCCTGCATCTCTAGTCCTAAGGAGACCCCATCAATAGAAGGGTCGAAACGCCGTTGACATCCACAAAGAACGAGCCACTACCCAGCTTGTATCATTGTATACTAATGCTGTAAAAATATGGATGTATAAATGGTCGTTCTTAGAACACATGGAAACCTTGTGTATAATAGGTCACGTTATAATTCCCATTTAGGTTCCATTTTTCACATGGGGACACAATGCACAAATGTTATTTTTTTTAAAAAATTCTGTCTATTGGCATTTCAAACATAAAGAACAGCTTTGTGCGTCGACCGCACTACACAGAACTGTATACAACTTCACTGCATTACAGCACTCCTCCTCCAAAAGCATAATTTTACGTACAGTTTATGTATATGCAATATAAACATCACGTCCATTAGTCACCACGAATACAGCACATCCGAATCACACTGGGGCATCTTGGTCCTTGAGATAGGATATGAGGTATATCCAATAGTCCCTGGGTCTCGCTCCACGCGGTAACTTTTCTTCATACGTTGTCAATGTGTCCCTGCAATAAGCAAGATCTTGTATCCAGTGCTTTATTTGTGGGACATTTTTACTTCCCCATGTAATCGAAACTCTACGCTTAGCCATCAATAGAGCTATCACACAGAACTTCCGTTTTAATGCTCTCACCCCGTTCACCAACCCCAACAGGCACGTTCTGATGTTGCATTCTAACGATACACCCACCATGCCCCCCAATGCAGTCACCACCTCTACCCAGTAATCGCTACTCTCGGACAGTACCATGCAAGATGGATGAAATCTGCTGGCTCAACACCGCACCTTTTATATTTGGCGTCAACTGTTAAACCAAATTTATGCAGACGTGCTGGTGTATGGTACGTCTGGTGTAGGTACTTAATATGAATCATTCGTAAGTTCCCATTGGGCGTCAATAATCCTGTTACAGTACCCGCTGTGGCCCATTCTTCCTCAGTCAGAGGAGTATCCAAACAGGTGTTCCATTTGTGTATCGCATTGTGCAACGTGTCCCCTATTTCAGATTGGAGTTCTACATACAATTTGGATACCAAATGTGTAGATGTGGGTGAGGTGAGTAATATTTGGAGTGTGGTGGACGTTGGGGGTTCGTTCGGGTATGTGGAGTATAGGGCTTACACTGCTCTTTGTAGCCGGTAATACGTACATTTAAAGAGCAATGTTTGGTTTTGAACATATGCGAGATCCTCCACCATTCTAAACTTCCCATCAGGGAACAAGTCACCCATGGTGTCAATCCCCACTTGCTTTAAAAACTCCATACCTACTGTCTCTTGTGTCACTGAAATGTGCGGGTGATGATGCAGCGGCATGCGTGGGGCATACAGGGGTAATTTGTTTGTCTTTTGGCCTATAATCCGCCAAGCTTGGTTTGTGGCGTCTATTGTGTTGATGTCCAATTTATGCAGTGGGGGCCTAGTGTGGGTCAGTATGGCATCCAGTGGGACTGGAGCGGCATCTCCCTCCTCGATCGCCACATGGGCCATGAATGGAACTTTGTGGTACCAGTAGTGGGCATATTGAGCTTGGGCACATGAATAATACAGGAAGAAATCAGGAGCTTTGAATCAGCCTTTCGAGAATGGCAAGGTTAGTGTGTGTAAGTCAATACCTGCTGTCTTCCCTGCCCAGATCAAGCGTAGTGTCATTGACGTTATTCTACGAAATACTGCTGTGGGAGGTCTAATGGGGATGTTGTTAAATAGATATAATAGTTTAGGGAGAATGACCATTTTCACCACCGCCAATCGATCCGCTAAGGATAAAGGTAATTGGATCCATCTGTTTATTTTCTCCTCAAGTGCTGATATCACTCTGCCATAATTTGTGCGAATCACTACTTCAGGGTCCCTGTGGAACCAGACCCCTAAGTATCGTACTGGGTCTGCTGCCACTCCAGTGGGTAGTCTGTAGTGAATTGTTGAGTGGTGTCAGTCAGTGGTATAATGGTAGATTTTGCCCAATTAATTCGAAGTCCCGACTGTCTCCCAAATTTAACGTACTCTCGAAGTAGAGGGTTCAAATTCAATGCAGGATCTCTTACATATAGCAACATGTCGTCCGCGTATAGGGATATGTGTAGCGGCCTCTGCTGAAATTGCAGCGCTGAGTAATGATGACCTTGCCTCAGCTTACAGGCCAAAGGTTCTAGCGCGATGGCAAACAGTAGCGGGGATAGTGGGCATCCCTGCCTGGTGCCTCTTTCAATTTGTATTTCCCCTGATGTATATTTATTGATGCAGATTCTGGATTTGGGCGCCATGTAAAGTAGTTTAACACATTGAAGGAAGATTGGAGGAAAACCCATCCTATATAATCGCGTGTAGATAGTTCCAGGCTATGGTGTCAAATGCCTTAGCCGCATCTAACAGGATCGCGGCTGCCTTAGTAGAGGGGATCAGGTAATGCGATAGGGAAAACAGTGATCTGGTATTATGTGATGTGGAACGTGTGGGAATAAATCCGGATTGGTCTGGAAGGATCAGGTTAGTCATTAGGTGTTGTAGTCTGTTAGCCAATAGTTTAGATAGTATTTTAGTGTCAACATTCATGAGGGATAGGGGCCTGTAGGAGTCGCATTCTTCAGGGTTTTTGTCCGGCTTTAGTAAGGCTAGAATCACAGCTTCTTGGAGTGTTTGTGGCAAGATCATCTTTTCGTGCGCATCTCCTAACATTTTCACGATGTAGGGGGCTAACTGGTCCACATATGCTTTATAAAATTCTCCAGTGTACCCGTCTGAGCCAGGGGCTTTGCCGTTTGGGAGTGACCTGATCGTCTCTGCGACCTCCTCGACAGTTACCGGCAGGGAGAGGTATGACCTCTGGGCGACTGGTAGCCAGGCTAACGCTAGATCGTCCCAATATTTCGCTATCTCTTCGCCTGTCAACAGTTTCCCGTACGTGTGCATAAAGGCTTGTAATATTCCCTGTGTGTCGTGTCGCAAATCGCCCCCAGCATCCCAGACGGCCTGTACCACTTGTGGTGGTTTCTTGGCACAGATCTTTTCCGCTAGGACGGCTCCCGGTCTGCCTCCCTCACCATAACTCCGGGCTATGCGACGTTTAGATATATTGCAGTTCCTCGTCTGCACTTTCTTGATCGCATGCCTAATGTCCCCCAATAGCGCTGGGTTTTGTGTCTGTGCGTATTCTACTTCCAGGGCCTGTATTCTACGTTTGTGTTGTTTTATCTGTTGGCGTAAATCTTTTAAGATTCCCGCCGTGGTGCTTATGCAAATCCCCTGATGGAGGCCTTAAAGGCTTCCCACAGCAAACCTGGGTCATCTGTGGATGGCTCGTTTAGCTCAAAGTATTAGACAATGGCTTTCCTAATTGTTTCTGTGTACAGAGGGTCTAGCAGGGCTTTCCCATTGAACCTCCAGCTGAATGGAGGGGGGCAAAGTGCGGGATTTTAAGGATGAGTACTACCGGGTTGTGGTCAGACAGGGTGCGGGGCAGGTGAGATGCGTCTTCCGTCCACAAGGAAATTTCCGGTGAGCCCAACCAATAGTCTATTCTAGACCAGCTACCGTGTGCTGCTGTCGTATGTGTGGCCTTGAGTTGGGCGGGGTGTCTCTGCCTCCACAAGTCTACTAGTTGGTTGTCTGACATGATATCTTTCAGTTTTTACAAAGCGCGTTTGTGTGTTTCCGCCGACGTCGGCGACCTGTCTACTGTGTCATTAATGGCGAGATTGAAATCTCCTCCCCACAACAGCGGAGCCTCTGGAAAGTTTTTGTATTTCCTGCCACAATGTGTGGAAGAATTTGGGGTCGTCTATATTTGGCACATAACTGTTAAGCAGTGTGACTCTCTGCCCCCTAAGTGTTCCTGATACTGCAATGTATCTACCATTCTGATCGGAGGCGACTTGCTCAACTTGGAAGTGTATCCCCTTGCAGATTAGGATGAAGACTCCTCTGGAGTAAGAGGAATATGCCGCCCCATGCACCGGTGCAGCCCACCTCAGTCCTATGCGGTTGGGGGAGTGAGGGTCCATGTGCGTTTCCTGTAGGAAAGCAATATCTATATGCAGTCTTGTGAAATAGGCTAGTATCTGTCGTATTTTTTTCGGGTTCTTGAGACCCCTCACATTCCAGGTGATAAGTCTAAGTTTGTCTGACATCATAGTAGCAGTCATTCCCCCATCCATGTCTTTATCATGCTCAAGTTCTAATGTGGTGCATCGAGTGTGCTCAGTACGGGTGACATCTCCTGTGGACCAAGCGATTGTATGTATGCGCTCTGAAGTACGGCAGTACTTCTCAAATGCAGTAGAAACAACATTAACCCCACTTTCCCTCTCCCCCTCCCGCCTCCCGCTTCAGCATCCCAATTATGCCGAAGACATACCCCAGTGCAAACGTACAACTTTCCACAACTGTAGTAGGGGTGCACCCTTTCGGGGGGTCCACTAGGGCCACAAAACTGCATCCAACATGGTGAATGTGGCCAGGTTCATTAACATAAAGCGGGTAGTTCCTCTGTTTCCTCGCTGTGGTACCGGCTGCCAATCAGCGCGATTTTCAGCCCGCTACTATTGCCTATAAGTACATAACACCTATTCTCCACCGCCCTTATCCCACCTTCTCCACAATAATGACATAAAAAGTCACATACAGTTCTCCCTATGGGAGGTAGGGAATGACCGGAGACAGGGGATGCATGGTCAAGATCCCAGCGCCAGATGCTGGTCAGTGTTCTGAGCTCAACTTAATCACCCACCTCCATCAATCCGGGTATCAGTCTCACAGCAGTCTCAATCGTGTATTTTGTTGATTCGTGCATCCTTTACCGTACCTTCACCAGCTCCCCCTGATTGCCTCCCGGAGTTACGGTGGGTAGGGCAGTCATCGATTATTTCCATTTTGCATGGTTTGTTGGTGTTCAGTCCGATTCTTGTTGTTGTTCCGCCTTGCGCTGCTCACGTCTCTTCCTGCCGAACTTTTTGACATACTCCATCGCCTCTTTTGGTGTTTGGCATATTGCAGTTTTGCCGTCGTGTGCAATTCGCAAGCGGGCTGGGTACAGCATTGCATACTCCACTCCCAACTCCCTGAGCTTTTGTTTCACGGTGGAGAATTCTCTTCGCGCCTGTTGGACATTCATTGTGAAGTCCGGATAGAACTCCAGTTTGTTGCCCTGGTATTTGATCGTTTTCTTTTCCCTCGCGAGTCTGAGCACAACATCTCGGTCCCTGTAATTGATCAGGCGTGCTACTATTGGTCGTGGTGGGGCTCCTGGTTTTGGCCTCGGCGCTAAGGTCCTATGAGCTCTTTCTACAATAAATACTGCGGACAGGTGTTCAGCTCCGAAAACGTTCTTCAACATGTCTTCCACGAAACTCTCCATCCTTCCAGTGTTCGTCGATTCCGGAACGCCCGCTATCCAAACGTTGTTGCGGCGGGACCTCGCTTCTAAATCTTCCGACTGGTTTTTGATTACCTCCAGCAGTCTATCCATGTCGGCGCATTTTTGCGATGTAGTGTGCGATTCGTCCTCCACCGCTGATATGCGGGTTTCTGCTGTCTCAAGGCGTTCTCCATGTTTGTCAAGTTTAGCCGCCATGTTGTCGACCCTTTGCGTGATAGTGTCCAATTTACCATGCACATCATGTAGGCTTTTTTGTATCGCATGCAGTACTTGTTCCATGCCATTAAATGCTTCATTATCATTTTCATGTTCTGTGTCTGATTGTACAGTAGCACCTTTCATAGATTTTCTAGTGTCAAAGGACAGTTTGGTCTGTAGCTTCTATGGTTTCCCCATGGCAGCTTCAACTGAGCTTCGCTTGACGTATTAAAGTGTTGATCTCGCGTTTATCCTGATCGTGGCGTAGCCCACCTCGCGCTTCTAATCTTGCCTTTGCACGCCAAGTTTTACCCCAGGTTCGTATTTCTGCCGGCAGCGCCGATCCGGATAGACGTTCTAGTGCAAAGTACTTCTACCTCAGCCGTCTCCGCCTCGTGTGCTATGTCACTCCATTGCGGGTCTGGTGGCGTACTTCCGTTGAATACGCTCAGGCTGCCGTCTCTCACCTCGGCAATTGCGCTCTCCAAGTGTCTGTGCAGAGCAGTGAACCGATGGGGGGCGTACTACTTATTCTGCGCTTTTCTTTACTAGGGGGCAGGCATTAACGTGTCTTCGTAGCGTTGGTATCTACTGTAGCATCCCAGCACCACAGCCGCAGTCAGCTTTATAATATATGATGTGTGATCTGTTCATAGCAATTTTCCGACGTCCTCAGCTCATTCCCTATCACGCGCCCTCAATGCCAGCTCTGCGTCATCACTCCGTTTCTTTGCGCTTCAGCAGCGGGGAGTCTCTGGCGTCTCCATCTTGCGTGGCAGCCCCAAATCATTTGTTATGCGTGAACCGTGCTGGGAGTCAGCCTCACTCCCACCTTCTTTATTTGGGCCCCTTGCGTGCTGTGCTCGTGGTTCCTCACTGGCCGCAGTTCACCGCTACACGTTGTGGAACACAATACCGGCTATCAGTGCCCCGCACCCTCGGGCGCCGCCTTTTCACCTGTCTCTCCCCCGACTTGCGCCACTTGTACAAGAACGTGAATCACTCACTGTTCCTTGTGTTTTGCGTATTGTCGCCGCCACTCCTGCACCTCGCAGTCAGTCTGCAGCGTGCGTGCAGTGATTTAACGCCGTGGCTGTAGGCTCGTGGTGTGTGTACTCTCCCTCGGCACCCAGGCACCTCCACCTGGTTGTGACAGCATGCCCTCTGTATTATTGGCGGCAAGTCGTATAGATCGCCGTACTCCTCTCTCCACCACTGTTAGGGTCTGTCACAGAAACCCACATGTGCCATTGACGGAGCGTCCGCCACGTCCCGTTCGGTCCAGCAGCCTGCGAGTCCACGGGATGGGGATGTGGCCCCCCCAGAACGCTTCCGCCGCCTTGAAAGCAGCACATTAAGCGGACACTCGCTGTTTTACAGTTACAGGTGTTTCTCCCCCGAGCGGTCGCGTTACACTTCATGGGCACCGCCATCTTGTAGGGCAGATTCGCACCGTATTTGTAGGGTAGTCCGCCAGTGTTTATCTTAATTGCAATGAAATCGTGGCACAGTCATGCGGTGGACTACTCACGCTCATTCTTCAGTCGCGGTGCAAGTGGTCACTGAAAATGCAGGATCTGGACCACTACCGGCGCCTCACAATGCTCTCCTCTCGTCCCCTCGGGGTGCCGCCATTTTGGCAGTGCCGATCGCGCCCTGCAGAACTTTCAAACGTGCATTTTACGGCGTTGGCTCGCTACCACATTGCGCCTGGACGCTCCGCTGATTCCCAATATATTCCGGCGCTCGGGGCTCTTTTTGTCGTCGTCAGGAACTCCCGCTTTCCGCCATTAAGTGCCGTTATTGGAACATGGCCGGCGGAGCTGTCTCATAGGGTAGCCATTCCGCTTTGCGCCCTCTAGCACCCCCCCACAAATGTTATTTTACTTTGAATTGTAGAAAATGTACAAAAAACTATATATTATGTTACAGTGACCTTCTGTGTAAATGGTTTCTTGCCCTCTGACATTACTGTACCTTTTTATATCGCCATTGTGCTTTTGTATTGCTAGAATCGTTCTCATTAGCCACAGGAACTGTTTTTCTTTTATATACCCACTACCCTGGTTCTGTTGCGAGTAGGGTTCCCCTTGTCTTTTCCCTAGACTGGAGCCCCAATGTAAGCGCTGCTGCCATCCCGCACCGAGGGACGCTCTTCTACTTGCTGTGAGGGGAACAGCTTTGCTGCAATCCACATCGCCGTGAGGGGAACGGCTTCCCAGGCACAGACACCACCGTGAGGGAAATGGCTCTCTCGCCACCCAGGAAACTACACTACCCAGCAGCCCCGGGCCGGCGCACCAACGCCACCTCTGTGCCTGGAGCCCCAACATAAGCGCTACTGCCATCCCGCAGCGCGGGACACGATTCTACTTGCCATGAGGGGAACGGCTTTGCTGCAATCCACATCGCTGTGAGGGGGAACGGCTACCCAGGCACCGATACCGCCGTGAGGGGACTGGCTCCCTCGCCACCCAGGAAACAACACTACCGAGCAGCCCCGGGCCGGCACACCAACGTCACCTCTGTGCCTGGAGCCCCAACATAAGAGCTGCTGCCATCCCGAAGCGCGGGAAGCGTGCGGGTGGCGCGCGGGCCCGTCTGCGACTGGAAGAGGCTGGGCTGGGCCAGCCCCCTTGGCTGTTTTATCGGGCATCATCAATAATGGACACAGGCACTGTAAAGATCTGAAGGGCAAGGCGGTGAGACTCATCTTTTAATTCTACCTTTTTGTACTCACAGTCACTTGGATTTGTGACTACTACCTCCCCACCAACATCAAAAACCCCATAGACTGTTTAATAAGAGAGGGTATGCTTTTTAGAGTGGACTAAAAGAAACTGTTTTGTTTCTAATCACTTTTGAGAGTTAACGGCCAAGTTTTTGACTGCACACCAATATTTTAGTTTTTTGTGTATCTTAGCCATATAGGATTTTTAAAAGATTTTAAAGGAGTACAGTCACCTGGTAGTGACCAGAGCTCTGGTGCATTCTCTCTCAGGTATGGTCCCAATATTCTAAGATTTTAGATTTGATTTGAAACAAATTGACTATAGTGCTGAATATCCTCAGTGATTAGCACGTTTGCTGATTTTTTCATCGAAGATACTCTTACTTGGCAACTTTGCCAACTCTGCATATAGCCATACTGTACCCTGCATTTTCTTGCACCGTTGCACTTTGCACTCTGCTACCTGTGCTTTTGCACCAGCGCTTTTTGCACTTTGCGTCTTGCATATTTGCACTTGCGCTCTTGTGCTTCGCACTTTGCACCTTGCGTCTGAGCACTCACGCACTTTGCACCGTGCATTTTGTGTTTTTCTATCTTGCCTACCAGTACCCTGTGTCTTGAGATAATCAGTAGTGTTTTAGCAAAACATCCTTTCCACACAAATTTAGGCTGAGAGTTCGAAGGATAATGGGCAAACTTATTTGTGCCGAAAAGAAACAACAGGCACCTCCAAAGCCAAAAACTAAAGCCCAACCTACCTCTATAGATAGGATGCTAAAAAGGCAATAGGAGCAGTGGCAACAGAAATTAAGCGGACAGAGAGAAAACTATCATTAACTCCAAATCTGGATTTCCCTCTGGTAGATATAGATACCTCGCAAACTTCAGGAGCCCTGCTTAATGATACACCCAGGGACCAAACATCTACACCTGAAGCTACCAATATTGAACAATGTAGGGGGGAATCACACACACGGCCCGCTACAAAAGGGAGACCTAAAACACAAGTGAAAACATTGGCAAGAAGGAAGAAGGCGATGGGAGAGAAGATAGATGTCAGAGATACTGAGATGGGAGGAACAGCAAATAGCATTGAAACGGTCCTCGAACATCCTGTTTGGGTTACCAAGTTAGTGGTGGATCTGCAAATCCAAGTAAGGGCTATTGTCAAGGATGAGCTTAAATTACTTGTAGAAAGGGTTGATAAGTTGGCCATGCTGTTCAAGGAGTGGACAGGTGACAGGGGGGGTAGTAAATGGGAATGTTGGGCCTGACATTGGTCCTAAAGTCCAGGCCGCAACTAATATCAGCAGGGCCACCTGGTCCCTTATACAGAGCGATCCCCGATTATTGTTGTACCAAATACAGAGAGACAGCAATCCACAACCCTCAGCAGAGCCAATTTAGAGAGTCTCCACTCCACAACCCCCAGCAGAGCTAATCCAACGTCTCCACACCAACAGTCCAACAGGCAATTGCAGTCGAACAAACAGCGGGTGGGGCAGAATTCAACAAGTGCACAGAAGCCACCAAAGAAAACCCTCCCCTCCCAGTTATAAACCTACCACCTGCTTCAACTCCATAGGTTCTCATTCTTGGAGGTATTCCTGAGCTTGGAGTGGGCAAAAACGAATCACACCAGGAATTAAAAAATAAATGCATGTTACGGTTAGCTAACCATAGACAATTCCGGTATGATGATGCAGGAAAGATCCTAATAACACGCAGAGTTGGTTGGCTTGGATGGAGACCCAAGGACAAGCAAGGTGATGGTATAGTGATAAACTTCAGAAACCCATGTGTTGCCCAAGACATTTGAAATAGAGACTATGGGAGACAGATGGGCACTATTAGAGCCCTTCCGCTGGGTTACTTTTATCCCCCAGAGAGAACCCATCAAGCTGGAAGGCAAATTGGGTGGGGCTGGAGACCTGAAAATCAAAGCTATAAAATAGCTGCTTTTGATCAATATCGGCCCAGACAGCCAACCGCCAATATTCCCACATCAAATAGGTTCATTGGCCTAGAAGGAGTAGATTGACTCGAGATCAAGGGCATAGGACTCAATGTACAGTAGGATGAATCTCAGGCGGGATTAGCTAAACTTAAGGAGGATGTAGGTCAATGCTCGATTCTAGGGGAAGGAGCAGCTCCTCAGGAGATAAAAAAAGGGGGACGTAATATGGCCATGACCAGCAACCAGTCCCTTTTATGAAACCGTGGGACTGTTATGAAAGCTACGCCTGGGTTTTGCGAGACCTCGCCCCCACCTACTCCTGCAGCTGTTGCCAAAATCAATGCCCCGGATCCTCCACGGCTGCGAGTCCTATCCTGGAAATTAGCCAGTTTAAATACCAAGATAGATAACCCCGAATGGTGTTGCTTTATTGACCATTACGAGATCTGTATGTTCCAGGAGACCTGGGCAAGAGGGGATGTCTAAAAATTAGGTTTTGCCAGTTATAGCATTCCCGCAGTATCAGGTGGAAAAGGGAGGCCCTCGGGTGGACTATGCACATGGGTGGGATTCCACATAGGCTGTACAGTCAAACAGATAGAAACATCTTCAAATTATATTCTGTGTGTCCTTCTTCACTTCCCGCCAAAGGTTACTATTGCCTAATAAACGTGTTTTCAAGACCAGTTAGTCGCGGCCAGGAGTCAAAAACACTTGAACTAACGTCCTTCCTAGCTACCATTGCAGACACCTATATGGTGATTATAGGAGGGGGCTTTAACTGCCAGTTTGAGCCATTAGAAGGTATGCCCAAGGACAGCCCTTGCTTAGAAGATCAGTATTGGGACATCCCAGAGACTATTTGCCCTCCAGTATAAGTCTGGTTCCCTCTGGTGATCCAAATGAATTCTCTTGTTTTAAAACACTCCCTAAGGCATGTAATGGAAGAACAAAGTCTGATACACTTAGTAAATTTACCTTTAACAGAAACAAGCAAGGCTCTTTATTAGATTACATCCTAACTGACTCAAAATCTTGGCATAGGGTCTCTGACTTTAAGGTCAAGACACGGCACAATAGTGACCATAATGCCTTTGTTCTAGAGCTATACAAGTTAAATCCCGGGAAGGCCAAAGGGTTGCATGCTCCAACTGATGCTAGGCTGTCTCTCAACAACTGTAGGAAGAGAGTACGGTGGGCAGACAAACCAGTCACAAGAAAGGCTCCCTGTATGAAGCCATTATGCCGGTCCTCTTGAATGCAACCAAATCTGTCCCCACTAACAGCACTAATATTGATCTTCAGATGGTTGCCCTGAATCATACCAGGCTAACGTCAATCATAGCCGATTTCTTTTTTCCTATGAAAAACATCAGGCCCTATAGGAAACCTCCACATCTCTGGTATAAGGACCAATGCCGAAAGGCTAAAACAGCCTTGATTACAGCTATCAAGGCCAACGACCGTCCTTTAATTAAAATAAACAGAGCAGCCTATCAGATCAGCATCAGTGAAGCGAAAAAAGGGTGGGAAAAAGATAAGTCGGACACTTTGAGAAGCTCCCTGCGTTCCCGTGACATGAGGACTTTTTGGAAGGTGGTCAATACAGGTAGCTCTGAGGCTAAATCCCTGATAGAGCCAAACCTAGAGGCAGATGTGTGGAGGGACTACTTCAAGTTCCTCTACTCGAGGGCAGAGATAGTGGACGACTCAGCACATAAAGGCCACTCCCCACTGTTTGATTGCCCGGTTGCACCCATGATCACCCCTAGGACCATTGACGATACCCCGACAATAACAATATAAGAGATAATGGATGCTTTATGTAAAATAGCATCGTGCAAAGTGCCAGGCCTAGATAAGATCCCTGGGGACTTATTCAACAGTGAACCTACTATCTATGCACCATTCTTTGGGTTTTATTGAACGCTGTTTTACAAGACATGAAGATTCCTGCTAGTTGGGCTGGAGCTGAAATAATTCCAATATATAAAAAGGGCTCCCCGCTGCTACCCACAAATTATAGGCCTATAAGCCTCATAGATATAAGCCAAAACATCTTTGCGCTAGTGTTTTTTTTTTTTTAATCCTCATTAGCCTTTTCGCCACCCATGTTCGATAGTTTCCGCCCTGGGCTTTTATCTCATATGCTGGCTATGGACTCAGGTATATGCGGCTCTCCAGCCCGGACTGGGCCACAATCCTCTATACCACCCTGTGTAGATGATGGCACAGCCACGCTGGAGGCCGCAGCCCGATCTTCAACTCCGCCTTCACGAAGGACGGACCTATTCCACATGCCTGCGAGATAGGCTAAGGCCTTAATCATAGGAATTTTTCATTTATGTCCTGATCTCGTACAATATACCAAGACGGAGACCCGCCTATTACCCAAAATGTTGCAAAAAAAGTAACCAAAATCTGTGTTTCTAATTCAACCGACCTTTGGAATCTAATATCGCAAAGTGTCTCATGCTTTTCAACCAGTCCATGAGTGTCGGTGTCGTAGCTTCTACCCATACTTTACAGATTTCCCTACGAGCTAGCAGAACCCCATAAAAAACTAACTTTACTTTATCACTCATTCTATTATCATGTAAATCGTGTCTCCCGCTAATAATTAGTTCAGGGCTTACCTCTATCGTGGATCCGATTGATTGTGATAGACAATTGCTTACCGCCTCCCAAAATTCCCTGATGTTTAAGCACTCCACAAACATGTGCAGGTCGTCCACATTTATATTTCCGCATTTTGGGCACTCAACCCGTCCTCCAGCTTTAAACTTCGATAATCTGCGGGGGTCCAATAGGCTCTATGGAAGGTAAACAGAACATTTCGCCTTAAATTTGCAGATTTTACTGTTTTATAAAGTATAGTCATCATTACTTGCCATTGATTTTCTGTAGCGATGTCCGGCAAGCAATCTCTCCATAGCAGTTCCGGCAATGTGAACGGGCCATCTTCCATCTCCACCATTGCCCAGTACCACATCGCAACTTCCTTCTTGAATAGTTGTGGAGAAAATATTTTGTCTTCAAAGTCATTCTGGAGACCGATAACAATATCCGATTTATTTGCCCAGCTTTGCATCTGCAAGTATTTGAACTTAGATAACCCTTGCAAACATCAAATTTAGCTAAAATTAAAAATTTCTTCACATTTAAGTGATGGAAAGTTCAGGAATCTGCTGTGCCCTACAAACTTCCATCTACCTAGTGTTGCCCCAGGTCTTTCGATAAAAATGGTACCTCACTTCTGTGGTTGGCCCAAGTAGCCGTGACAGGCAAGGGCCCAAAACGTATTGAGGAGATATCAAAATTGCCTATAACAAAATGACCTGGTTTTGCAAGGGGGGTCATCTGGGTTTTTGGCCCCGGGCTCGGCAGCCATCCATAGAAACCTACCAAACTCTACACATTTCTGAAAACTAGACACCCTGGGGAGTCCTGGAAGATATGGCTTGCATGGATCCCCCAACGTTTCCCTATCCAGAATCCCCTACAAACCTTCTTGTTAACAGAACCTGTTGAGAGACAGACAAGTCTCACTTACCTGGATTCCCCCGAGTGTCTAGTTTTCAAAAATGTATAGGTTTGCTAAGTTTCCCTAGGTGCCGGCAGAGCTAGGGTTTGCAAGGGGGGGGGTCACCTGGGTTTTTGGCCTCGGGCTCGGCGGCCATCTAGGGAAACCTACCAAACCCACACATTTATGAAAACTAGACACCCGGGGGAGTCCAAGGAGATATAGGCTGTGTGGAACCCCCAATGTTTTCCTACCCAGAATCCCCTGCAAACCTCAAATTAAGCTGAAACACATTTTCTCCACAAATTTCTGTGTGGGAAAGTTGTGGGATCACCGGGCTAACACAAATTTCCAACCCCTTAGCGTTTCCCCAGGTCTCCCGATAGAAATGGTACCTCACTCATGTGGGTGGCCCAAAACGTATTGTGGATACTTCAAAACTACCTATCATAAAATAACCTTGTTTTCCCTGGACGGGCACCTGGCTTTTTAGCCCCGGGCTTGCAGCCATCTAGGGAAACCTACCAAACCCACACATTTCTGAAAAGGAGACACTCTGGGGAGTTCAGAGAGGTATGGCTTGCGTGGATCCTCCAACGTTTCCCTACCCAGAATCCCCTGCAAACCTTCTAAGTAACAGAACCTGGTGAGAGACGGACAAGTCACCCACTCCTAGATTCCCCTGGGTATCTAGTTTTAAAAAATGTATAGATTTGCTAGGTTTCCCTGGGTGCCGGCAGAGCTAAGATTCAAAATCCACAGCTAGGCACTTTGCAAAAAAAGGGTCCATTTTGACTGTAAAAATGTGGTGTCTCCACGTTGCGTTTTGGGTCGTTTCCTGTCACAGGCACTAGACCTACTCAGACAAGTGAGGTACCATTTTTATCAGAAGACTTTGGAGAATGTGCGGTGGGTAGAATTTTGTGGATCCACGCAGATTCCAGAACTTTCCATGACAGAAATGTGAGGAAAATTTGTTTTCTTACATAATTTGAGGTTTGCAAGGGATTCTGGGTAACAGAGTCTGGTGAGACCCCCACAAGTCACCTCATCCTGGATTCCCCTGGGTGTCTAGTTTTCAAACATGTATAGGTTTGCTAGGTTTCTCTAGGTGCCGGCAGAGCGAGGGTTCAAAATCTATAGCTAGGCACTTTGTACAAAAAGGGTCAGTTTTCACTGTAGAAATTTGATGTGTCCATGTTACGTTGTGGGCCGTTTCCAGTTGCGGGCACTAGGCCAACCCACACAAGTGAGGTACCATTTGTATCAAGAGACTTTGGCGGACGTGGGGTGGGTGGAATTGTATTGATCCACGCAGATTTCAGAACTTTACGCCACAGAAATGTGAGGAATTTTTTTTTTTTTACAAAGTTTGAGGTTTGCTAGGGATTCTGGGTAACAGAACCTGGTGAGAACCAGACAAGTCACACCATCCTGGATTCTCCTGGGTGTCTAGTTTACAAAAATGTATAGGTTTGTTGGTCTCCATAGGTGCCGGCAGAGTTAGATGTCAAAATCTACAGCTAGGCACTTTGCAAAAAAAGGGTCCATTTTGACTGTAAAAATGTGGTGTCTCCACGTTACATTTTGGGCGGTTTCCTGTTGCGGGCACTAGGCTTACACACACAAGTGAGGTACCATGTTTATGAGAAGACTTTGGGGAATGCGGGGTGTGTAGAATTTTGTGGATCCATGCAGATTCCAGAACTTTCCATCACAGAAAGTGAGGAAAATGTGTTTTTTGTTTACAAAGTTTGAGGTTTGCAAGGGATTGTGGGTAACAGAACCTGGTGAGAGCCTCACAAGACACCTCATCCTGGATTCCCCTGGGTGTCTAGTTTTAAAACATATATAGGTTTGCTAGGTTTCTCTACGTGCCAGCAGAGCTAGGGTCCAAAATCTACAGCTAGGCACTTTGCAATAAAAGGGTCAGTTTTCACTGTAAAAATGTGGTGTCCCCACATTGCATTTTGGGCAGTTTCCTGTAGTGGGCACTAGACCGACCCACACAAGTGAGGTACCATTTGTATCGAGAGACTTTGGGGAACGAGGGGTAGGTAGAATTGTGTTGATCCACGCCGATTCCAGAACTTTCCGTCACAGAAATGTGAGGAAAATTTGGGTTTTTTTCTTCAAAGTTTGAGGTTTGCAAGGGATTCTGGGTAACAGAACCTAGTGAGAGGTAGACAAGTCACCCATCCTGGTTTCCCCTGGGTGTCTAGTTTTAAAAAATGTCTAGGTTTGCTAGGTTTCCCTAGGTGCCAGCAGAGCTAGGGTTCAAAATCTACAGCTAGGCACTTTGCAAAAAAAGGTACATTTTGACTGTAAAAATGTGGTGTCTCCATGCTGCTTTTTGGGCATTTCCTTTAGCGGGCCCTAGGCCTACCCACACAAGTGAGGCACCATTTGTATTGAGATACTTTGGGGAATGCGGGGTGTGTGTAATTTTGTGGATCCACGCAGATTCCAGAACTTTCCATCACAGAAATGTGAGGAAAATGTGTTTTTTTGTTTTACAAATTTTGAGGTTTGCAAGGGATTCTGGGTAACAGAACCTGGCACAAAACACACAAGTCACCCTATCCTAAATTCCCCTGGGTGTCTAGTTTTCAAAAATGTACAGGTTTGCTAGGTTTCTCTAGGAACCAGCTGAGCTAGGGTCCAAAAACCACAGCTAGGCACACTGCAAAAAAAAGAGTCAGTTTTCACTGGAAAAGAATTATGTGCCCACATTGCGTTGTGGGTCATGTCTTGTCGCGGGCCCTGTGCCTACCCACACAAGTGAGGTACAATTTTTACCAGGAGACTTAGGGAAACAGAATAGTAGAACAAGTGTTTTTGTCAATTGACTATCTATGCATTTATCCCTTCTAAATGTAAGACAGTGTGTAAAAAAGAATTAATGTTCAAAAATGCCCTCTAATTCACATGCTGGTAAAGGTACCCACATATACAGAGTGTGCAAATAACCACTGCTTCTAAACTCCATTTGTTGTTCCTATTTCGGAAATACATAGTTTTCCTTGATACCTATTTTTCACTCTTTATATTTTTCCTAGTGAATTGTGGTTTACCTGGTACACAATGAAAAACCATAGCAAGGAGCAGCTCAGTTGTTGACTCTGGGCACTTCGGATTCTTACTGAACCTACACGTCCTATAAACCCCTGCAACCATAAGGCTCCAGTGTACATAATGGTATATTGCTTGTAAAAATATGCCACGCTGAGAAGAAGTTACAGGTGAAAATGCAGACACAAATAGCAGTTTTTTTCAACTAATTTTCAATGTTTTAATTTGAACTATTAATTTCTATAGGAAAACCTTGACGGATCTACACAAATGACCCATTGCTGAATTCAGAATTCTGTCTACTTTCCATAAATGTATACCTTTCTGGGATCCATTATTAGTTCTACATAATTGTTTAGTACTAACTGAAAGGAGGTTGAAAGCACATAAAATAGAAAAAATAGGATATGGTCCACTAAAATTCCTAAACTGTGTAGAACATTTTGTTTCTCTAACAAAAGTCAGCCTGTTCCTGAAAGCTGAGAAAATGGTGATTTTATCACCACAAACGCTTTATTGATACCATTTGCAGGGAAAAAAATAGACACTTTCTTCTTCAGCACTTTTTTTCCAAATGTTTCACCAAAAAAACAAATTGTAGCTGTATTTTGGCTAAAATCCACAATCTCTGCGTACCTTTAGAATCCTCAAGATGTTGGAAGAAAAGGACACAAATTTGAGACGAGGATACATTATGTGGACAAACAGTTACAGGGGCCTAAGCGTGAACAAAAAAAGGCTCAGCAAGGGGGTGGATTAAGCCCAGCAGTTAAGGGGTTAAATATGGCACTCAGGAGTATACCAATTTGACTATGGTGAAAGGAAGAGCACAAGCACATTATTGCTGGTTGTTTGGGGTAAGGTGCACAGAGTTCTATAGCCAGCAAAAATAGGTGTGAGCAAAAAGGCTAAACAAATTTCGGGTTACCCAGGACACACCCAGAAATAAAAAATAGGTTTTGTCGTTCAAAAGGCATCAGTCAAAGACAAATGTCATGCAGGAGGAGGGGGTAGAGGAAGGCAATATGTGTAATGCCACTTTATGATGAATAGGACAGTGTATGTATACATCTTTATTTGTTGTATATTTCTCTTTTCTCTTGGTTTTTTGATTTTTCTGGCAGCAAGGTTTCAAAATATGTTTAAAATGCTGTACCCTCTATTCTGGTTTCATATGCCAATAGATATTTAAACAAAAAAAATTGCGGGTGACCAAGCATAAAGGGGAATTTTCCAACAGTGATCAGTAAACAAGACATTTTACCTGTGACACTGGAGTGGGGCATACCCTACTAATCTAAAGTTCTGCTACTGTGTACTTGCCTTACCCTTGGCCTACACCATGTTAGTATGTAGCGCTGCACAAGTGCACGGGGTGATGTATGTGTGCCTGTGTGTGGTACAAACATGGAGGCCTTGCGGGTTGTATGTTGGAAACCCAAGGCCTTGGAAAGGCATGAGGAGGTGGAGGAGACACCCCAGACAGGTTGTGACTTGCCTGCATTCCTGAGAGCTGAGTGGTAAACACATTGGAGGAAGGGGGAGATAGCGTTCCTGTGCACTTCAAAAAAAGCTCTTTGATTCTGGAAAAGACACTGATTAGTGGGGCCTGGGCACACTGTCAGAGAGATGATGGGGTTGATAAGGGAAGCACTACATAGGCAGGATTTCATAAAGAACAGGGCTGGGGCCTTTGCAACCTATGTATCAATCAGGTCGACATCCAGATGTGACCCTCTAGTCACTTCCATGGCCTGTGTTGTGGGGTTACCGAGACTGGAGTCACTCCTGCTGTGACAGACTATCCTGCTTTTTGTCCAGGGAGCAGAGGAGTGGGCACCTTAAAGGAGACAACACCAGCAGCACAAATTTCAAAGTATGAGACATTAATTCACATCCTTGTCTGTAAACGGATTATCAACAAGGGAACTTGAACCTCCTAAATTGTTAAACTGTAGCAGAACATCAATGTGGAGAAGTTCAGCACAACTTCGGCCAGTAGAAACCAGGACTAGAGACCAAGGTCTACTAGTCTCCCTGCTGGGAGAGAGAACATCCCTAGAAGAATCAAGACCACTTGCCTTGGAGCACAATTATCTGCCTGCCTTCCAAAACCTATGAGGAGAAGGAGAGTGAAAAAGGGTCTCAGGGAATGTTTAGAGACCAGCGTGGATAGATTCCTATACCTTAGAACAACATTACCAAATCCGCGGGTCTACTGAAAGAGTACAGGACTAAAATGAATACCAGTATATTGGCATGACCACACGTAAAGTCAAACTAAGAATGCTAGAACACAAGAGCACTGTCAGATGCAAGAAGCAGACCACAGACTAACAAAGCATTTCTTAGAGCATGACCATAAAGCAGAGGGATTCATGTGGACAGTTCTTGAACGTCCATACACACCTGTCACATTAGCAGTGTGACCAAGTTCCTGTTCATTAGAGAACAAAAATGGGTTTTTAGACTTCAGTCTGATAAACGTGGGCTAAATGACAACATCCTGTGTTCTAATTTGTAATTAATATGTGCCCATTGATTCTAGTGCTTAGAATCCGGGAGTGTTCTACCTCGAGATTCACATGCTCAAGTTACCTTTTAATTACCTTTCATTAACTTATGGACTATTCCACTCCTAGTGTCCACAATGTTAGGTACTGGCAAAATATTCATCTAATACTAACAACATGTACCCGCACCAGCATACGCAACTTGATAAGCATTAGAACACCTATGTATGATATTTTAATTAAGAAGACAATTAGAATCATAAGCGTATGGGCATATGACAAAAGCTGTCTTGAAACTTTCATCCCTACTTATACATTGTAGTCTTAGACACAAAACATCATAGAGATGACATTGCCCGTGATCCTCTACTCTTATACCAGAGGTTCACGATACGCCGTATGATAAAAAAAAATACATTTTCCATCATTCTCACATAGAAACTGTAGTTCTGTAATACGTCATATCCCAGTAAATTACAATTCCCTTCCTAGAAATAACGTTACAGTAGTTCGAAATGGAATGACGTCATCAGAGTGCGCATGAAGTCTAAATATGCAGGACACCTGGCTGGTGACTGTTTTGTTATATAAGGGGAACTGTCCATCTAACGTTACCGCCACATACGGCTCAGTTCGGCCACGAGGCAACGACGGACAGATAAGCCATTTCAATGCGGTCTAGAAGTGTATTCTTCTCGCCAAATATTTCGCATAGTGAAATCTCTTATTAAACCCCCTCCCCCACCTATTCCTTGCAATGATATGCCATCTCGTTGCGACCAGCTACTTTTTTCTTCAATTAAATCCAAGATATTTATACCTCATTTCACCAGGCCACAGCTATAATCAATGTCCCCTTAACCAACAACAAAGGAGGCTCTGATAACTGCACTGTAGCTGAAATTCCTCTCCTGGATCAACCCGCCTGCAAGGTATCCTTGGCCAGTTGAAGTCAGGTCCCCCTAGGGAACCAGTTCCCCCCATCATTTTAAATCGAATTTTTGATAGTGTCTACTGTTATCCTAGATATGATTAATGCTACATTCCGGACAGGCAAGCAACGGTTAAAGCTTTGCTGAAAAAGCAGAGCCTGGACCCTGAGATGTTAGGGAACTATCATCCCATTTCACTGTTGCCAGAGATCAGCAAAATTGCTGAAAAACATGTGAACAGTGCTCTGTCTGTGTTTTTGAAAAGCAATAACTGTCTTCATCTGTCTCAAACTGGGTTCAGACCCCAACAGGGCACAGAAACTGCCCTCTTAGCTGTGGTTGAGGCAACTAAGACAATCTTACAGAACGGGGGCTGCGCTGCCTTTGTGCTTTTAGATCTTAGCACAGCCTTCAACACAGTCCATCATCAGCTGCTCATCCAGAGGCTTAAAGATGTAGGAGTGACTGATTTGGCCCTTAAATGGATCCACTCCTTTTTGGACGACCAGTAATTTCAAGTGATCCATGAAGACTGCATCTCTGACCCTCTGCCACTCCGATGTGGGGTTCCTAAGGGATCCTCCCTGTCCCCCACGGTTTTTAATGTGTACATAACCCCCTTGGCAGGTGTTGTGGAGCCTTTCGGCATCCAAATCATTACATATGCCGACAATACGCAGCTCATTATCTCTAACAATCAGCTCAACAACACTGCCACAGAGTTGGCCATGTGTCTTGGAAAGGTCTCAGCATGGTTGGAGGGCTCATTCTTGAAGTTGAATGGATCTACAACAGAGCTGATGTTTCTGGGTAAACCTTCTGTACCCAATATAGTACCATCTTGGCCAAGTTGCTTCGGCCCTCCCCCATCCCCCAAATATTATATCAAAAGTTTGGGGGTTTGGTTGGATCGTAATCTTGATTTTGGGGAGTAAGGAAGGTTGCTGGTAGCTGCTTTGGGCTGATGAGGACGACACAGAAAATCATTCCTCTCCTCCCTTCCTCTGCAAGGAAAGTGGTAGTCCAGTCCCTCATTCTTTCCAGGCTCGACTACACCAATGCCCTATACTTAGGAGCACCATGCTCCACGGTTAAGAAACTGCAAATTGTACAGAACTGTGCGGCACGACAACTTTTGAATATTCCTAGCCGACAGTCAGCAGGGGCTGCTCTGGCTGTCCTTCACTGGCTGCCCATTCAGCAAAGAGTGCAGTTTAAGGCTCTCTGCATCTCACATAAGGTACTGTTAGGTTCTGGCCCACCTATCATACGCTCCCTTATTTCCTCTTACTATCCTGAGAGAACCCTGCGATCAGGCAATAAACATTTGGCAGTAGTACCTAGAATTAGGAAAGTACGTACAGGGGGTCGCCTTTTTTTATATAACGCAGCAAGGCTATGGAACTCCCTCCCCCTTGCCCTTCGGTGTGAAACCAACCATCTGGCCTTCCGGAAACGTATAAAAACCTTCCCGTTTCCATAAACTGATATGTAGTTCATGAACTTTGTCCTCTAGCGCTGGGATGCCTTTGGTAACCATGCGCTTTATAAATGTTTTACAATTACAATTATGTGTGGTATCTGTATCAGCGTCTTTTTAACGCCCGTTTGTACTTTGGAATAACTGCAGCTGGCGCACCTCTCGTGTGATTATTTTACCCGCACTGAAATGCTGAGTTAGATACCCGCCTTTCAAACACGCGCATTTTGTAATTACCGTTGCCTGAAGTGAGTCTTTCACACTTCTTTCCGAAAAAGCCCTGAGGTTAACACTCAAACAATC
This sequence comes from Lissotriton vulgaris, assembly GCF_964263255.1. Taxonomy (NCBI): domain Eukaryota; kingdom Metazoa; phylum Chordata; class Amphibia; order Caudata; family Salamandridae; genus Lissotriton; species Lissotriton vulgaris. The sequence goes on from NC_141696.1 coordinate 600,527,958, forward strand.
TTCTTCTGTGATTGCTACACCCGCACAGAACTGCTTAGCTAACTACATGCCTTTTGTGCAGCATGTACGATAAGGGGAAGCACTGTAGCACTTAGACAGCCCAATAATTTGCTGGCAGTCTACTTGGCTAAATCTGAGCACATGCTCGCCCTCACTAACACCAGTTCCATATTCACTACTTCTGGTTAACGAGCCTTTTGTACATAACATCATCATACAAATTAAAGATTCTTGGCATGACTTTTTCTCTGTTAGAGGCAGAGACGCTACAAACACGTTGTATCATTCAGTTGATCTTCGAGGCAATAAGCCTTGTTTCCAAGGTTACCTCTTGTCCTTGGGGCACAGCTTACTCTATAAACCACTGTCAGACGCTCTCTCTCTTCCATTTTGTAACATGGGTTTACCCATACAGCAGGTTTAGGATTGGTAGATTGAATGGATGGTCAATCCTGGGATAAGTCTCAGGTGCTGTACATCACTACTGGGTTCTCTCTTCTATCCTAGAGCGGGCCTCTTTTCCTGAGCCGTCGCCAGGTGAGGTGGGTCCTCTCCTCGTCAGATACGGGTGAGATTAATGAGTAAATTGTTGTTGTTTGTTCTGTGTAATTCAGTTGCAGATATGTACTGATGTAGATTTGATATGCATCATGATTAAAGTTGAGATGCCTGTAGTTTCTCCTTGGTTACTTAAAATGCTTTTATTGGTGAAGGTGCCACTAGCATCACATGTTTGACAGAGGACTTGAACACCTGAAAGTCAGGTGGTATGGTTGTATTGATTCCAACCTTACATTTTTCTTTTTATTAATTATTTTTCATATATTGCACTAGCAGTAAATGGTCCTGAAGAAAGCCTGGAAATACATTTTCTGTATGGCTGAAACATGTAGACCTACAAATTATATTAACACAGTTATTTAAAACTGTTTGCTCTGTTTTAATGAGATACTGAGTAAAAATATTTTTCTCTTGCGATCCACTTTTAATCTCACTTTCACTTCTCACGCACTGCGCCCCATCACTCTTTAAGAACTGCGCATTCACATCTGTGACATTACAGAGAGCTCTCTCTCGTGTGCCTTTTCATCTCTAAATAATCCTGTTGAGTGGGCCCCTTAAATGAAATGTGAGATTCACGGTTGATAATTACTTTATACATTGCCTATGTTAAGCCTAACTGTGTTTGTGCCAAGATACTGGAGGGTTAAGCACTGATTAATTAAGAGAATTTTGTAGTTCACCCTGACAAGGATTGTGGTTGTTGCTTGAGAGGGCTTTCAACCCCATCAACCAAGAACCCAATTTCGTACAAAGTCCTTTCAACACAGTCTCCGATATGCCCGTGCAATGGCCAAAAAAATAGTTGGCACACTTCCAGTGAGCCTGGGGTTCAGTATACGTTTCACTGCAATAAACATAGCCCATGTGGCTGAGAAGCCAGTTTCCTCTCTTAGAAATAACATATTTGGCAGGAGGCATATTCTACATTGAGGTTAGTACTGTTGAGACAAAAAAGACAGAAACGATGCATAATAAAAACTTATGTTCTAATTTCTTATTAATTTTATTTATTGTTTCAGTGGTCAGCCTTGCAATTATTGAAAACTAGAAAATGCAATTAAAAAACAATAATCTTACATCTTTAAAACATATACAGTGCGATCATCTGGACGACATGATAACATTTGTCATTGTATTCCATACGATTCTGGTAGAAACAATTTATCGTATTTATAAAAGTGCAGAGAACATATACATATACAGTACTATTAGCTGGGTGATATAGTAGCATTTGGAATTCAGGAAAATAAGGGCCATCCTACTCACAAGGAACCAGGGTATCTATTACATATCAAGGAACAATGGTACCTGTGGACAATAAATGGAATACTTTATAATAGTTGAGCACAAAGGCAATAATCATGGGTAAAGATGGTCCAAAAGAGAAGAAAAATCACAGAACACAGAGAATAAAATGCAATACTGTAAATATTAAAATTGATGCAAAATCAAGAACAAAGTGCTTGGTGTCCCAAGTGAACTTAGAAGCTACATATCAAAGTGACCAATGAACTTAGACCACAGAGCCTTCAACTCATTTACCACCCCATTGTAAGCTGCTAAGAATTCCGCCTCATTACTCAGCGGGTTCAAGGTTATTGCTCCATACTTGGACATTATGCATTCTAGCAGGGGAAGTTCAAGTAAGTACTTCTTGCTACTTCACCTTATTCTATTGCTGCTATTAGTTGGGACAATCACATGTTCATACACACCCTCACTTAGATTTTTTACATTGGTACCTATAATATAGTCAATTAGTGACTGGCTGCTTCCATTGGCAAAAGCTGCCATGACAGAACTATCAGAGGGGTGTGACCATTAATAAAGAGCAGCTGGTAGTTTATCAAAAAGCCAGTGAATGCATCACCCTTTTTCGTAGATTTTAAGCTACTCATGGCAGTTTTGCGAACAGCTAGGCAACAATCTTCCAATTGGACCACGCTGTTATTGATAGCATCCAATGGTTGTGTGTTGAAATCTCTACAAATCATCAGCAAGTACCCCTCTTTACTCTCCTCAAATGATTTACAGTTGGCCACATCCTCCCTAACATTGCTGATGTAAGAGACAAACCTCCCCCATATTGCCTGGACCTCTGGGGACCACCCCCGTGGAATGTATACATTCAGGATATCAATTGCACCTCCTTTGGGGCTCATAAACAAAATTCTCACTTTGTACGTTGGACGACAAATTCACTACCCCAGTTGTTCTATCTTGCAGTTCAATTCACAAGATACCCACACAGTGAGCCCTACCACAGGGCACCCCTTCCTGAGTACTAATATCAAGAAACCCATTTACACCGATTCCCTCGAGTGCCCACGTTTCTTGGACGCAACATATAGCATATTGCTCTATAAACTTCAGCCAGTCCTCATCCTCAGTTTTGATGGCCAACCCCACAATATTCCAGGTAAATTGTACAAATAAGCGTCATTACCAGTCTTGTCCATTACACTGACTATATGTACCCCCGTATGAGTCTTGACGGCAAGCCCAGGGTACAGGTTATTCCATACTCAATTGAACTCTCCTCTGGTGGACTCTCTGGGGCAGGAAGCCAATGCTGATGCTATCCATGATCATTCTTTGCAGTCCATCCTGGTCTCTTAGACCAGAGGGCTTGGGAGCTTAATTATCTTGCTATTTTTCAGTGGCCATTCCATTTATGATCGATAAGTCACTCTTCAATGCCCCCTCAGATGATCTACAGATTGAGAGTTACTCATATCCAGGAGGCGGTGTGGGGCGAATGATGGCCTGATAAAACTGCTTCTTCAAGGCCCAAACCTGGGCATGGTAAAACATCGACCCCCATAATAAGAAAGTCGTCTATGTGACTGAACACTAGTCTTGTGATGCCGGGCAGTGCAAATTCAACCTTTGAGAATTGGTCATTGTTCCCTCATGAGCCTAGCCCAAATTGTTGGTTAATCAGACTCACTATCTTCATGTTACCTGAAGAAACCAGCCTTAGTTCAGGAATTGCATAGAAAAAGGTCCAACAATCTTATCCTGTTAGGGGCTTTGTACCCCTGTCCGACATGTGCCTGACACAGGAGGTGTTTGCTTGCCTGATGGCCCGTTTCAGGGTCCCAGTTGTGGACCGGTTTAGACCGATTTGCTGCTCTGGAGAACGCCTTGAGGGAGAGGTTTTGTTCTCTGGTTAAATCAGAGGTGGTTTGGAGGGTGGATGCCCTATCCTTCCGGTGGGAGGGGGCCGGATGTATGCTTTTACTCCCGATTGCTTTAGTTCCGTGGGTACCTCTGAAAGTCAAACTGGATCGGGCCTTGGTGGCCCTGGTGCTCTGGATTGGTCCAGGAGGCCTTTGTTCCCTCTGTTGTTGAGGTTGGCGGTGGGGCCTTGCTGGATGTTGCCGGTGGTCTCTTATCCCGTTGTTTCCCCCTCTGTCTCTGGGGTATCTGGTCCACCTGCATCTGGCGGGTTGGCTGTTGAGAGGCTAAACCTCATGGCTTTAGGGTGTTCTCCTTCTGGGGCTGAGTTTATTCAGCGGTCCAGGTGCCCTTCAACTCTCTAATCCTATGCCAGATATTGGGTGCCATTTCTGGATTGGTGTACGGCACGGGGTTGGTCTGCAATGGTGGTGGATCCGGTGTGTATCTTGGATTTCCTGAAGGATGGGTTTGACTTGTGTCTGGCTGTGTCCTCCCTGAGGGCTCAGTGGGCGGCTGTACGGGCCTTTAGGGGATCGGACTGTGAGCCGGTGGTCCCCTTAGTTTACCGGTTGTTGAGGAGTTGTTTCCTCCAGAAACCTGCCATTAAGTCCTTTGCTCCTAGTTGGGATATTCCTTTGGTTTTGAGGGCATTGCAGGGGTTCCTTTTGAACCTCTGCATGAAGTGTCTTTGCAGTTTTTGACAATCAAGGCGCTTTTCTTTGTTGCTATTACCTCGGCTCAGAGGATTGGCGAGTTGGGCTCCTTACTTTGTTCTGAGCCCTTTTTGCGTTTTTTTCCTGATCAGGTTGTTCTGCGGCCTGATCCTTCCTTTACTCCCAAGGTCCCTTCTTCGTTTCGCTGCTCGGAGGATCTGGTGTTACCGGTTTTCTGTTCAGATCGTCTTTCTGAGGATGAGGTGCGGCTGCACTGCTTGGACGTTCGGTGGACTCTGGAGGTGTACTTGCTGCGTACTAAACCTTTTTGTCAGGTGGATTCTCTTTTTGTGACCTATGGGCTGGCTGGTCAAGGTCCGAAGCCTTCTGGGGATACTCTAAGTCGATGGCTGAGGTGGGCTCTGGGGGCTGCGTATGAGGCTTGTGGTGTGTTGGCACCTGGGTCGGTTCAGGGGAGATCGACTCGGGGGTGGCTGCTTTCTGGGCTTGTTTTCAAGGGGCTTCCAAGGCCGTGATCTACAGGGCTGCTACTTGGAGTTCTCCTCACACCTTTATACCCCATTATCGTTTGGTGGTGGGGGGGACTGAGTCTGCTGGGTTTGGGGACGCGGTGTTGCATTCTGCTCAGGTGGTGTGACTTTCTGCTTGTGCTTATATAGTCTGTTTTTTGCTACTGAGTGAAACCGATTCTTTCTTTGGTATCTGCTCATGTGGTTTGGACTGTGATGGGTAGGGCTGGCGAGGAGGTAATGTTAATGTTAAGCAAGGATATATAGATTGCACAGCTACTCAACAGAGTGTACCGGCGCTAGGACAGAAGAGACGAGAGACCTAAAACTCAAAGACCGAGAGGGGCTAGTTCATTAAGGTAATTGTTGGAACATCCAAGTTTTTAACTGTTTTCTACAAGCCAACAGTGTTGTGGCCTGCCTGAGTGGTAATGGCAGGCTATTCCAAGCACTAGCAACTTGCACTTGAAATGAGTGACAGCCACTGCGAGCTCTACAAATGCTAGGCGCCATAATTAAATGTTGGGGGCATGGCTGAGCATGCAATGGCGGCAGATGTGCCTGGGTAGAGCTCCGAGCGAAGCTCCCCTACCACAGGCCATTTATCCGTTACCAGTATCCGATTCTGGCAGAAAACTTCAGCGAGGGAGCCCGAAGCACTCCTCCCCGCACTGGTGAAGTTTGGGACCGGCAGCTTGCTCCTGACTGCCCTGCCGGAGGAGACGACTACACATCCCGCCGGTGGACCCTTCCAACCGGCGCCTGCAATCACCCGAGGTCGGGTCGTGCCTGGCCCACTAGGCCCTGCAACGGTGGGCCACGGCGCGGGATACCCGGTGCCTCGGAGTCGTCGACACTCCCCCCCCTGCCTGCTGCTGCGATAACACTGGTGCGGTGACTGAGCCCCCGGCTGCTACTGAGGCACGACGTGACCCGCGAGCTGAGCGGAGGGAGCCGACGCTGGACACTGTCGGAGACCGCCCCCCCCCCCGACTGCCGCGTGGAGAGCCGGATCTGGGTTCTGGCCGGTGGGACTGGGGGCGGACCGCGACGCCGGAACTGGAGCCCCCCTTACACCTCGCCCTGACCCCTTACCCTCACTGAGGCTGACTTTCTTTGGGGCGGCCTACTATGCCCAGGCCCCCCTCGGCTGACGCGTGGATGCTGGCGATCTATTCTGCCTGAGTCGACTGGACTCACCTTCGGCACCGCCCCCCACTTGTACACGGCTTGTTGGAGCGGGGGCGGGGGTGTACTGCTGTGGACCTCCTAGGGTGGCCTGTCGCTGGCGCTCTCCTGTTGGGATCTGCCGACCCAAACACTGCAGCAGAGACCCCCCCGGGGAACTTGAGGAGCGACTGGCCGCCCCCCATGGCTGCTCTGCGGCAGTTCTAGCGACGACTGCGGTTGGGGGCTGCCCATGGACAGAGTGTCTTTGGGCTCACAAGCAACTGCTGCCTGGCTGGTGCACCTGCGGAGTGAAGGGGGAGTACATCTGAAGCTGCCTACCGCACAGAACCTCTGGGCACGGGTGCCTGAGCGCGGAGGGGGCTGTAACCTCCCGGAAAGCACTAACAAGTGGGAGACTAAGCGGAGAAGTGTGGAGCGACGCCTGACTTCTGCCCTAACTTGCGTATTGAGGAGGCCGACTACACTTACACGTGCACTTGGCGGAGGGAGCCACTTTTGCTGGGATTAGACTTCCAGATTGGCTCACTAAGCTAGAAGCCCACCTCCCGCCTAGATCAACTGACAATCACTAGCTGTGGCTAGGGAGGACACAAGCCGCGTCGCTCTGGCACCCCCCTGCACGAGGCCACTCGTCCTACTGGGAGGCTCTCACATGACTCGATGAAGTGGACAACCTACTTTCCCTACACCTGACTTGCATTGCCCTGGTGGCACGCTATTCCTGCCCGACGCCGCGAAGAGCCCTTCAACCCACGCTACAATCGGGACGCGGTCGCGAATACCATGTCTAGGGGGCCTAAGACAAGAGCTGGTGTGAGCGGCACGCAAGGGAAAGGGAAGATGGCGAAGCAGACTGAACCGGACCATACTGCCTCCAAATTGGACATAATGCTTGCGGCAATGGAGAGACTGGAGGAGTCGATGCAACTGACCCGCACCTCTTTAGTGACTAAAATTGACGGAGTGGCTATTGACCTGACACACCTTCGAGCTGACCACAAAAAGCTCTCGGACCGGACGACCGCCCTTGAAACCACTATGACGGATATGACGCCCAAGATTACACAGATGGACAGACATATCCAGGATCTTCTTAACAGAGTGGAGTTCCTGGAAGATCGTGCGGAGGATGCGGAAGGGACGGCGAGGAGAAACAACGTCCGCATAGTGGGTCTGCCGGAACAATGGGAGGGCAGAGAGCCAGCGGAACATGTGGAACATTGGCTCAGGAACCTGCATCCGGAGGGTACCCTTTTGCAGCACTTTGTAGTGGAGCGAGCCCACCGTGTACCAACGCGTCCTCCCCCTGCAGGCTCCAACCCGAGACCCATGCTCATTCGCGTCCTGAACTACCGAGACCGCGATGCCATACTGCGCGAAGCTCGGAAATTATCTGACATCAGAGTTGAGAACACCAAAATCATGTTCTTCGCTGATTACACTGTGCAGGTGCAACGCCAACGCCACTCTTTTCTAGCGGTGAAACAGCGACTCCGCCGCCTGGCTCTGAAATATTCACTGCTCTTTCTAGCCCGCCTGCATGTGGTGGCGCAGGATAACACACACTTTTTCAATACTCCTGAAGCAGTTGAGACCTGGTTTGACTCAGGTGTTGATACTGGACCTAGAGAGATGCCACCGAAGATGCGACGCGACCGTGGATCCCGATGACGACACCGCAGAAGACCCTCGCCAGCGAGTTCGACACACGCGGAAACGGAGGTGGGTCCCACACCTGAGCGTATGCAGAGTGAGCAACAGGAGTCCCTCGGCATGGCAGCTGAGATCAGCGGCTCACAGACAGCAGGTCCTGCTTTGGAAACTAGCCCTGAAGCCCTTGTGAGTGACGATGAATACCTTTACGGCATACCAGACTCCCAAGTTTCGGTAGACCTTCCGGATGTTACACCGCAAACCGCTGATACAGTCCAATGCACATGTCCCAGGACAATCGTCCTGCTACTCAGACATTGAGGAGGTCTGCAGCAGACGTACTACTAGGATCAGGAGACACAGAGGTGTGACTAGCAAGGCAGTCCTCGCACTAAAGGAGCGCCCACCCTTGCTTGCTATGGTTGCGTGAGCTGAACCCTATGCTGGTATAATGCCATGGATGTGCCCACTGTTGGTGTGTCGTGGGACTACATCAGAGGGGAAGACGAACCCCCCAGAGGTGAGTGCCTGGCTGCGACCTGCGATGTGTTGCTGCCGAGCAACTGGTCTCTGACCTTAACGAGACAGACTCAACAGACATTGAGAACTCTCGCTGGAACGGAGCTAGATGTCAATAGCTGCCTGTGGTGGGGGGGCAGCACCCTCGCCCTGATTGCATGTAACCCCTGTAACGATAGAGCTAAAGGCTCAGTGACCCCCCCTTGAACTTACGGACTTTTAGTGCTCGCTAGAGCGTTTGGACGGCAACATGTTCTGCTGTCGACCTTATGGTATTATGTTATTGTTTCCCTTGTTTATAAGACTGGTGGTTTTTTCCTATTTTCCAAATGTGTGTTCACGGGGCGGTGGCCAAGGGCAAACAATTTGCAGTGATTTATGTGGGTATCTGAGCTGTTGTGTATCTAGACTGTGTGCTGGGGGCGGGTGGCTGGGGGGGGGGACATGGAGAAACGGACATGCAATGACTACGGTTAAATTCTGTACCTGGTACGTACGTGGTATGCATACCCCTTCACGCCGTTACCAGGTTTATACATATCTTAGGCGACACCAAGTACAAATAGCATTGTTGCAAGAGACCCATTTCACAGACCCGGAGGTGTTTACACTGTGCCGCAGGTGGAGGGGACAACTGTATGCCACGGGCTTCTCGGCATTTGCGCGAGGGACTTTGGTTTGGATACGTCCTGGGGTCCCCTTTGCACTCACTCACAGTAAAAATAGATGTTGAGGGCAGATATGTGCTTCTACAGGGCAAGCTGGATGGACAACAGGTGGTTATAGCTTCTATCTATGCTCCTAACACGGAACAGGGACGATTCCTTTCACGATTGTCGTCGGTGATAGCGCCATGGCCGGGTGTGCCACTTTTACTTGGAGGCGATTTTCATTGTGTACTGGATGTTGCGTTGGATCGCTCGTTCCCTCCATTAGCAAATGCGCCGGCGAGTGGAGTGCTAAAGGCGCTCACAGAATGGGCAGCACAGTGGGACTTGCATGATGTCTGGCGCACTCGGAACCCTAACACGATAATTTATTCGTACTACTCGGGTGCCCACGCGCTGCATGTCCGACTAGACAGGTTTATGTTATCGAGCGATTTACTCCCCCATGTCACAGACACCGGTTATTTGGGTCGCACTCACTCTGACCACAACCCACACACCCTGGACTTTGCATGGGAACGCCCCCGCCCGCCAGTGCCTACATGGCGACTCCAAGCGGATGTCTTATTAGATGCCCCATATAGGGAGGCGCTCTCGAACCGCATTCTGCAGTATTCTGAGAAAAATAACGGCACTGCATCTACCCCGCAAGTTGAGTGGGATGCGTTTAAGGTAGTCACACGGGGCAACTGCCTGGGCATGCAGGCGGGTATGCGGGGCCAGGTGGAAAGAGACTTGACGAGTGTAGAATCCACCTTACTAGCTGGTGAACGGGAGGCAGCTGAGGGTGACGAAGCGAGATTGGTGACAGCCCGAGAGCAGCACACTCGACTTTTAGACAGGCTAAAGAACCTGAATTATGCAGCCCATTCGGCGCGCACACATCACGCTGGGGACAAACCGGGCAAACTGTTATCTTGGCTGATACGACGGGTTACCCAAACCGCGCCAGTACTGTCAATATGTACCACACAGGGCACCACAGTCTATACACAGAGGGCTATACACAAGGCCTTCACAAGCTCTCTATCGCTCCCGGTTGCAGGTCACTGAGGATGACATCTCAGTATACCTGTCAGCGTTACCCCTGCCAACGGCTACTAATGCGCAACGGGAGTTAGGCGCATCGCTCGAGACAGAAGAGATTCAAACAGTCATCTTTTCCCTCTCCAATGGCAAGACCCCAGGGCCGTATGGACTGCCTGCGGAGTTCTATAAGGCCTACTCCTCATACCCAAACTACTGCGGATATATAAGGCAGCAATAGAAGTCTCTGCCCTCCCGCCAACCCTGAACGAGGCAAATGTAATATCTCTCTTGAAGCCGGGCAGAGATGGACTCAGTATGGGTTCATACAGGCCGCTTGCCCTCCTCAATACAGACTATAAGATCCTGGCGTCTACACTAGCCCAAAGATTTGCGCCCCTGGTACCTACTCTGGTACATGCTGACCAGAACGGTTTTGTGCCAACCCGCAGTACGTCTTACAACATCAGACGCCTGGTTAGAGCGCAAAGCCTAGCCACGTCCCAATGGCCTCACTCGGGGTGTTTGGTTCTCGATCTAGAGAAAGCATTTGACTCCGTGGAGTGGCCCTACCTGATGCAGGTGCTGAAGAAGTTTGGCTTGGGTGATGCCTACCTTCAGATGGCGGAACTTCTCTGCCAAGATCCTGTGGTGTGGGTTCGCACGGGCAGACTCCTATCAGACTTGGTCCGAGTCCGCAGAGGCACTAGGCAAGGGTGCCCCCTCTCCCCCTTAATCTTTGCTCTCATGATGGAGCCCTTGGCGACACAACTCTGCGCCTCCGGCGCAGATTGGGGTATCCCTTAGGCGGATGGGCTACACTCGGTGTCTCTATATGCAGATGATTTACTGATCTACGTCAGAGATCTGACTTGTTTTCCGCGCGTGCTGGCCTCCATATTCAGCAACTTCGGGGACGTGTCGGGACTCCGAGTTAACTGGGCAAAACCAGGAGTATATTCTTTTGCTACAGACACGCCAGAAAGCAACATCGTAGTAATGGGTGAAAGACTCGTCTGGTATCCAACTGTCTTCCGCTATTTAGGGATTCATATTTATCATGACCCTGCTGAGCTACTGGAGGGTAACCTCACGAGGGCCATTTCGTCACTCGCGGCACAGGTGACATTTTGGAATTCCCTTCCATTAAATGTCCCAAGTCGGATTACCCTTACCAAAATGATAGCGCTGCCTAAGCTGTTGTACTTTTATGCCAATCTTCCGGTGTATATCCCGGCCCGAATATTCCGAGAGCTGGAAACTCTGACCAGGCGATTAATCTGGAATGCGGGGCGACCCAGAGTTGCGTTAAAGACGCTATATGCTGCAACGATAAGTGGGGGCTTATCTGTCCCTAATCAGGAGCTCTATTACCTGGCAGCGCAACTGAAGTGGGTTGCCTACTGGTTGAGTGGAAAGAACTTGAGCAATACAGCCTCGGGCGACGCCGTCATGACGGTTGCGCAGATACACGCGCTGTTTCACCCCTTAGCTAAGGTACGCTGCCCAGATCAACTGCACCTTGAGGTGGCGAGGAAGTGCTATATGAGAAGCCTAAAGCTTACAAGCTCTGACAAACCATATGCCCCTAATCTACCACTGTTGGGGACGCCTTGGGAAGGAGGCACGCTTACGGAGACAGCGCTAGGCAGTTGGACGAACGCTGATTTAGAGAGCTTGGGAGACCTATTTGCAGAAGGCACTCTACTCTCGTTTGAGACCCTGGCAGCCAACACGGGACTGCCTCCTGGACAATTTCTGACGCATGCGACACTTATCCGCCTGCTAACGCAAGCCTGGGGTGACCTAACAGAGGAACTGCCAGCTCACTTACTGATTCAGTACTTGCAAGTGATGGGAAATGGCTCCCACATAGTGCACTGGCTCGTCCAAGCACTACACACACACACACACAATTTTCATCACAGCGCCTACGAGACAAATGGACTGTAGATAGAGGCCACGCCTGGACCGATAAAGAATGGGTGTTGGTGCTGGCTGGGGCGATGAATGTTCCACACAACTCCCGTTTTAAGATCATACAGTATTATATTGTGCACCGTGCGTACTTATCCCCCGGATAAAATCAACCAATACTTTGGCCTAGACTCATCAGCATGTCCCAGATGCGGACTTGTGGATGCGCAACTTCTACACATGCTCTGGATGTGCCCTCTTCTAAATGATTACTGGAAATCAGTGTCGTCCTCTTTGGCAGCAGCGACAGGGGGTGGCTTGCCACACACATGGGAAGCTTGCCTGTTAGGCCTGTTTAAGCGGACGGCACGGACAAAGGTCCAGACTAGATTTTGGGACCTGGGGCTGATAACTGCGAAACGCCTTATCACCAAGCGCTGGAAGAATAGTACACCCCCACAACAAATACACTGCCGTAATTCGTTTGACAATTGGGCACGGGCGGAGAGTGTAGCCTTACACAGAGAGGAGACGGCGGGACTACGCATGTATCCCATAGCGCAAGACTGGGACAACGCCCTGGCTGCTGATCATCAAGTGTGCCTGCAGAAGGGTATTATTTACACTCAGGTGCCCTATAGACCGCTGGCCCGACTGTGCTCCCCCCTCCTCCCTCCCCAATCCCCCCCCACTCCTTCATCCCCCTCCCTGCATGCGTGTCTCTCACCCCTGTAGGCGCCAAATTGGGTCTCTAGGTTGGCTTTCTCGTCCTCTCCCCCATTCCTCATTACACCTGCTTCTCTTCGTATCGAACAGCCCCCACTACAGACACGGTACCACACATGCCTGCTCCTGACTGTCCCGCCTGTACCACACATTAATCGTTTTGACTTTACCCAGTATTTAATCCCTACAATCCCAGGTTGTTATTCATAGATTCTAGTTTCGAACAAAAGAATTGAATATATACTGCATAGATGACACGCTTGACTTTGCTCTGAACCACAGATATAATATAGCAGATGTCCCAACCTATCCATTTCACTGGTGAGAGGTGGGGAAACGAATGGTTTATTCAGTGAACTGTTGTTGTTGATTCATGATTTTTCCTTTATTTATTACACAACCATAGCTAATGGCCTTGTCACGCTGTTCACACTATTTTGCTTTTATTATCACGTCTCTTAATTGTACTCATTAATGTGTCTGCACAATTGATACAACATGTAACGCTTATACTGCGCCATGACTATGTTATTTGCTCACGTATGTGTACATGCCAAAAGAAAAAGAAAATGCAATAAAAGATATTAAAAAAAATAAAAATTAAATGTTGATGTGCTGAACTAAGCGATCTGTGTGGCGTATAGTAGAGAATTATTTTCCGGATGTAATGGGCCCCCAGCTCATGAAGTGCTTTAAAAGCGAGAACTAGGGCTTAGAAGAGAATTCTGGACTGAACCGGTAACCAGTGTAGTTTCTTCAAATGGTGAGAAATCCGTTCTCTGATCCCTAACTTGAGGACTGAGTAATGTCAGGTTACTTACCGGTAATATTCATTACTCAGTCGTAGCCCTCCCGGTCACAGTCCTGGTTCACATCTCTCCCTCCCTGTTCGGCTTCTTGTGCTTGGTGGTACAGGATGTGGATAGGGGGGGGTCAAGGGTTATATGCCACAGGATGTGGGAGTAGCCTGGAGGGAAGGGATGGGCTTTGAGTTTTGCTTGGAAGTTCTGGTGGGAGGAGCTATGTTCATGTGGTTTGGACTGTGACGGGGAGGGCTACAACTCGGAGTAATGAATATTACTGGTAAGTAACCGGACATTGCTGCAGCGTTGACCGTGCAACCATATGAGGCAGTAATCTGTAAAAGGAGGGAACCGCACCAAAGGCCTGGTGTTTCCAAGTGAATGCCACTGTAAATGCCGGCCATGTGAAGCCGTGTGGCTCCTGGGGGAGCACAGGCAGACAAGAGCTGTGGTGTGAGAGAAGAACTCCCCCAGTGGCAGCCGCCACGACGGCTGTGACTGCAAAACCGCAGTTCCTACAAGCTTGGGCTCCTGCACAGCGGCGGCGACTTCAGCGTTTCGCATGGAAAGGCGGGGCCGGAAGGAGCTTCCTGCCAGTAGCGTAGCCTCTCATCAGCAGCGTCTCTGCTACTCATGTAAAATTATGCGTTTTCCCTTTGATTCTTTCACGTTTTCTTTATTTTACCTTAGTTTATTTACTCGAGTAATACTTTTGTCTTCCTTCGATATTTTCCGTTTGAGTTTTCCAAGAAGGTTTTTTCAAACTCTGCTCCTTTTTTGGTAGCTGAGTCTTTTAGTAGAGAAGGTATAATTTCTCCTGTGCAAAAATACGTTTGTGTTAGTTTTTTCTATTTTTTTTGTTTCTCTATTTATTTCTAAAGGGATTTTGTTTAGCAGTCCTGTCAGAAAAAAAAAACATTTTTTTGCGATTTTTTTTAAAAACATCATGCCAATTATTTACCTTGTAGAGCATTCCCAGAACGGAGATCTGAAGTTTGCTGTATTATTTTATGGAGCTAAAATCTTGATTCAGATTTGCCTGATTTAGGCTGCTGTAATATTAGTCTCTAGATAGTTGACCACTTGATTTTAAGACAATTTATGTGTTTCCTGCATACAAGTTTTCATTAACAGATTGCAAATTATACTTCTTCCTTACTAAGAAATGTTTATGTAATCTGTTATGACATCTGAATGTGCTTTCCCTTTTCGAGAGGTAGAGGTCACTGCTGTATAGTTTTACCCTGAGTTTGTCTGTCACATGTGCCTTAGTCAGAGAACTCCTCACAAGTGTCCACAATGTGGCGGACTCTGTTATATATTTCTTGTAATTCTAATCATTTTCTGAGTAAAAATATGTATGTGTATCAGTGCAAATGTACTTTTTTTGCATGGTTGAATGTTATATTTAATTTACCTCCTTATTTTGTAGATACATATGGTTCTAGAAAAATAGGAAACAGTTGCCTTCATGGATTGCAAAGGAACAGAATCAGATTTTGTATGTGTTCCTAAACAAATTTAAAAACAATTGTATTCATTTACAACAAGCTTTAAAACAAAAGCATTTTTTAAAAGTGTGAAATACATATATATAGCACTATGTAGAAACATGCCTTAAATGCATTTTTCGTAGAAGTATGTTAATAGCAATATGCTGTGAAGTAAAGGGATGGCTGACATTATGTCTTGAGGAACTCGAAGGAAAGCTTGGTGGCAGGACTACTACAAAGGAAATATAGAACAAATTCCATTCATATATCATAAGACAATATAAGCTGTTGTAATATTATACTACTAAACAAAAACACCATACAGCAGAAAATGTGCATTTGTACTTTATTGTTAAAAGATGGCAGAGGAGCAAATCAACAACACATCATATTATTCAAAGAGTTATAAAATAGTCAATGGAACCAGCAATTTCACACAATACGTCCCTATTGCAAATACAAATGTTTATTACTGTTACTCGTATAAAACTTAATTTTAAGAACAGACATCCACGTGAGTAATCAAAAAAGGCCAAGTTTCAAGGATCCAGCTCTACATGCGGCAGTAATCCCTCCTTCTAGAAGTTCAATGGTCTCCTTCTTCACCTACACAAAACAAAGAGAATAAAGCATCAAGAGAGTTCGTGAAACCACCAGTAAACAATTGCTGCTTGTTGGTAAGCACTGTGGGAAGACCAATTCTTTGTGTTACATTTTTGTTGGGAGCAGGGACAGAGACAATTGAAGGCAATTGCTAAGTGGTCAATTGCTCAGAGCCCCCATCTTCCAGGAGTTCCCCTGGTGGAGTCGTTCTTCTCTCAATAGAACCTCTATTTCTCTATCGCAACCTCTTTCTCTGTCTCAGCCTACTTCTGCCTAAGACTATGTTTCTCTCTACTAAGTAACATATTAAGGATTTGGTGGCCCCAGCTAAGACATATTTCGGTTGTTTTTGTGCGATTTTTTAAAAAAAAATGTAACAAATAATTCAATACTGTTTGGCACTGTGCGTGCTTGAATAAGTATAAAATAAGTACTAACATTAAAAAAAAGTATCAGAACCCCCCCATAAATGTCTTGCCCAGGGCCTCAAAAATCCTTAATATGGGGGGAAATTTAACAATGAGCATTCACCTTGAAAAAAGTAGAAAAGAGAAGCAAAGGCATTCATGAAATGTAATGAATGCAGCTAACAGACACTTAAACCTTTATTAGGTTTAGTCTTCATAAACAAATTGCATACTAAAAGAACAAGTTACTTACCTTCAGTAATGATATATCTGTAAGAAACATTAGTAGTGATTGACTCCTTACCTTAGAATTACCCCCAGGAGTCAGACTGGATCCGGAAAGATTTTCGTCAGCAGTACCCCTGCGCGTTGTTACCAACCCCGGTGATGGGTCTGCGAACCAAGATCACACCAGAGAGTCCTGGAGAACAGAACGGCCAAAGAAGCCTTCTCTCTGGACTTGGCTGTCCTGGCAATAATGCTCAGTAAACATGTGCAGGGAGGTACACATCGCTGCCTGACAGATGTCTTGCAGGAGGACACCACGTCCCAATGCAGTAGTGGCTGCAGTAGCTCTGGTGGAATGAGCACGCAGTCCCACCGGAGGTTCCTTTTAAGCCAACGAGTAACAGGCTTTGATACACAAGACAACCAAGCAGGAGATCCTCCTCTTGTGTACCGCCCAACCTTTCTTGGTGCCAGCGTAGCCAACAAAGAGTAGGACATCCACCCGGAACTGTTGTGTGCGGTTGAGATAAAATGAGAGCGCACGCTTTGGGTCCAGACGGTGGAGCCTCTCTTCCTCCATGGAAGGATGCAGAGGTGGAAAGAAGATGGGCAGGGTTATAGTCTGCCCAATATGCAAGGCCTTAACAACTTTTGGCAACAAGCATTTACAATGCAATGGTTTCGCCTTTGGAAAAGTTAGAGCTATTGGCATTGCTCATGACATTTCTTTTTTTTTTTTACTTATAAATAAATGGCATTGTTATTTACATTGCCAACCTCAATGAAGGAATGAAGGTCGAAGTCTCACAATGCCTGTCTCACAAGGCACACAGATACACAGCAGTCACCCACTTCACAAAGCATAACATACACTCAACATCCGGCATCACAAGATATAAAATGCACTGCAGTAACTTATGCAAAACGCACAAAGTGTGCAGGAGACCCCACAAAACGATTTTCAACCTATTCTAATTGTACAACACAGCAGCATGCTCCACAACAAGGTAAAGCCAGTACAACATGCAAACGTCCTCCACACAATATAAAATAAAGAAGGATGTGGCACTACAGCCAGAGCTGCTGATCATGGAAATGGGGAGTCAAGTTTGAGTCTTGTTGTCGGCTCAACAGCCTGTGATTCTGGGCAAATCAAGTAATATCGTCCTATAAAATGAATGCGACCTTGTGTAATGTAAATGGCGCTCGTGTGAAGCACTGGGGTCGAGTTTGCGCTATATGAAACTGCAAAAAAAGACCACCACATACACTGCAACCTACCCCTACCATGCAAAAATATTCAAGTGTGCCCTACTAAATACACAACAGCAGGCTTGTATATAGGAAGAGGAGTTCCATGGGACTCAGTACAAGCTGAGTAGGCATGCACACATGTTTACATGCCTATTGGTTGCAACTCCTTCTAAAGCATGCTTCCCTTCCCACATCGCGAGCAATCAATAAAGTGTCCACTCCAGAACCAACTTCCCTGCTCCTAAAAACATAAGACATAGAAGATCTACACTTCAATATTTTTGCAAATCCTCTCTGTGCTTCTAAATTTAGGGAACTTCAATTACATTTGCATGTGTGATCAGAATTCTTAATGGGCCTGTTTTATGATTGTTCTGAAAACTAAGGCAAAGGAGAGGGTCGAAGAAAGCACAACAAGTACTCCATTGCAACGGCCACCCAATACCCTGTCCACAAAACCAAATGTCTGCCAACCCAATTTTGAATATATTCCGCAAGACATTTCTAATCAAGCTTGCAATGTTTGAAGCAGACAGAGGTGCAGCACGGTACAGGCGGTGGCAGGAGCCACGGTGCAGCCAATTTCGGCTTTTAAAGCACAGCTGGAAGCCTTTGTTCAAACAGACATGTCTCAACTATGGCCGAGTCGAGCGATCCTCCTAACCACGGTCATTCATCATGCCCACAGTCGCCTACACCGTCTGAATAGCAACAATTTACTTCAAGAGCTTAAGTCAATAAATCCATCAGAGAACATGAAAGGCCTGCGTTTATTAATATAAAAACCATTGGCAAAGTAAACAGACCTGACACGTAATGCAGCCATACTCCAGGGGAGGGATGGACACACGAAGAGGAAGAAAGCCTACACCGCTGACCAATAACAAGAAAATGGGCGTGACAATAAGCCAAGCATTAATACACAATGGATGGTCTCTAGGCGCACCGAGAAAAAACACAAGGTCTCGGAGAGACAGCAAATGCACTGTCTAGGCAATGCCCAAAAACGTTCAACCCAAGACCTCCATGAACAAAGTAGTCAGGATGGCAAAGTAGTTCAACTGACAGCCGACCAGCATTTCACCACAGCTCAGTTTGGATCTTATCAGTGGAGGTCACTGAACTGCGCCCATAATCTCAAGAGACACGCCCCCGCCAGCCCTGCCTCGAAGGGATCACAGAGGTAAGGGAGGCTCTCTCTCTGGCCGCACCAGGAGCAGCACAGCCGAGGCACTAGTCAAGCCACACACAAGAGGGTGGAGGGTCAGTGTCACCCCACAGATGCAGGCGTGGACTCATCCTAGTGACAAGCATTTGTGGGAGGGCAGCCTCATACAGTGTGTCAGTGAGGGCCCACCCTCTACAGTCTATGGAAAGGTTTGAATGAAGCCTTCATGGGGGGGGCACCATGTGTTGATCTGTTTATGGGTGGAGGCTCAGGTCCCAGGAGGGTGGAGCAGGTTATGTGTGGATGCATGGAAGGGTTTGAATGAAGCCTTCGTGTGGGGTGTGAGGGCACCATGTGGTGATCTGTTTATGGGTGGAGGCCGAGGTCTCTCTGTAGAATGGGTGGGCGTGAGTGGGGGCCACCTCCAGGTCTCAGGAGGGCGGAGCAGGTTATGAGTGCAGCCCTGCGTAGGGTCAACAGGTGCACAGCCAGCACGTGAGCTCCAGGGACATGCAGGGGCGAGTCCAATGCCAACCAGGGGGTCATGTGCCCCCCACCATGCGTGCCAGGGCCGCAGGCTCTTATGCCCCTCCCCCCGGCCTCTATAGCCTCTCCAGCAGGCAGAGGGGCTCGAGGCACACCTTGCACGCCCCTGCACCTCTCTGCAGGAACAGAGAGGGGACCCCCAACCACCCTAGAAGAAAACATAACCCCCATCAGGGAGAACCTGCTGCAAACATCTCCACTCCCACCCCAGCATGTCAAAGGGTCATGAGGAAGCCCAGCCCCCGCCCCTCCAGGCTCACCCTGTTGCTCCCCCCCTTCTGAAAGAAAGGAGCCCCTGGCCCCCCATCCACTGGCAGACCCCTCCCTTCCCCGCCCGGACCGACCCTTGCCCACCCTGAAGAGTGACCCACGTGAGGTTGGGGGGACTCACCTTGCACCAGCCGCTTCATCTCGTTGTACCGGGCCCACATGAAGTTCTTGCCCTCCTGGGACGGAAAGGGGGCCGGGGCCGCCGAGGAGAAGCTGCGGCCGCCGCCGTGGGCTGGCTGCGGGGTGGCGGGCAGGGGGGAGGCGGGGGCGCAGGCCGCGCCCGCCCCGCACGGGGAGCCCTCGCTGCCGCTGGCCGTGGCGTAGGAGGCCCAGGCGGCCCCGCGAGGGCCACCACTCCTCACGGCAAACCGCCAGAACGCGAGCGCGCCGCCAGCCATGGCCGCTGCGGATTGGACGGAGGGCGCGAGGCGCTAGCGCGTGAAGGCCCCTGCGTGGATCGCTCGCGCTGCTACCACGCGCACACCGTGCAAATCGCCTCCCACTGCCTCGTGCAACCACTCCGGACGTTCGATGGGACTCTTAACTGTGAGCGCCTCGCGCCGGGCCAGATCCTTCACCCAACCCTCTGGAGCTAACCACGCCCTCTTTCTTTCTAACACCCCGCCCATAGCAGAGCTCGAGCCAACCCCTCCTGTCTAGCCTGCCTTAGTAACATGAGGGGCGCGAGACCAAGGCTCGGAGCCCGGACACCGTCACGCCGTCCCTAAACCAATAGAAAAGTAACAAGCACCTACGAGGACAGGGGGGGGCGGGAGAGGAACGGACGGCGGGAGGGGGCGGGAGAGGACACAGGGGGCGGGAGGGGGGCGGGAAAGGACACGGACGTCGGGAGGGAGGCGGGAAACGTGGGGACGGCGGGAGGAGGGACACAAGGCAGGACAGCAGCAAGCACGGCCCGGCCGGACCAGATTCGGGGGCGTTCCCGGCTTTTGGCTGACGTATCATGACGTAGCCAAAAGCCAAAGATTCTCGGGAACGCCCCCGTGTCTGGTCCAGCCATGACGGACGCCTCTCTGTTCCAATGGCTAGGCTCCATTTATGGAGCTAGCCAATGGGACGGGGGGCGTGTTCCAGAGTGCTTACTGTAATCAATAGATTTCTCTGGAGGCGGAGCCTAACGGCTCCGTCCCCCAGCGAAACCTAAAAAGGAAGGACTGGGCCTGATCACAACCTTGTCCGGATGGGCTGATAGGAAAGGAGGCTTACAAGAAAAAGCCTGGACTCACTCACTCGCCTAGCGGAGGTGATAGCCACCAGGAAGGCGGTTTTCAAGGTCAAGAGACGAAGAGGACGGTTGTGAAGAGGCTCAAAGGGAGCGCACATCAAGTATGTAAGAACCAGGTTTAAGTACCACTGAGGCATCACGAAAGAAATAGAAAGAAAATTGTGTGTAATGCCTTTGAGAAATCTATTTACAACAGGGGACTTGAAAAGAGAGGGCTGATCAGGGAGCCTGAGAAAGGTCGAAATAGTAGAAAGATAGCCCTTGATAGTGCCCAGAGCAGAGCCCTGCTGGGTCAAAGAAAGAAGTAACAGTAGTACTTCAGAAAGAGGGGCAGAAAGGGGATCCACAGCCTTTGCTGTGCACCATGCCACAAATTTGTTCCACCTACTGGCATATACCACTTTAGTGGAGGGATGCCAGACTGCCAGAATGACATCACAAACTTCAGGAGGCAAGTCGAAAGGAATCAAGTGCCGCCAGTGGCGTAGCTAGGGGGGGCGAGGGGGGCGGACTGCCCCAGGCGGCACTGTTTTGGGGGCGGCGGCTGCGCGGCACTGGTGGTCCGTTGAGGCGGCCTTTATCATTTATTTGGGAACACTCACTGTCCCCAAATAAATAATAAAGGCCGCCGCAACGGACCACCAGTGCCGCACGGCCGCCGAGCCGCCCTGTTTGAAGTGCAAGCAAGTTCACCTGCTTACGCACGCGGCACGCACGCACACGCAAGCTGCACGTACTGGTGTGGCAAGTGCGCGAATCGCGACCGGGTCACTGAGGTCAGGACATGCAGTCTCCTGGGCAATGCCAACCTCCCATGCACTGCCGGGCGGTATGCTGCCTCTTCTGGCGCCCTGCCCCTCGTGCACGGTAGGAGCGGGGCCGGCCTGCCGTTGCAATATATGAATTCAATGGCTGTATAGCCGAGACAGGTCACATGAAGGCGGGCGGCAGGAGGTGCAAACTGGCAGCCGTTATGCTCAGAAGGCAAATCCCGCCGCTGACTGTAGTTGAAGTTCCCAAGGCACCACTAGTGTTCTATGTAGCGCTGAGGTGCCAATAATGTATGCAGCCCCCTCAGCCGATCACGCCACACGAGAGAATTCCTGCAGCTGAGCCTCAAGAATTCTGCGTGAGTCCTGATTAGACCACGGCCGAGCTGTGTGAGTAGTAGTGTCAAGGTAATTAACTTCATTTAACTTCCCTCACCCCGCCCACCATCCTTAGCTCTCTCGTAACAATCCTCACCATTAGAAAGAAAAATAAAGTAGCTTCGGTTTGCAGCCATCTGAGATAACACTGTCTTTCAAGCCGAGATGACTTACTTCACAGTACTTCGTTTATTCTCTTAATTTTTTACATTCTATGCGCATTTGATAGCAATCCTTGACTTCAGCCCTATTATGATTGTGGATGAAATGTTTACTGTACCCTTAGCAGGCAGGCTGAACAGTCTTCCTGAAAAATGTCATCATGTTTTGCTTTGTTTCTTAGCATTTAATTTCTTCGCCGACTTCCTCTTTGTTTTTCATAATTACGTAATTATTACATTTTGTTTATTTTGAAATGGGCAGCTATGGATTTTATTTTATCCTCAGTAAAATAGAACGCACACAGGAAGCGTGCTACCTGGATCGTATTAAAGCGCTATAAAGTCTGCATGCTCATTTCAAATCCATTATGTGAAAAAAATATCCAAAATGGAGTTGCCATTATTTTGAAAATAATGCTCTACAAAAGAAGACGCCCTTCTTACATTTTACTAGAATGTTTATAGCAGATGAAACGTACTGGATATTTATTGTTTGAAATGAAGTTATGTTTACTGAGATAAAGATTGGGAATGGTAGAATGCAGACTAGTGAAGGGACTCTTGAATACCAACTGAAGTTGTTATATTATCATGCTTTTTTCTACCCCATCGGGGATATGTAAACGAGTGGATGCTGTTCATGAAGGTTTAAATACTGGGGGTGTGTGTTCGTGTGTGTGTGTTCTTCCTTACTTTGGATTAACTATTTAGTCCATGTAGTGCCCTTATATAGAGGTAGCACAGCGGACGGAAGAGTCAAAGCACTCCAAGTGGAAAGTTAAGCGAGGAGGAAAAAATATGTGGCACGTGTCATTTTCAGCAGTGTGTCTTCTGATGGAGGAGCACTGTGCAAGGGATCCTCGTCATTCCAGGAGACTGTTACTCAGAAGGATATTTTCTGAGAATCCGTCACGAGACTCCAAACAGATGTTTAAATTACCACTACTTTACCCACCATGGTGGACTATATACAACTAAGTCTTCTGTAGCAAAAATATTTTTTATCACCCTCAGGAAACACAACCAAATTCAAACCCTAACCACGCATAAACTCTTTATCCTTACACTACGCCTTGCCCACACTCTAATATGTACAGTGTCACCAACACTTTAACGTACCTTAATAGTACTACTCCCCACTACTTGTAGATCTGTGAATGACTGCTGCTTACTGCTCTGCCTGCGTTGCTGATTTTCCTGCAAGGTGCCTGCTCCACTGTCAGTGGGTTGCGAAGTGGGCATGGTGCAGGATCCTTGCTGATTTTGTTTTTGTTGTGGCCGGCACCATAGGGAAGTCAGATGAGAGCACATCTTTAATATGGCTCTCATGCTCCTAGCCCCCCTACCCCCAGACAGCATAATGACTGTCTTTCACTGACGCTGCAGGCCGCCCTTATAATATGTTGGTCACACTCAAGGAGCTGAGAGGCCGCAAGTACATACCGCTTACTGTCTACCATATTTCTTATATGAACAATTCCTATACTGCAGCACTTCAGCTTGACACTGAGGAAGCGCTATAATGTGTGATAATTATATATAATGTGGTGAGTTGGAGACTTGGCTTACCCTTGATTTATGGCACCATAGGCTGCTGTAAAAGGCAAACTTCACCCGGACTTGAGCACCTTGGATTGTGACTTGATTTTGCTTGCGAGAAAGTGTCACTCATAGTAGTTGAAACGTCACTCATAATTACATTGAAATTATGAAAATGTCACACATAGCAATCTGAAACCTTGGCAGCTATGAAGGTTATGCTGAATACCTGAATGCTATTTCCACGGCCACCAAAATTACGCATTACCTCCTCACCCGTCTTACTCCTCCCAATCCTTACCCATATTAGTGATTGTTTTGCACATGCAGGCTTTGTTTACCAATCTCAGCAATGGCATTAAAAAAAAGTACCCAATATAACTTCATCCTATGACTTTACTGTTCCCTCCTCTAGAAAAGGAGAAAGTACACATCCGAACTTCTTGTATTATCCAGGGTATATAAAAATGAAGCTGTAGTCAGTTTGCGTGTGTATGAAGAGGGAGGGTCGCTAACTAGAACTGTGACAAGTAATAAAGATTACTAGTAATTAAACTGATCATTACCTCCTCGCCCATCGTCCTCGCTCCATTTCCCACATATATGCGATATTACCCAAGAACATCAAACAGCTGGTGTACCAGTTCAAATTAAAACTCTTTAGTCATATATTCAGCAACACCAGTGATTTATTCACATTTATAATTTTAGCTATTCTCATGTACGCTGATGATGAGGTATGTTAATTGAATAACCATGTTTTTAGGCCCTTCTTGAAATCCTGCAGGGTGGCAGTCTGTGTGTTCTCCTTTGTAATGCCGGACACTGGTGTATTCGACTGTGTTGCCGTGGACCTTGTCATGTATGTGCATGTAACTTGCATGATCGAGGTAACTATTGGATGCAATACTACGTGTCTCTCGGGCCATCCCCCCCCCCCCACCCCCCCTAGGGGCGGCAATCTGAGGGATAGCCCCGGGCGCCACAGGCTCTAGCTACGCCCCTGAGTGCCGCCGCTCAATCACCACGCAAAGAGGTGGAGGCTGGACAGGTTCGGGTAGAGGACCGTCCCCAGCTGCTGCAACAGAAGATCCTCCCGAAGAGGTAGTCTTATCGGAGGATCGATGCTCATACTGAGTAGCTCAGGATACCATACTCTTCGAGCCCAGTTCGGAGCCACAAGGATGACTTGTGCCCATTCGCACCTGATCTTCTTCAGCACTCTGGGCAGAAGTGGTACAGGCAGAATGGCAAACAACAGACTGCAACTCCACTCAAAAGCGTTGTCGAGCGAGTGCCGCCTTGGAAATTCCAATGCGCAGAACTGATGACATTGCGCGTTCTCTTCGGTGGCGAATAGATCTAACCAAGGCTCTTCCCACTGCTGAAAGAGACCTTGCACTACCTCTGAGTAAAGACGCCATTCGTGATCCACCATGCACTTGCGGGCGAGTTAGTCTGCCCTGGCGTTCAGAGAATCTGCCAGGTGTTGAAACACCAGGAAAATGCCCTGATGTTCCAGCCATGTCCAGAGACACAGAGCCTCCTGACATAGGGTCCACGACCCCACCCCACCCTGTTTGTTGCAGTACCACATGGCGGTGGTGTTGTCTGTGAACACCTGCACTACTCTCCCCTTGACAGAGGGAAGGAATGCTTTCAGTGCAAGCCGGATCGCCCGAAGCTCCAGAAGGTTGATATGGAGCTTGGACTCTGCCAGAGATCAGAGGCCTCTGATCTCCGCCTCTCCCATATGGCCGCCCCATTCCAGGAGGGACGCATCCGTCACCATTGTAAGCTCCGGTTGGGGAAGGGAGAGGGATCTGCCGTCGACCCAACGTCGGTTTGTGAGCCACCACTGCAACTGTCCTGCACTGCCCTCCGACATCTGGACATGATCGGACAGGTTCCCCTGATGCTGCACCCACTGGAAATTCAGGTCCCACTGCAGAGCCCGCATATGCCATCTGACATGATCGATCAGCAGGATACAGGAGGCCATGAGGCCCAGCAGCCTCAGAGTCACTCTGACCAAAACCCGGGACAAGGGCTGAAAGATCGGAATCAGAGCCCGAATATCCCAGACTCGCTGTTCTGGAGGATAAACCCGTAATTGCGCAGTGTCCAGAACCGCTCTGATAAAGAGGACCTTCTGAGAGGGAACCACGTGTGACTTCGGCACGTTGATGGAAAAACCCAGCAAATGCAAGAGTTCGGCTGTAGTCTGGAGGTGGGAGCGGACTGCCTGGGAAAAGCCCACCTTCAACAACCAGTTGTCAAGATAGGGGAAGACTGATACCCCTGATCTGCGCAGATGAGCTGCGACCACCACCATCACGTTCGTGAACACCCGAGGGGCACTGGTAAGGCCAAAAGGGAGCATGGTGAACTGAAAATGCTCGTGGCCTACCGTGAACCGCAGGTAACGCCAGTGGGCCAGCACTGGGATGTGGAAATAAGCATCCTGCAAGTCCAGCGCTACCATCCAGTCTTGCGGATCGAGAGCAGACAAGACCTGAGCCAGAGAGAGCATCTTGAACTTCTCTTTGCGGAGGAAGCAATTGACATTCCGGAGGTCTAAGTTAGGACGCAGGCCCTTGTCCTTCTTGGGCACCAGAAAGTAGTGGGAATAGCAACCACGACCTACTTCTGACGTCAGAACGCGCTCGATGGCCCCCTTGGCCACAACTTCCTGCTGAAGAAGCACCAAGTGATTCCCCGACATGCGATGGTACCGAGGTGGCATGGCTGGAGGGGTAGTCTCGAAGGGGAGGGAGTAGCCGCTCTGGGCTATCTTTAAAACCCACTTGTCCGAAGTGATAGTGTGCCAATGGGGGAGGTGGTGGTGAAGCCTGCCACCCACTGGCGTATGATGGACCTGAAAGTTCGGACTAGGAAGGTTTGGAGGCAGAGGTGGTCGAGGTGGAGGTGGGCTGACCCGTTCTTGGTCCGTATGGCGGAACCCGCGTCCGCAGCCGCGCTGAGATTGTTGCTGCGCAGGCTTGTGACTCTGTTGCGAACACTGCGGGCGCCCTTCCTGTGCCACGGAAGGAACAAAAAGCAGGTGGCGGAGGAGGGTGGACTGAAGACAGCCCCAAGGACTTGGCAGGAGCCTGTGAGTACCTAAACCACTCCAACGTGCTGTCTGCTTTGGCGCCGAAGAGGCGACGGCCATCTAAGGGCATGTCCATAAGTGTGTTTTCGACATCCCCCAAACATCGAGTTGTCCTCAACCAGGTGTGGAGTCGAACCACCACTGTCATCGCAATCGTGGGGCCAACACACCAGGCAGGGCACACCCTAGATCTGATACTAGCTAATTTCCCCACAGTTACTTGTCTACCTCCCACCCAAGTCAGCTGGACTGACCATTTTATCATTGAATTCTACACCCCTCACCCCAAACCTGCTCTCCATGGGCCGATTTCCCTTCCAAGCGAACAACGTCAATGGCACAAAGTCAACGAAATTGCATTTAAAGATAAATTCACAGAAGCCTCCATTACCACATCTGAGAATATTGAAAGCGCCCTCAAGAAGTTCGAAACAGCAACTAAGGCTGCCATTGACACCTTAGCCCCCTTAAAACAATTTAGACCCCGCCAGCCAACAAGCAAGAAATATGGTTCTCTGATGACCTCAGGGCACTAAAACAAGCAGCTAGGAAGCTAGAGAAGAAATGGAGAACCTCCCACCTGGCGACTGACAGGAGCCTCTACTGGGACTCATTATCCACCTATCACAAAGCCATCCTTACTGCGCGAAAAACCCACATAGAATCCCAAATCACAGCCGCAGGCAACTCCCCTAGGGTCCTATATCAAGTACTACAATCCTTTGTCAAACCTGTAGCATGTGAAAGCTCTGAGCTGGCATCACAACAGCTCTGTGACGAAATATCTCTATTTTTTTCTAACAAAATAGATACCATCTATGAGAAAATAGTCAACTCCAACAATGCAATGACTAACGACGCAGCTCTAGCTTATCACAACACAGAACACAATCAAAACATACACACCCTAGACATTTTTCCCCCTATCACTCCAAAGGAGTTATCAGTACTCACCACGCAGATCAAAAGCGGCAGCCCGGATGATATTATTCCAGCCAGACTAATGCCCACCTTACTGGAAATACTATGCCCTACGATTGAAAAACTTGTCAATCTGTCACTTAGTACAGGCTCCGTCCCCAGAGAATGGAAGCAGGCACTAGTAAGGCCTATTAGGAAAAACACTGCCACACCATGGACCGATCTAGCCAATCTCAGGCCCATCTCCCTGCTATCGTTTTTGGGAAAACTTACTGAAAAATATGTCAACCAACATTTACCAGCTACATCGAAATAGCTGGCAGCCTGGACTACTCCCAATCAGGTTTCAGGCCGATACACAGCACAGAGTCCACCCTCCTGTCTGTTACTGACGATTTGCACATGTTCCAGGACAAAGGCTACTCTGTGATCCTAGTGTTACTGGATCTGTCGGCAGCGTTTGACACCGTGTCACATAACATCCTTATTGACCGGCTGTCGAACGTGGTAATCAAGAACAAAGCCCTTGCCTGGCTAAGGAGCTTCTTATCCGATCGCACCCAGACTGTCACCATGGGTGCATATCGATCAGCGGAGGTAGAGATTTCAAAAGGGGTGCCACAGGGCTCCTGTTTGAGCCCAACATCTTTAACATCTACGTGGCACCCCTGGCAAGAGTGATGCGCAAATTCGGTTTCATCCCCGTGTCATATGCGGATGACACGCAGCTCCTCTTTCCCTTCAAAACCCTCACCTCTGAACTAAGGAACTCCTCTGAACTAAGGAACTCCTTCTCAGCAGGCATGAAGGCTGTAGCACAATGGATGTCCACCAACTATCTACAGTGCAACGTCAGCAAGACTGAAGTTATGCTGTTCGGAGAGGCCAAAATACTGTGGACCCCGGATTGGTGGCCACCTGATCTTGGTACGGTCCCAGAACCCAAACAGGTCGTCAAAAATCTGGGGATCCGCCTTGATCAGGAATTATCGCTCAAACAACACAGCAACTATGTTGCAGGCTCATGCTTTCACACCATTAGCCTGCTGCGCAAAGTCTTTCCCCTGCTGCCTGACTCATTCAGGAAAACCCTAGTGCAGGCCCTTATATTGAGTCGAATCGACTACTGCAATGGCTTGCTTCTTTCCGCCAATGAGGGAGTGTTGGCTAGACTCCAGGTAATTCAAAATACAGAGGCTCGCCTAGTCCTCAATGCCCATCCAAGAACAGCATCTAAGCCCCTCCTAGACAAACTGCACTGGCTCTCTATTTGACAAAGGACAAAATTCAAAATATGCTGTCTGATTCACAAGAGCGTAAATGGACAAGGCCCTACCTACCTGGAACAGAAATGTACTCCTTACATCCCTCCCAGATCGCTCAGATCCAGTAAGAGCCATCTACTGGTAGTGCCTCGCGCCAAGAAGGCTAGGCATGGAGGCAAAGCCCTATCAGTAGTAGGACCCACACTGTGGAACAGACTCCCTCTAACTCTCAGACTATGCTCCGAACATCTGAAATTCAGGAAAGAACTTAAAACCCTGCTGTTTAAAAATGAGATCTAGTTCCAGCTTTACTCATTCCTGTGTGTATGTCAGCCGGCCCAAAAGCACAGAGATACTCCAGCTGGAGTCGATTCAAGCGCTATAAAAAACTCATAAATAAATAAATAAATAAATAAATCGATCTGCCCAGTGAGTCGATGGTGTAAAGGCCACAACGAATGATGAACTTAGCTGCATCTCTCCCCTCTGCAACAGCCGGGGAGAGAGCTGGCCGGGCCTCCTCCGGACACTGAGGCAGCACGTTTGCCACCGTATCCCACAGAAAGTGGGAATAACGGCCCAAGAGGCATGCAGTGTAACGGATCACAGCGCAGAACTGGTGGAAGAGAAAATGTTCTTTCTGAACTGATCCAGTTTCTTGGATTCCCTATCCGGTGGTGCAGAAGGGAATGTGGTCGGGAAGCAGAGGCTTCGACAACCAAGCTCTCGGGGTGGGGTGTTGGAAGAGGATAATGGGGTCACCCAGAGCCGGGGGATGGCGTCGGCCCACGTTTCTATCCACAGGAGCCCCTGTGGTGGGCCTGGACCAGGTGCCCAAAAGAACATCGGAAAGTGCTTCGTTGAAGGGTAGCAACGGCTCTGCAGAAGTAGCCGCTGGCTGAAGCACTTCTGTCAGGAGGTTAGTCCTGATGGCCACAGTAGGGAGCATGAGGTGTAGTGCCTCATCCGCCCTACGCAATACTACAGCATAACTAGCGCCCTCCTCCATAGCCACGGTAGGAGAAGACAGTATGCCAAGGTCTAGTGAGGTATCCAGACCACTGGCTTCCCCCAACTTCTCTGCCCAGTCCTGATCATCCTCACAATCAGCTGCGAGAGGGTCCTCAGATCTCTCCCAGTCCTCCCCTTCCTCCTCAGGCCGTTCCACATGCCTAAAATAAAGAGCAGGGACATGGGGATAGAAATCCCCGAGCAACGTCAAGAACGGAATCGACCGACGCCGGCCCGACGTTGTGTCCCCTTCAGGGCTAAAACCGGGGGCGACATCTTCCCAGGAGCGGGCGACGTTAGAAGTGGTGCCGGTGTGGTCGACATTGGTGGAGGTGTTATGAGGTCAACCGGCGTCGACCAGGAACCGAAATGGAGGGGGTTCCAGAAGTGTGAAGATAACCGGCGGGAGTGAGAGGTGGCTTGGGGGAGGCTGCAGGGGTAATTTCCCTATTTTGTGGTCTTCAATCCTGATATGTAGATATGCCCAAGCGCAGAAGGTACCCTCACAAGACAGGGGAGCAGTCTCCCAAGGCTAGTCACCGCTGGATGCCCGGTGCCTATTGGGGTTGCGTCGGGTGCAGGCTTGTAAGCACCTACCCTCTCCCAGCGGCTGCCTGTTATGAACCCCCTCCTTTTCTGTTGTGCACATTAACCTCATTAGTTAGGTCCTGAAGAAACGCCATTGATCTGTCAGACAACTAAGGCGTAAACTATTTCAACCTTTTGTTAAGTTACACAGGCACATCAGGCCTCATAGTAACTCACCAACCTTTTGGTTTTTTAACTTATCAGGGGCACCACACTATTAAAGAGTTCACCTGTGGATACCCCTAGGTAATTTTATCTACCCCTGCACGCACCTCACCACTTTTTTTCACCAGATCCACCCCATACACCCTCACTTACCAAACAGCTTTTCTCTTAAAAGATCTCCATCAAAGTGACCCTTCGGGTGCCCGTCGGGCATTGCAGCGCCGACCCGACAAGGAGCAAAAGCCAGATGATGAAGCATGACATCCTTCGGGTGTGTGAGGGCAACTAAGAGGCAAGAATTGGCCCTCCCCTTCTGGATTGGATCCTTGATACTGGGGATGAACCTCTGCATCTCTTTTTTTCATCCTCTTCTTCTAATATTTTCTACCCTATGTCTTTCCTTTTTTTTGAGTGGGTGTCACATTGCACCCCCTACATGGAACAGTGTCCCTAGTGATTTAACAGTCATTTGTGGAGCACAAACACAGGACCTGAACGAGCTCCTGGTGCCCCTCTCTTTTTTGTTGACACAGATAAATGAACCCCTTGAAAGAAATACAACAATCTTGATCTATTGTGGGGTAAATGGGTACAATGCACACTGCACTCCGGAGCGATGATTAGTTTAAAAAAAACAGGAAAGGAAAAGATGGAGGACCAAGTCAAATCAGCGTTCTAAATGAGTGGGGAAGGGCACAATCTGGGCTGTGTGTGTTGGATGTAGAAGGATCATGGGTAAGAAGTTAGCTGATGACCTTAGAGCCAGTCAGCATCGTGGCTTAAGGTGGCTTTCCATGTTCAAGATGCAAATCTATTTTGTTACAGTGCTGGAAACTATTGTGTAAGAGGCTGGGATTACCGAAGGAGAATTTTACCATTAACATAAGTAACAGACCCAGGCTACCCGCGTGTCAGAGTTAGTCTGCATTATTTCCAGTGGCACAGGTTTGTTCTACAGGCTATCGCCAGAAGGTTGTCAGGCACTGGCATGTCCTCTTTAATCAAATGTAACTGATGGGCATCAAAGAAGGCTCCAAAAGAGATCCGATCTGTTGTTACAGACGCATGTAGACAGAAAACTCCTGTAAGTGAACCAATGTTAATTTATTTATTTACTTATTTATAGAGCGCATGAATCACCCCATAAGGGTATCGCGGCGCTTAGGACGCATCAGCGAACCGAGGAGACTAGTTAGAAGAGCGGGGTTTTCAGTAATTTCCTGAAGGCCAAGTAGTCTGTGCATTGCAGTAGACGAATGGGGAGATCGTTCCATAGGCGAGGGCCGAGATGGTAAAAGGCCTTACCCCCTTGTCGAGATTTTTTGATGCGTAGAACAGAAATCAGGGCTTTGTCTCCTGAACGGAGGGGTCTAAGAGGAACCTAGTTCACAAATTTCTCAATGAGATAGCTAGGGCCTAGTAAGTATACAGCTCTATAGGCCATACAACAGATTTTGAAATTAATCCTTTTCCGTATGGGTAGTCAATGTAACTTCTTAAGCAAAGGGAGGGAGGCTGTTCTAGGGGGGACATCGGCCACCAGGCGAGCCGCGGTATTTTGGACCACCTGTAATCTATTTATGTCCCTTTCATTGGCTGAGATCCACAGCGCATTACAGTAGTCTAAGCGGCTTAAAATTAGTGCCTGAATCAAGGTTTTTCTTGACGACAGAGGTAGGAAAGGGAATACTCATCTGAGCATGCTGAGGCTGTGGAAGCAGGCTCCGATGGTACCGGAGACATGGTCTCTCAAGGTGAGTTTTTGGTCCAGTCAGACTCCAAGGTTTTTCACCACTGATTTAGGGCAAGGGGTGGGGCCCAGTTCCTCTGGCCACCAAGTAGGAGACCATACCAAGGTGGATCGCCAAAAAGCATTATCTCTGACTTGGTGGCGTTTAGTTGGAGGAAATTATTTTTCATCCATTCAGCTACCGATTTCATTCCTTCACAGAAAATGGCTTGGTAAGGGTTAGATTTGTCAAGAGGAAGGAGTAACTGGGTATCATCGGCATAAGATATGGGGATGAAACCCAGTTTTCTCAACAGTCTCGCCAGGGGAGCAACGCAAACGTTGAACAGGGTAGGGCTCAGAAAGGAGCCCTGCGGTACTCCCTTGGTGACCTTAGAGGTCTCAGAGTGGTAGGAGCCCAGGTTCACCAATGTAGTAGTACAATGTGCAGATCTTTGGCCCTAGGCCAGGTGGCGTCAGTACTGAAGGTGAAAGGGGCAGAGCCCCAGTCTTTAAAGGTCACAGGCTGGTATAGTAGGACATTCACAAAAAATATTCGATACAGGGAATTTGGTGCTTGGAAGATGGAGCAAAGTTTTTAAATCAACAACATTCTTGTGTTGATTTGCCCTTGAATCTTCTGGCAGCGTTCTGAAGATAGTCCACGTTAGAGCTGAAAACTGGGTTGGTCAGAGCTATAGGTATGTGAAAGTCAGGCCTGAAACTGTGTGCTGGGTTGAACCACTGCTCTGGTACTATTCAGGATTTTAGCTTAGTGCTGTGATTAGCCAAGGCTCAGGGCCGTACAGTTCCAGATCACCAAATAGCCTAAGTAGGCACCATTCTATGGGCCCCACTCCTATTAGGGGCCCTGTGACAACGGATCAAAATAATATTGATTTGATCTTGAAAGAAAATTACAATCAAGCTTTCCTAAAAATTGTTTCCAAAAGATAGAAAAAAATGTATCAACTCAAAGAAACTAAAACTTTAAATTAAAAACTTCATAGAGAAAATACTGTATTAATGTTATGTCCCTGTAAACAAATTAAAGTACATAAACCAGAGACATCAGATTGACATACAGTGTGGGCCACATGTATCAAAGTATTTAGCATTTGCAAACTGTGCGAATCTCCAAAATCGCCTGTTTGCGAAAACAAAATGGCCTTTCTGAATGTATGAAAGGCATTGGGATTCGCAATTGAGGTAAGGGTAATTTAGGTAATGCAAGACCATTCGCACCTATGGGCCTTGAGGCCATTATGAATGAATGGAGTCGCAATTACTAATAGCGATTCTCTAACTGTTTTTGCGATATTAAAGAAATCGTAATTAGGGATTCGCTGCTTTCTGTGTTTTGTCACATTGCATTTTGCGATTACCAAATAGCGATTTCTACAAAATCGCTATTTAGGAATTGCAAAATGCAATTTTCATACATATGACTCAGTCGCTCTTAAAAGCTCATCTTCTGGCAGCTGTCAGTTGGTAAAATCCAGTGCATTGGGTGTTAGGAGATAACTCCTGAGGGGGCGCCGAAATTTCGACTACCTAGGGTCCTCCAAAGGCTTAACCTGGAAATGGGGTCATAGACAAGACTTTATTATTAGGGAAGCATGGTCCTCACTAATGGAAACATGAAAGAAAGGATTTGTGGTGCGGGAGGAGGGGTTTTATCATCAAAGAAACGTGCTGTAATATAAGTAAGATATTTAAAGCACACAGAGCTATCAGTCCCATTTGTAAAATTATGGCATTATTTTATCCCAGGGCTTGTTAGGCAAAACATGTGACCAATAGTGCTTTCAGAACTATTGGAGTCATAAACAAAAGTTATTTCGAAGATACATCTAAAGGAATATAGAAGTATTCCACCAATGGATTGTTCTCGAAAGATGTGGAAAATGGTGAATCTCAAAGTACCCTGGGGCAGTAACATTGGTCAAAAGTTGCTAAAGCTTAAATACAACTTTGGAGTGTATTTGGAGATTCTCCCATGAGGACGTTTTGAGAAATTGCTTATAAATGGGCAGTAAATGGCTAAAATTGCAATGGATTAAAAGATAGTTATATCAGCACTTATCCAAGAAATATGTGTGCAAAATACATGGCAAGTGGTTCATTTTTGTAAAACATGACACTGTAATACTGGTTTCTGCATCAATTCAATATAGGATTTATGTAAGCTGTGACAAAAATGTATGTACATGATACATGTCAACACCACCTCCACATTTTGGGACACATAACATGTTTTCTAGCGTGTACTCTTAGGTTGCTGGGAGAGATCCAGGAAAATGCTGGAGTGTGGGAAGATAGTCATGAAAAGCAGGAGACTGTAAAAAAGTAATGTAAAATAAGGAGTGAACAGGCAAGCAATAGGCTTTGTTACAGCTGCAAGCATGTTGAGAGATCATGCTGTTCTGTTTTGAAGATCACTTCATCAAAAGAAGATTATGTTAATATTTCTGCCATTCATAGAGAACAGGACTGCCATGAAAATGAAAGGATCTAGCAACCACAATCCATTATAATGCACAACGTCTATTCTAATCTTGTCTGCAACTCAGTATGACACATCTATAAAGAAAATGAAACACTACCAGATTACATTGTCAATACATCACTTTGACTCTAGTCAAAGGATACCCCCATAACCATAAAGGTTGCCCAGATTCCCAGTGTATTACAGAACCATACTCATGGTTGTAAGTGGTACACAAATGTACATAATATAACAGCCACCCCCCACCACCACCCCGGCACAAAGATGATGGAGCTCTCGCCTTTATGTCTTGAGGGCAGACCTGCCTCATTTTCAGCACTCCTGAGACATCAAAGATCTGTCTCACTGTGATAACAAGAAGGAGTGCATGCCAAAGTGCTAAAAAAAAGTCTCGTTGAGGACCTTTATGTGATATCATGAAGACAGAGCGAAGGAGTCTTGAAAATAACAGTAAAAACTACAGATTCGGAACTAAAATCATCAGTGATGGACTCTCAATTATCTCAGTAAGGACATTCAAGTATTCAATAATACAACATGCCTATTTTATAAAGCCCCCCCCCCCAAAACGTGAAGCTAGAATTGTCTCCAGAAAATGGCAGATTTTCAGTTCCTTCTGTGCACCAAACGAGGCCCTGAATGATCATATAGTAAAAGAAAGTAGCCTACAATACATTTATTAGTATGAAGGACAGCTAGACCAGCATGGCTCTTAGGGAATGCATGAAAAAGAATACTTCAATTGGTGGAGTGACTGCAGCTCCAGAGTTCTAGAGCATTTCTTAATAAGTATTAGTTGTGACATTCCTAAATTCCTTATAATACTAAGTACCAGAGGAACTCGGTTTCCCATTCCAACAAAGTAACCGATCAAAAGTTTTCTTCTGTATAATGCACTTACAGAAGGTGGCCATAGGGCCTGGACTCCATAGCAGACAGATCAAATAAGGTAGGGACTCTTGAGAAAGAAGGGGAACCCTACAGAGGAGAACAACAAGCACATCTAAATCAAAGCTTAAGCTAAAAGGAACTCCCTACAACAGTACACGGTAAGAGACAAATACTAAATTAGACTGAAGACATATGAACTCCTAAAACTATTCAAACACATTAGGACCTAATACTGGAGCCCCTGAAAATCCAAGTATCTAAAAGGCAAAGCCATGTTAGGAGGAAGGTCTATCCAAGCTGGCACTATTTACCACCTCCCCTTGACTGACTAGAGTCTCTTGATTAGTACTATATATGCAATGGCAAACCATTAGAAAGCCAGTAACTTGGTGTGGCACTCTTATGACCTATGAACTGGCAGCTAATTTCCAGTCCTATGATGGAGTCCACACATTCTGTGGATACCACAAGCCACACATTTTAGATTTGCTGATAAATCTGGTGGAGTGGAAGGGAAGAAGACTTAAGGGCTTAATTAGAGTTTGGCAGATGGAATACTTTCTCACAATTGGGGCAACTTTCCCGTCCACCCTATTACAAGTGTATCCAGACCTCCATTAATACAAGTGATAGAGTATTATGGCACTAGTAATAAAGTGGATGGGATTTCTGTTACATTTTGACAAAGTATCTCAGCCATACTAAAACAACAGGACGGAATCCCTACCGTTCTTAGCCTATGTCTCCATGCCAGCCCAAGGGGATCACCATATGGACTGGTATGGAGAGATAGGTTAAGCACAATAGGGGTTACCTCCTGTTGTTTTTGTATGTTAAATGTATTTGTGACATCTGAATGCCTTATGAGTGGCACTGCAAGTGACACCTTATCATTAGTAGAAGCTAAATTCTTGTAATAACACATTTCAGACATGACCCCTCTGTGTAGTGTAGTGGTCTTGAAACAGCCTTAAAACCTCTATTATGGTCCTCAAGTGCTTATCCGAAGTAAGCCGAGCTCTCAAGTTTCATGTGTGATTATCTGATCCAATCCACATTTTGCATTCTGGAAATCATAGGGTTGTTGATCCCTTAATGAAATCCTAACTTCACATCCCAGAAAGCAAAGAAAAAAATTGGAATGGATGAGATACTCGTGCATGGAATTGGAAAACTTGAATGAATTGTACGCTCCTTCGCTTTTCTAACATGGTCATCGCAGAAGCAAAATAAAAGACATTAACTTTGTAAGAAATTGAAGTTGCTTAAAATCCATCTGGTAATGATGATTAAACCCAGTCTCATTTAAAAAGGCGATCATTACCTGTGTATAGTAGTCAGTAGAGTCACTGGTTTTTTGGCCGTTAGCTGGTGGGGCAATACTTGAAAATGTCATACTGCAGGCGCAATTTAAAACTATCTTATAACTTACCTGTTTTACTCTAATAGGGGGAGGCAAAAGTGTTCTCCACTCTCCAATGAGTCTTTATCTTACAAAAGAAGCCTGTATTCCTTATGTTGAAGATATGCGTACTAAAGTACAGCCACAGAGTTACCTGGCAAGTGACTTGGGAGTCCTTTGATAAGTAGTGCAGAGACTTAAAAACTGCCAAGCCTGTGTGTTCTTTGTACTCTAATAGTGCAGAAGATGGTAGGGGGAAGAGGTTAGGGAAAATGTTTTGTTTCCAACGATTTGGCAACATGGGAACCATTGATCAAAAGCTATGCACGCGCACAACTAAAAGGGTTTAAAATTGTGGGCCAGATTTACCAAATTCTCATGCAGCACAGCAGCCAAAAATGCAGCGCTGCTTTGTGTAAGGAGAAAGCAGGGGAGCACCATATCTACGGAGACATGGCTCTCCTCCCTTCCCAGTGCAAATGTATGCTGCTGAGCATCACATACACACCTTTGCGCCATTGTGCGAGGGTGAGTGCGTAAGTCTGACATAGATTTTGTACTGGAAGGCTACCCTTACAGAAGAAAATACTATGCTTAGACTACATTTAAAAAGTTTCCTACTTTGCATATGTGCTGTAGAGTGCCGCACACATACAAAGTAGGCAAAGAAAGGAGAAATAAAAACATTTCTCCTTTTAACAACTTATTTCAAAAGGCTTTATTTTTTGGTACAAAACTCGGTCTCAAATTTTTTGTAAATAGGGTTTGGCGTCAGAAATCATGAGCCGTTGCATGACGCTAATGTATCACCCATGGAATGCCCTGTTGGCGCTAAGTAATGCAAATCAGCACAGGGCGCTTCTTTGAGTTACTTTTAGGCAAGGAGGCCAGGAGCAAAACAAATAGTCTTCGTAAACGCCACACGTTTTGGTACACAAGCCAAGAGGTGCTGTTATTCAACATGTAAAACGTTATTTATCTCATGGGTTAAGAGGAATAAATGTTTATTTGGGAAGGTCCCACTTGGCAATGTAATATTAAACTGATTTGTGAGTAATATCTGACCCTTACACAAGATGTGGACAGTATTCAAAACCACCAGGCCTGGCCATTGATGGCCAGCTTTCCCCAGACTTACTCCAAAGGAGGGAGGAGGCTTGGTTGGGTTGTTGGTGCATATTTGAGGCTTGCTTACAGCTCTTCAGGGCAGTGCTCTTAGATTGTAAAACGTTTGCCACAGTCAGTGCATGTTCCCACTACTCTAGTCTGCTCTGAACTCGCTATCTGCATGGCCCTCAATTCTGACAGTTTGTGTCCGCCTCTTGGACTAGACTCAAGTGCTCGCAGCATATGCGACTCTTTGAAAGGTACCTGGGCACGATTTAGCAGATTGACCACTAGTTTCCATTTCATGATTCCAGACCGGTAGGCGGCTGCCGGATGCACGTGAAGCAGTCTCGTATAGGACACATCAAACACCAGGGTAGGGAGGGAGGAGCCAAGATGGCCGACAGGACGGACGTGTAGGCTCCCGGCTCCGCAAGCCTCCTACTCCCGCACCGATATCCTGCTACTGATCCTGAATTATTGATCCGGCGCTACGACCGCATGCACGCGCTGGTCACAACCGCGTTCCTCCGAGGCTTCTATCAGCCGTGTGGACGGAGATACTGTCGTGTAAGCCATTTGCCAGCACATCCCGAGACCCAGCTCTGATGGCCGCCGAGGGATGCCGATGAACCGGGCAGACGGATACTGGAAGCGCCGCTGCTTGCAGCAGGGTTACCGCCGGCGGGGAGAGACGGTGAGGTCATTTCTGCACCCTTGGCTCCCCGGACCCGGTGCGGTGGGCACGGGCGGGACGAGACCCCTACCCCCCCTCGTACTGTAGTGCGGTGTACCCGGAGGGCTAACTCGGCTCAGGCGACCGGGACCGCCTGCGTCGGGAGCAGCCTCTGAACCAGCGGCGGGGGGTCGTTTACAGATTGTTCTTTTGCCCTGCAAGCCGCTCCCCTGCCGGCGCCCCTGCCTGATGATTCCCGATTTTTGATCGCCTCTCTCTCCCATTGTCACCGGATTGCCGAAGCAAAGATGGCGGTCTCTGAGGAAGGAGAGAGGGCTGCTTCTCTGTCGCCTGGACATACTGTCTCGCCCGCCCTAACTCACTCCTGTGAACCGGGGATACGGACCCAACAGCCGTCTTGTGTGGGATTACAGCGGGCCCCCACCTATACTGATATCCTGGTAGCCATCACAGATCTCAGAACTACGTGTCGGCAAGTTACTAAGGATTTGTGCCGCAAAATGGACGAGGCGATTCTAGCGCCGAGACACCGGTGGCGCTCTGGCTCTCTGCTGCCTACCATTGTTTTTGGGCTGGACACTATGTTGCAGCAGGCACCTACTTTGTCGCCGGTGATTACTGACAACAGTGCTGTCGGCTTGCCCATCGACGTGGATGTTGCTACAATGTCTCTCTCCACTCCGCACTTCGAGGCTCGGCCTCCACCATCATTGCTCCTGCATGGAAACCGGGGACGCACATCTTCCTCTCTTTTTCACCTTTCCCGTCGAGAGCGGCCATTTTGCTCCATTGTTCTGTTGGACGGGTATCCGCTGGAATGGCCATGCCTGGAGAAGTTTCGTCGATCGGGCCAGGGTTGATGTGGCCCTTCATCTCGGCTAGTTTGATCGGCTGGCGGTGACCTGGACTGTCTATCGTTTGGATATGGTGACTGATTTGCAATTGCAGCCTCTTTCCCAATTGAACCTGTGTCTATCCTGTATAGCTGTGTTCTTTGATGATGGGAGGGGGGTTCTGTCTGGGTCCGGGGCCTAAAGGGTGAATATTAATGTCTAGCCTCGATGGGTGCCCGCTACTAGGTCGTGTTTGGGGTGATTAATGACACAATGCTTATCCGGGTGGGCTGCACAGGGATTGAAACTGCTCCTGTAAATGTTGTGTGCACACATCGTGTATTGTTTTCTACCATCGCGCGCTCTGGCCAGGGCTGAAGGCCTCTGTTTTGTATATCGGGACTGACGAGCTAATGGGACTCGGATTGGAACTTATCCTGCTACGCTTTGGATTGTGCGCACCGCAATGACCCACCCCGTCTCTATCGTAATTAAGACTACTAGTGTTTTACTATCTTACGGAGTGGGGAGAGACTGCACTGCGGGTATGTCCGGGAAGACTAATGTTAGGCCCTCCATTGACTTTCTAGTATATGCTGCCATGTTGTTTCTGGGGTTTTCAGGGGGGCGAGCTATCTCCAGGAACTCCATTCGGGGACGTACCCGGGGTTAGGCCAGGGCTAAATCGCTCTTCCTTGTTATTGGTGTATGAGATGGTTGAGCTGGGACTACCACTGTCTGAGCATGATACTGCCTTTGGTTTGATTTACTTCTAGAATTTGATTTGATTTCCCCACCTGCAGTTTCGCTTGCCACTACTGGTTTGCATCTGATACTCTCGGGGAGGGGATGCTTATAGGGCCGGGGGGGAACCGGAGATATGTTGAATTTGGCTCCTCCCTCCTCTTCCGGGAGTTGGGGAGTGGGATGTTCTTTCTCACTCTCTCTATTCTCTTTCCCACTTGGGGGTTCTCTTGGGGCGACAGGCATGCCTATTGGGGGGGGGTGGGCCGTGGCCTTCCGCTGGTATGCAGGGTGGGGGGATGGGTTGTGTTTTATGTTCTCTCTTTGTTTCTATGGCCCTCTTTCTCTTTTTCTTTTCTTCTTTTTCTTCTTCTTCCATGTTTCTTCTCCTCTTTGGGGTCGGGGTTCAGTGTTCTTCGATTGACTATAGCTATCCTGGTCATTTAGTAGCCTCTACCCTCCTTGTAGTGTTATAATTCGTACTCGACAAAATCATAAAATTAAACCTTTCTCTATCCTCACACTATCGCTCGCTACTCCACAGTATACTCTTTGCTTATAGTTGGCTTTAACAGCGTTCTGTCCGAATGGCTTCCTTTTTATCCTTCTTTTGTATGTCATAGCTGCCGGCCCTGCGGGGTTGTAGGCAGACGCTGTGTATTGTGCATTTCATAAATAAAGGTTTTAAAAAAAAAACAAAAAAAAAAAAAACACCAGGGTAGGACTGGGTTACAACCAATCCCCGATTGGCTGTAAAAACACAGAAAGGAAATTATGCTTTTTGTTTTAAACAACGTGCTCTCAGCTTTCAGTTTGTGTGAGTTATTTTTCCTTTAGTTACACTGCTTAAAAGCAGTGGGGCATAGCTACTCCGCCTTCGCAGAGGAGCCGCTAGAAATAAAAGGTAATGAAATTCAGCATGTGATTTGAGGGGGGGCGGGGAGGGCTGGACAAAATACAGACAAGCCGGGCCCTGCTGGGCCCCATGGTTACAGCCTTGCCAATGCTTCCTCTAAATTCTAGTCAGGTTTTTAGTGGTGTGCTTTGTGTTGAGCAGGCCTTTAGCTAAGTGCTGTGGCTGGTAGGGGATGTAGCTATGGACTCGGCCAAACAAAGCAGATGGAATACAGACTGCCTACGGGGATGATCAATCAGATAAATGTCATGGGTCAGACCGGACTGAGACATAAGGTATCTCAGGAAGGTGAGGAACTCACCACATGAACAGAAAGTGGAACTTTGGGGTGTTTGTTCTTTGGCCTATCTGTCCTCAGTTGAAAATCGATTCTTAAGATCACTTGTGGATCTCCCTGCAAGTTTCCCTTTGATTCCATTCTACTATGACATTGCTCATAAACAACTAAAGCATAAAGTAAATTATAAAATAATATCATTTTGGTTTAGACTATGGACAACAGATGAGCTGGATCCCTATCGGGATGCCCTAAGGGATCTTTTAAGATTTCCTCAGGTTGCATCCATAAGGTGGTTTTCCTACTTGTGTGATCTACTAGGGAAACTGGGGATGGACAGCTTTTGGTCTAGCCCAGGAATCATGAGCAGTATCTCGAGAGACATGCTGAAAAAGATGTACTGGGAAAAAATAGTTCAGTTGGAACTAACAGAACATGACTCAGGCCTAACTAAAGCTTTTTTAACTTAATAAACATGTTCCATGTTTTGAAACGGCATTAGATGAAATTACTCCCCCGTTGGCCCATAAGCTCTTTTTGCAGTTTAGATACAAGACCCTACCAACTAACTCTTTCTGTTCGATACGGTGCATGTATCCTCC
Source organism: Lissotriton vulgaris (assembly GCF_964263255.1). Taxonomy (NCBI): domain Eukaryota; kingdom Metazoa; phylum Chordata; class Amphibia; order Caudata; family Salamandridae; genus Lissotriton; species Lissotriton vulgaris. The sequence goes on from NC_141696.1 coordinate 600,570,226, forward strand.
AGTAGTTGATTTATATCCTGCGTGTAAATCCTCGACAGAATCTATTGTTCATTTACTTTTCTCTGTCCCCATTATGTACTACTGAGAAAAAAATGGATAATACCACTATGTACAGATGTTGGTCCGGGCCATTATCTTGAAATCCTTAGGCTGCTGTCTACGGATACCCATAGATTGATAGTCTTCGGTATCTCTCCTTTTTTGTATGCTATGTGGGTTAGGCGGAGGAAATTATTACTCTGATTCTTGCCTTTTTATCCATGAATCTATATTCATTGTATAATGAATTGCTGCAATGTCTACTATTAATCCCTTCTTAATTATGTTATTATATTGTTTTTATTGCTTTTTAAATGGAACCTGTTCTGTGATGTACTTTTTTGATTCTCTGAGATAGTAATAAAGTTTATATGATGATGGGAAAGTGGAAGCTAGACCAAATTTAATACACAGGGAGGTAATGTGCTATATGCTGGAAAACTGATGGTGCATGAAAGCAGGATGACCCTTTAACCCCTTCGATGCTGATGACGAGCTCAGCTCGTCATCAGCCACGGTGGTCGTGTGCTGATGACGAGCTGAGCTCGTCATGTAACATCGATATTTACACTTTTCAGCACAGCAGAAAAATAACCACCGCAGCGATGCGGTTAAAGCCCCCCCCGGGAGACAGAACTGCAGATGGTCGATAGGAGTAATGAACAAGTGCCAGTCTGGCAACAGCATCCTAATCAGCAACGTCAGGCCAGAATGCATGTGCAAAGGCTCTTGGAGATGGGGCAAGTGAAGTGTCAGGCTAGCTGGACCAAATATTTGAAGATCTGCAACATTAAGAAGCAGGCTAATGCAGACTCCTATGAGGAGAGAAGAATGTGGAAAGGCTGGGAGAAATGGCGTCAGTACTTTGATGCAGTGGCCATCTTAGATGAGGGTCTTCCTCACACAATCCAATGGAGTTTGCTGGCATGCAGTTCCAATAATCAGCACTCTAATGCATGTTTCACAATGTTTCCATCCTGATCAATACTCTAAAGTGCCACACTATCTACGCTGTTCTATCACACGATCCAAGATGCCAGTGGTACTACAAGAAAGCAAAAGATCTAAAAAGAGGGCATTTGTAACCACTTTGAATGCAAATGATATCTCTACCTCTGGAATATCCATCATTCTCCTCAGTTTCTGATCCCGCCAGTTCCAGTCCAGAACGAGATACTTCAATGATTCCAAAGTGAGGCCATCTAAAAGACACAAAAGAGCAGATAGCATTTATGTGCATCACAGACATTACATGGATTTTCAAATTTTGAATTTAAGAGGGATGGGAAGAGGATGAAGGAAGCCCAGAGAAGAAAAACTATTAATAGTTTGAGAGTCCGTTTATGGGTCAGTCTATAGGTATTGCATGGTGGTGGTGAGACCAAGGACTACTTGAAGAAAGTAATACTAATTACACATGTATGCTACAGACTAGACTTATAGATGGATGGCCCGGATAACCTGAGCATAAGCGGTTAAACATACAGAGAGGCAAAGTAGGAGTGAACAAAAATGCAAGTAGACACATTCAAATAGTCTTTTAGTGACTACATGGTAAGAGGAACCATTAAAGCACACATTATGGATTGCATGATGCTAAAGAGCAGTGAGTCACTATTTGAAGGAAATAATACTGCACAAATTACACCTTCAAATCACCAATCAACTACATTACAAGTAATTTTTTCACAATTCCCGGGCTCGCAGAAGTGCTTTCCGGTCTTTTATTCATCTTAGTCTACTGGCCTCGAAGAACGACCTTTACAACGCGGTCGTTACACCGCGGTATGTTTACATCGTGGGTATTATGACGCAATTCGTTACAACGACTTGCACTGGAGGGCGCTCTAAGCTAAGGAATAGTATGATTTACTATTCCAACACCTTCCCTACTGTTACGTAGGCTGGAGTTGGAATAGTAAATCATACTATTCCTAAGTCCAAGGTCCTCCAGAGCAAGTCGTTGTAACAACTTGCATTGTAACGAAAGCAATGAAAAATTCAGCGTTGTGAATGTATGCGTTGTAACGTCATACATTCACTTAGCGAACACATTTGTCACTTCCAAATCCAGTTTTTTAAAGCATTTGTAGAGCGCCTCAAACCCTGCCAAGGCCATGAGGCGCTCAGATTCAGATACAGGGAACCTTTTTGTAAGTGCGTGGTGTGGATGTAGTTGTGTTCTACATGCAAGATGGTGGTAAAGGTGTGCGAGGTTTTAAGATTTACTGATATTATGGTGCAGCAGGCGTTGCAGTGGATACGCCAGAAGCATTGCTGATAGAATTAAGTAATGTATTCCTTTCTTTTTTTAAACTGTGATATTTCTAAAATGAATGCTTTAATTTCCAAAATGCCCATGTCATCTTCCCTCTTAGCTACTTGATTGTGGATGCGTGTTCACACATGCAACTGCTAATTTGTATGACAAAAGTTTGAAGTGATGTTACAAGACAAATTTTATGTTCAAAGGAAAAGCAGGCAAGACTCAAAATGCTATGGGACCATAACACACATTTCATTAAGCAATAAGCAGACAGGAATGTGTACATGCTGCACATTGGCGCCTCCAGGGGACGTAAAAATCTGAAAAGTGGATGTCCTCTAAATGGGATGGGGCCTAAGAAATGTAACAAGGGGTCTTTTGAAGAGACACAGCCTGTGTAACTAAAGCATGAGCCAATACATATTAACCAGAATCTTGCGTACGAGACATCCTGAAATAGAAGCTTCCATTACAGACATGTCAAACATGTTGATGGCTCAGTTTGTGCACAGGCTCCTGGCATGACAGAAATAGATTTTTCAATTTTAAAATGATATGGTCAACTTTAACTCTTCTGCCACCCCCATTATGATACCTATACGTATGGAGATAGATATAGACATATATTTATTTGCCATCTCACGGCAATGGCTGGTCCCCTGCCCATTTTAGTAACTCCATAGCATCCTTTGCAACAAAGAACAGTGAACACTTTCAGACAGATTACAACATGCATTCATTGTAGTGGAACAATTACTGAAAAGTTATTTTAGAGTGTATGACCACCTACATGATATGGGGTAATACACAATAAAGCCAGTTGGCAAGTGAGGGTGCACACTGTTCTTTATTGTACAGGATGCAGAGTGGATAGATGTGCATATATGGATAACAATGTGGAAAGCACATTCCCACAAGTAGTATAAAGATAGGTTGGTGGGGTTTATATATCTTCTACTAAAGTAAGTCGGACTTTAAAATATAAATTCAAAACTAATGAACTGTAATTAAAGTGGTGCAAAAATACAGCTAAAACTCAATATTGTGCTGCAAAATTTCATTTCACATATTGTGCCACAAAATGTCATTCTCTATGCTGCTATACCCTAGAGGGTCTAATATTAAATATTATTACAGGGAGAATACTGGAACTTGCAAGCAACAAGTATTTACTTAACAGTTTATGTAACATGTAAGTCCATCTCAATCCCCAAAAAGTTCAGAAAGCTGTCCCTGTCGCAAGTTGAGGAAATGTGTTGGTGAAGCACTGCGAAGAGCTCCACATTCACATCAATGAGGTGTGGAGAATCAGGAATTTACACCAGATGATGGACGAAGTGCTGCAACTTTTCAGACACTCACCCCCAGTCACAGATCTGGGTTGAATCCATCATCGTTCTGTAGCTCACTTCGCCACCTCAGTTCAGACCCAGCTATATGCAAATAAGTCTGGACCCTGCTCCCCCTGAGAACAGTCCAGCCCGAACTGCCAAGCCAGGTCCTCCCTGGACCAGAAACAAGCATCCTGGGACGGGTTTCGGAGTAACACCCCTCATCAGCCACGCTAGCTTGAAATCAGTGGCAAAGTGAGCAAGGAACCCACGTCTGGTGATACCCTGCCAACTTAGGGCGAACAAAGCAAACACAACGAGATGATGGACGGAGTGCTGAAACTTTTCAGACACTCACTTCAGTCACAGATCTGGGTTGAAACAATCATCATTCTTTAGCTCACTTCGCCACCCAAGTTCAGACCCAGCCATATGCAAATCAGTCTTGACCCTGTGCCTCATGGGAACAGTCCAGCCCGAACTGGCACGAGGCTATGATGAAGAGCTATTGCTTGGGAAGTTTCCAGACCAAGTCTGGTGCTTGAGGGGTATTTATAAGGCAAAGAAACTGAGCGAGGAAGCCTCCATCAGAAACATATCACACATGTCATAGCACAACACTACGAAGACCTATGAGAATGTTTTGAATTGATAAAAAGGCCAGTAAAAGAATTGTAAACAATCCTAATCATCTCTATCTTCACTCATAAAGGACTTCCTCCCAAATGTTCTAGGATACGAGTTAAAACTGTAAATTATCTTAATTTTAACATAAGTGTGAAATGAGTTTGGCTGCATTTAGGAATTCATATATTTATGAATAATCAATATTTTGACTGGCTAAATTTCTGGGTGTATGTCTAAGATTTTACTTTGAATCTCAGCTTTATCATATCTTCCATTGTGCTCGGATCTTCGAGGCACTGGCTCAACAATAAAATGTGTTAAGTGAAATACATGCGTGTGATATATTGTACAGCTGTTTGCCATGTATTCAATTTCTGCTGCATTACCTTTGCGTTAGTACAACATACAAAATAAGAAAATGAGAAAGCATACCTTGCTCTATTAATGCTTTAATTCTTCCAGGCGTGCCCACTCCCAAATGAGCTACACCCTTTTCCAGCAATTTGATATGCTCTTTTATCTGGTTAAAAAACATAGGGAAAAAAATAGGTTAAATAGGATTTAAATACATCTATGCTCAAATATTTGCAAAGGCATTGCTACATATATTACAAACAAGTAAGTACTCTAATCTTATGTTTTTTTTTAAAAAAAAGATGTTGTGGTAAACCTGATAATCACAGCTCTCGGTATGAAAAACAGCAGCACCCCCCACCCCCTTTCATTTAGGGATTATTTTATAATTTTTCATTCAACCCACTGCCATCCAGCTACCCTGAATCCAGCATCAATGCAATACTTATTTTTACTTTTAACATCAAGACATGTAGTTACCACGAAGGCTTTGTTGTTATCAAAACTCCTGCACCTGATCTCTCACTGACTTCTTAACCCAGCCGCCAGTCACCCAGCCCACTCCTTTTCCAAGCGCACCCTGTTCCTGAACCACATATTTTCTAGCATTTTTAAATCAATTTTAACCTGGGTTCTATCTATCACACTCAATCGATCAAATCATACTTCATTCGAATACTCGTTGTATCCATAAAAGTGCAATGCGTGTTAATTAAATGCATACAAAACATACTAAGTGATATTAAAAACACATTACATCTATAAAAACATACAAATAAATAAAATACACTCCCTGTTAGAAGTACATGTACTATAAGTTGCAGAGTTAAAACTATTCAACAAGCCTATACATTATTCATAATACGACGAGCTCTTACAGGTACCTAAAAAAACAAAGCACCCAATTGGGTAGTTACCTCCTCTTCGACCAAATAAAAGAACATATTTAATGCATCTCTCAGTTTATTATTACCCCGTTGTCTTAAAAAAGGGACCGGAAAATGCTTTGAATACATAAGATAGAATCCACAAACAAACGTGAAATGTAGCATTGTTTGCCCTGAGTTTCCATCACAGGGGCATGGCATAGACTCCAAATCAGCATTATAACCCAGGGTCACCTCATTTCTTCCAGCAACCAATAGCGGCACTTTTACACACACCGTCAAATTCGACTTCACTCTCTATCCTCATTGGAGAGGCCCCACGGTGCCCCTCACCTTTAGACTCTCTGCTTTGTCAAGGTATTATGCGCTCTGATATCCTTCGGAATCTTGTTCGCGCTATATAAAACTTTATGAATGATTACTGACTACTTGTTCATGAAAGATAACCTATCAGTGGCCCAGCTACTCGGCACGGCTCGGGTATAGCATCCTGAAATCATATAACCTTCATCCCTCTAATGTTCTCCCTGCAATCTTTGCTTGAAGATATTTTAGCATTATCTTCCAGACCACTATTTCTGCAGACACTGCACTAGCTAGAGGCAGCATGAAGGCAATGCATACTTTCGTTTTTTAAAAAGTTTTTTGACAATGCTCCCAAATTCTATTCACTTTAATCTCCTTTCACTTCTCTTAAACACTGAATGTCCTATGGCACATTCTTTTCTTGTACTCATGAAGTCTTCACTTCAATTTTTAATTTTTTTAGATATGGAGTAGAGTTTTAGTAGATCACGTCAGTCACACATATATAATTTCATTATATTTTAAAAGTTGACATATGTCTTATAAAAATGTACTAATATCTTAGTCAAGGCTAAGAATTGGGGTTAAACCCTGTATTGTCAATAGTGGGGTAAAAAGATCCATGATTGATAGTAAGGGAAGCTGTTGGGAGCAACTTGTGACATTTCACATATATTATTTGATTGTCAAAAGGTTGTTGATATACGAAAAGAGTTTTTACGCCCGATTTTTAAAAAGTATGATATCAAAAAAAGGGCTCAGGCAGTAAACCTTTTAACCAAAATGAGTACTTTCGACATAGATAGTGCCATGGGGAAGTTCATTCAAAAAGTTAAAGCAGTCCTCAAATGTGAATGTAATTGAAAGGCTGTTTTATAGTTTCAGGTGCTCTGTGTATATGAACTGTGGATAGGACAAATGAGTGTATTACATGGAATTTTATGATGTTTTAAGAAATGTGATTTAAAAATGTTATTAATGAAAGTTTAAAAAAAAATGTAAGGACTATTGGTGTACATAAACTTGCTTTGAACTGAACTGAACTGAACTGAATATCTTAGTTCAATGAATATTTGATAAAAACATTTTACTTGTTAGGAAAGGAGACTGTTTAGCTAGGGAAGCAGGAGTTACTTTCTGATTTGAGTTGATATTTTCCAAGGACTATATTAAAGCTCAAATATGATCAAAGAGGGTAGCATGGAAGAGGACACCTGCAATGGAAAACTAAACCACTCATTCACCTACCAATCTAAGTAGGTGACTTAGCTTTCCATGCAAGTTACCAACCTAAAGAGGTCTAACAACTCTAAAGATCCACAATACCAAATACTTACTGATTCTGTATTAGGATTATGTGTCCCTGCTTTGGAGAAATTAGATCAGTAACAACCATTTCCAGCTGTTTTATATTTGAGTTTTCGGTGAACAAAATACACTCAATGGGTGTGGTTCCTGAATACAGAATATCATGAGACACTAATAATGAGGACAAAATATCAAGAAGTAAGTATATACAAATGTTCTATACATACCTAACTCCACACACACATATATATACGCCGATGATATATAAATCTTGAAGCTACATAGATTTGGAGTTAAGAATAGTACATCTATACTGTCCTAAATGCACTTACTTTTTGATAAATTTTGTCCTTCAAAGTTTGTCTACAATATAAGTGTGCGACAAAAATCTTGTACCCAACATTCCAGAGTACAAATGCCCAATGTAAGGAATACGAAGACTACCTCTACCTTTCTAAGAGATTACCCAAAATGTTTTATAATCTTCATTCCTCAACCTAAATTAGAAGGTATATCTTTGCAGGCTGGTCAGTCATCACATGTATCTGAAATCTAATGACATCCTAGAGTCTACCTGCTGCCTTTCCTGAAGGATCTATGCCTCGAACATTTCAAAGGTCATATGGTCTGTCACACGGCCTTGGCTTAGGCATAATGTTTGAGCAGACTATTCTGAGAAGGGATCTCAGACAAGAACATTTAGAGCAAATTTTAACGCTGGGGAACAGACTCATCATCAGCAGCACTCAAGCAATGTTCACTATAACAGCTGCTCTCGAACTGTCAACTTCCAGAAGACGAGTGGCCTGCGTGACGGAACAGTGAAAACAAAACTGGGGGATTGACCAGGTAAGGGAGAGGAGGAGGTCAAGATTAGGGGCGATGGAATGTTTCATGCCTCTCACAAAATTGGCAGAATTCTGGTTAAATTCTGCCAATCTGTGTGTGGCGGAATTCTTTCCCCTCAAGGCTCCAGAAATGTGAGCTGGCAAGCGAGAATAGTTTGTGGTCAGGGGCTGCTTCTCAAGGAGATTTGTTACTGCTCAAATAGATTTTCTCCTCAAGCAGCAGCAAAATTAACTTGAATGGCTGCGTACCACATGGTGCCATTCATGCTGACTTTTCAGCACTACTTGTGTTACTGACACTAAATTGCAGCATGAGCAGCTGGACGTGCATATTTTTCATCCTTTGGCGAAACTCCGCGAAATCTCAGAGAGTTTTTATGTAACTCCACGGAATTCCATGGAGTGAAACTCCAAGAGATCCGCCCACCCCTAGTTAAGTTGATAGTAACAGAGGCAGTTAGGATAGGTGAAGAGAAGAGACTATTCTAGGAGAAAAGGTAAAGGAACACACTAAGAATATAGACAACAATTTATTAACTGTGTTTTATTGTTCAATCAGTAGCATAAGTCAACTGTTATAATCAAAATCCAAGTATAAATGTTCGCACCCTCTCAACAACATATATGAATGGCTTAACAGAAAACTTTGGTTGGGAGATGTGCGAGGTGTGTAAAAATGACCTCACAACTTTGAAGAGAAGGAAGAGTCCAGAGTGGGGAGAAATTTAGGACTGCACTGAAGTTGGCTGTGGCAATAATTCTCACAATGAGTTTCTGGGAGATGAGTGCCCTTCCGACCCAAACGTGGCTATCAGACAAGACCGCTGCACTATAGCCATCATGGCCTTTATTAATGATAGTGGAAAAAATATAAAATAAGGCAAGACATTATATATAAATTGCAGATTTTCCATTGATACATGGAACAAGCAAATCTAACCATGGGGTGGGGAACACTATGCTTGAAGTTACAGACAAGCAAGTTACTTACCTTCGGGAACTCTCTTTCTGGTGGATACTCTAACTGCAGAATCCTCTTCTATAATATACCACAGGCACCAGACTGGACGCAGAGAATTTTCTATCAATGGTCCTAAGCGCTGGTAGATAGCACCATGCATCTCCACATGGGCTCCAAACTGCCCCGGAATTGATGGAGCAGAGCTGCAAATCAGGTCCACCCTTGCGTGTTCATGTAAGTTTCTTGTCTTCCCTTTCCGCGCTATCAGATAGGGAGTGTAAAATAACTGTAGGTCTCAGTGTACTTCACAGGTGTCAAAAATTACTACTCCGAAGAATGGGTAGGTAGAAAGGCAGTGAGGAATCTGCGTTTACATGGAGTATGCAACAGAAAGAGCATTACAAAGGGTAAGTAACTTGTTCTTCTGATGGATACTTCTAACAAAGGATGGATCATCACCTTTGAATCGATACCAAACAGTACCTCTCACAGGTGGAGGGCCTGTGGAGTGGGCTCTAATCAAAAAGTCATGCAGACCCTAGTGGGTGAGTGCCCTTCTCGCAGGACCTGGCTGTCGAGGCAGTAGTGATTTTTGAATGTATGCACCAACGCCGACGTTGGGAGTCTGGCAAATATAAAGGACAGTTGCCCCTTCAAACAGGACGGAGGTAGCAGCCCTGGCGGAATGGGCTTTCAGACCTTTTGGGGACTGTTTCTTGGCCAGTGTGCAGCAAATCTTGATGCAGAGCACTATCCACCACGACAGGATCCTTTCTGCACAGCCTTCCCCTTCTTCGCTCAGAAAACCACACAGAGTTGATTGTCCACTCAATGGGGATTGGTACGGTCAATGTAAAAATGCAAAGCCCTTTTGAAGTTCAAGCCTATCCTCCTCCTCCTCTTTTGTGTTGTGAGGCAGAGCAAAGAATGCCAATAAAGTGATCCACTGCCAAACGTGGAAGGGAGTCACAACCTTAGTCAAAAAGGTCACTGGAGTCACAGCACCAATTTGTCTAGGAAGATGGCCATGTAGGGACACTGTACTCAAAGTGCCTGCTGTTCCCTCACAGGACAAGCTGACATAATCCCAACAAGAGGACAGTTTTCAGAGTCAAGAGATGCAGCAAGCTACTATGCATAGGCTCAAAGGGTGTACACGTGAGGAATGTTAAGAACAAGGTAAGGTCCCACGGGGGAATCACAAAATGTGTGGCAAACCTTTAATAAAACTCATCACAACAGGTGAGTTGAACAAGGACAGTGAGTCCAGCAAATGTAAAATGTTGAAAAGATCATCAAATAACCTTTCACAGAACTTACTGCACAACCTTGTGGGCTAAAGAAAAAAGAAACAACAGACGGTCTAACAGCTTAGCTGGTCAGGAGTCAATGTTTCGGGCATCACACTAGATACCAAATTTGTCCCAACGCCCAGCAAAGACAGATTTTGAGGAAGAGTGTCTGGCAGCAAGAATTACATCTACCACTTCAGGTAGCAGATAAGATGCAGTCAGTTGCCGCCACTCAATCTCCACACATGGGGGTGTACTTTGTGGAGGTTCGGATGAAGCAACCTGTCTGGCTGCTGAGACAAGAGGCCATCACGAGGTGATAGCATGACCTTGGGGCAGATGCTAAAGTTCAGAAGTTTGGAATAACATTCTCTTCTGGCTCGATCCATGGCAGCAATTATGATAACTTGTGCCTGGTAGTTCTTTATCTCTTTCAGAACACTGGGCTGGAGAAACAGCATCAGGAAAAAGTACAAGAAACAATGTGTCCACTCCAGTCAGAATGCATCTTCCAGGGAGTGCTCCAATTAAAACTTCAACACTCAAAACTGTTGAAATTGTCTTGACCATGGCAAATAGATCCAGCCAGGGATCTCCCAGCCGATTGAATACATCCAGCACCACCTCGAGACTCAAAACCTACTTTTGATCTTTCTGGCAAAGTCTTCTCAATTTGATCACTCTGGCATTCAATATCCCCTAGCTGAAGCATGTACAGTTATACTTATCTGAATAGGGTGAGAAAATATGGATAACCAGGTGCAGACTTATCACACCTGGGCACCTGCTGACTAAAGAGCAGACAGGAACTCTGGACAACTAAAGAGCAGCCAAGATCACTGAACAACTAAAGAGCAGACAAGATCACTGTTTCGACCAGATAGCTATTGAATAGAAGCAAGGGCACCAACATTGCTGGTCCAAGCTGCAGAATCTCTTATAAAACATTTGGCTTAGTCCGCACACACGGCAGATGTATCTCTAGTACTTCAGCTGCCCTCCAAACCGCTACCACATATGAGGCACTTTCTTCCATTGGTGGCCCATATAGCGAGTCAAGCTCTGTTCCAAGGATGTTGTGAAGCCCAGTGGTGTTTTGTAAGTCAGCTTAAAGGCACCAACAGTATGTTGAGAGGGGAGCAAGTCTTTACCCTCACCATCATCATCAGTATCCTGGGGATTCAGAAACAAAAATAAAATTGAGCCTCCGCTGATAATTATATTGCAGAAGAGGCACCAGATTAAAGATAGGCTGCATAACAACTGGCTGCACTTTTGTGCTTTCGTAGCACGACATTGGTCAAGCTCGGGCCAATATGTGTTCAGAGGTCTGATGTAGGCACTGGGACCATAGCTTGTGCTGATGGAGTCTGTATTGACAGCAGGGCCAAGCATGGATCTTCGGGCCGAAGTGGAATACTGTAGGAGAGTGAATACAGGCCTGATAATAGGTCCCACAGAAGGTACAAACAGTGCCAGACTGGCAGTAACCTGACTAGAAGCATCTGAAGTTCGGTGGGGCAGGAAGGCGCACCAGGAGCCAACAAGAAATGTACTAAATATTTGCAGCATGGTCTCCTTGAAGGCCTCAATAGACTGTAGGATCTGCAATGGGACGGAGACCTCCCGGCTCTTCTGGGTAAGATGAGGTTATTGGTTTCATAGCCAGTGACCTCTAGGGAGTGTGACTCAAATCTTGATGTTCCTGTGCTGTCTCTTTACAATGAGACTGATGAGATGGGGTGAAGTCTCAATTCACTGTCTCATACGTGCTCTTGGACCTTGAATAAATGAAGATTTCGAACAGGAAGTACATTGGTCACGGGAATGGCCCTATAACCTATATGAAGATGTCAACTTATTTTGCTCTGCGTTGTAGAACTTTTTCTTCCAGCCTTGAATCATCTTCGGGTGCATTTGTCACGCAACTTTGAGCCGGGACTGGATTCCAGGCACCAAAGACACTCCTGGTACAGGTCCGTGACTGACATCTGCTTTCTGCAGTTGAGGCAAGGCTTGAATCCTGTCATTTTTGGTGACTTCTCTTGCATTTTCACATTAGGAGGGCCACACTTTTAAGTTTAATGATTTGGAAAATCAAAAGCAACCACATACCCCATAGATGGCTTCTTTGGAAAATTACAATGCCACTTCATGAAAACTTTCAAGATGGTGAAACTTGGAAAAGTGAATAAAACATACAAGAATCTTTGGCTATATCCTAAAGAGGAGGTGCACATGCAAATTCAAAACAAGAAAGTAAAGGCAAACCAAACACCTGAACACTGCCAACACTCTGGAGAACACTCACATAACTCAATGTTGCTTTCAACAAGTTCCTAACTTCTCTTAATATTTGGACACTAAAACCCTTCTCAAATGCTGGAGCTGCCCAAAAAATGGGCTCAGTACAGCAAAATGCCTGATTGATACAGCAAGCGTTACAAAACCAATACTAAGGGCACTAAATAAACAAGTACCCCCTCAAGAAGTAAGGAACTGCATGAACTGTAGAGCTGCAACTAAACCTTTCGTAAAGAAAGCTATACCGCCAGAGACAAATACTCCATTAAGTACAGGAGAATAGTGGTGCAGAGAACCCTGGGCCTATAAATCAAAATGGAGCAAATAGAAAAAGCAAAACATATATAGCCACTACCAACAATTCCTTTACAATGAAAAGAGAGGCCAAACAGAGGAAGCAATGATCTGCCCTTGCAAGCACTGAAGAAAATCCTCGATCCTGGAGCTGTTTGTGTGGAGCCCCTTCTTACTGAGAACTTGAGTATTGAAGAACTAAGAGAGAAGAGAGTCCTTGCACTACTTTCGAATGAAATGGAGGGCAGCAACGTTATCAACGTAAATAGAAAATATGGAAAAGAGAATTCTTTCCTCTTGGCTTGGATAAACATGATGGACTCCAAAAAACTGAAATTCCAGAGGAAGCGCACCCACAAGGGCCTATGGCCCTGCAGTTTTAATCAGACAACCATGATTTACCATATCTTGCAGTTTTGCCTAAAAACCAGAGAGACTAGGAAGAATCTCATTTAGAGGACTATGATACTTTCGAACATCTGTTCACACAAGAGAATGATTCTCTCGCTGGTGAGAAACCAATTTTTGAAAGTGACTATGAAACCGGTAAACATTCAGAAAAGGCTTGCAACAGTGAATTAGGCTCAAGCAAAAGAGATTGCTCAGAGATCCTAAGACCAGCAGATTGACTCCCACTTAATTACATGCCAATATTTTGTAAAAGGGCAAGATCAGAAGATTCAGTTCTATTGAAGCAGACGAGACCAACTATCCAATGGGAAACAGATGCACACAGAGGTGAAACATTTTGCTTTTGCGGACCATTGCCTTCCTGAATGTTTTCTCTCTTCCCTTCATTCTCTTCCAACACCTCTGGTACTCTGGACACATTTCTTCAAGGAATTTCTCATTTGTTGTACTCTTTAAAGAATGTATTAACAATTTGGCAGAATTTCAAAATGTTAATCTTGATTAATTTTTTTAATGCATTTTATAGTTATAAACTCATTGTTCATACATTTTCGAAACACCTCCTTTGTTAGTTCTCAGACTTTTACAAGAAAAACCCCACAGTTTGATTGTATATGTCCCAGCCATTTCCTGTTTATATTGCAGAAACGTGAGCATGTTATCCCTCCCTTTGACAGTACCATTCGCTTTTTGGCTCTTTTCTTTAGACCTCTGGTTTCTTTCTGTCGTGTCTTGACTCAAGGAAGACAGACACGATTCTTCATATTTCAAGGAGCTTAATTATGTACATCCTTCCCTGTCCCTGTCCCTACTCTATCTGCCCCTTTCCTGCCTAGGCTCCTCCTCTTCCCTTGGTGCCCGGCTAACTCCACCCACCCAGCTACTAGACTGCTGACTACATAACATCTCCCCCTTTCTTAACAAATGAACAAAACAATGAACTCGCTCAGATTTCTTCAATGAGTCTTTTTGGTCGTTGAATATCTCGGCGGGGTCGCAAAGACATGGTTCCAGTCTCAGTCGCAGAGTCTCCCGGAGGATCTCTTGTCTGGCTCCCGCTCTCTTGGTCAGACCAATCATGACCTTCACTGACCGACACTCTGGTCATCTTGGTGAGTGCTTCTTCCATGTCCCGAGTGCACTTCTTAAAGTGTGATATGTTCCTGGTGATTCGTCGACGATCGGACTCCGCCGTTATCATGGTGCCTTTCTGCTGGGTGACCAGTAAAGGTTCAGCTCTTAAATGACAATCAGTCTTTCTTTGTTGGTCCTGTTTGACAATGACACGATCTCCTTCATGTAGAGACAGTGATCTGGCTCTCCTCCTTGTGTCCGCGTACGATTTCATTTTGTCCTTGTTGCGACTGTCCGTTGCCATCGCCTCTTGATGACTGCGGAGGGGCGACACTGCTTGCAGGGCTCCTTCCCAGGTCGGTATGCGAGTCCTTATGGGGCGCCCTAGCATCAGTGTAGCAGGGCATTTCCCAGTGGTCGCATGAGGGGTTGTCCTGTACGCCCGGAGGACCTCATTCAAGGCCGCTTGCAGGTCCCTTTTCTCAATGTTGGCTTGTTGAAAAGTCTTTTTGAGTGTGGCCATAAACCGTTCAACGGTGCCATTTGCCTGCGGCCATAGAGGTGTAACTCTCCTGTGTTTGAAGTTCAAGTGCTTTGCAAAGGCACTAAACTCGTGTCCATTGAAAGGAGGTCCGTTATCTGTTTTCAGCTCTTTGGGAACACCCCATGCCGCAAATACTTCATCCAACACATTGAGAGTGCTGGAGGCACTTGTTGATGACACAAATTGAGCAATGGGGAATCGTGAGTATTCGTCAATTATGGCCAGGACATATTTGCCTGATTGCAGAGGTCCATAAAAATCCATGGCGAGTTCTTGCCACACTCCACTAGGTAGTGTGGTCATTTGCAATGGAGCAGGAGGATCTCCACGGTTGACCAGTTGGCATTGAGGGCAGTCTTCCAGAGTTGACTCTACCATCCGATCAAGGCGGGGAAACCACACCCGCTCTCGGAGAGCTCGTTTTGTTGACACTACTCCCCTGTGTCCTTCATGAGCGAGATTGACAATGCCCTGCCGTAGTTGGCCGGGAATAACAATCCGCTGGCCTCGCAGTACCAAGCCATCTGTGGTAGCAGACAGTTCGTCACAGATGTGTCGGAAGGCTTGCATTTCCTGCTTGACCGTCGGATCACCAGCGTCTTCTTCGCTTTCATGCCTCCACCGGTTTGTCTGGAGCCGACGTAGCACTTTCTGTAAGATGACATCTTGTGCAGTGGCTTCCCGAATGGCTTCCATGGGAATAGCAGGTGGCTGTGCTTGATCAACCACGAAGTGGATATACTCCTCTGCAATGGAGGGCTTTGACTCAGACGACGCTTGCGGGTGCCGTAACATGTAGTCCGCTGGGTTCTCTGATTTCCCGGGCTTATGTATGATCGTGAATGTGTATTCATGCAATCTCAGGCCCCATCGTTCAATCCTCGGGGGGATCTTGGATCTTGGATTGCCATAGATTGTGACCAGCGCCTGATGATCAGTGATCATGGTAAAGTGCTTGCCATAAATAAAGACATGAAAATGTTAAGAACGCCCATACCACTACAAGACTCTCCTTCTCGGGTTGAGAATATGCTTTTTCAGGATCTGAAAGACTGCGACTGGCATAGGCAACATCAGAGTCCTTGTCATATTGCGCCAGAATCGTACCTAACCCCACTGGGCTGGTATCCATTGTTATCTCTGTTTTTCGGTGGGGACTAAAGTATGAGAGATTGTCGGCAGACTCCACCGCTTGCTTGATGTCTCTGAAAGCCTGCTCACACTGGGGGACCAAGTAAATGGTTGACCTTGTTTTGTGAGAGTCCGAAGTGGATGGCTTATTGTTGCATAGTCCTTTATATAGTGGGCACAGTAGCTGGCCATGCCCAGGAATGACCTCAGTTCGCTAACATCTTGAGGGCTCTTGGTTTCATTCAGAGCAGCTATCTTGTCTGGGTCAGGCTTCATCCCGGCACAAGAGAATATGTGCCCGAAAAATTTCAAAATGGATTGGTGGAACTCACACTTGTCTTTGTTAAGTGTCAAATTGGCTTCCAGCAGGGCATGGCATACCCGGTCTAGAGCCTTGTCATGCTCTTGAATGTTGGATCCATACACAAGGATGTTGTCACTGTAATTTAAAGTGTTAGGGATGTGATGAATGATTTGTCAAATTGCCTCCTGAAAGATTTCTGCAGCCGAGGAAACACCAAAACTCAACCGTTTGTACCTGAATAGTCCGAGGTGGGTTGCAAAGGTTGTGATGTAGCGAGATTTGGCATGCAGCTTCAGCTGGTGGTAGTCCGTGTTTAAGTCCAGCTTCGAGAACACCCTCGCTCCATTTAGTGCAGAGATCATGTCGCTGAGATGTGTCCCAGGGTGACGCTCCCTCTCTATAGCTGTGTTGGGGAGTCGCATGTCAACACACAACCTCACTTTGCCAAGGGTACCTTTCTTTGGGACGATGACTACTGGCGACACCCATGGAGTTGGACCATCAGTCCTTTCAATGATGTCTGCCGATAAAAGTTCCTGAAGTTCATCCTCTACAGCCTGCTGGAGGTGAAATGGTACACGTCGAGGATGTTGTGCCACTGGTCTGATTTGTTCATTTATGTGAAGACGGACTTGACACCCTTTCATTTTCCCTAATCCGTGGAACAGTTTGGGAAACTTATTGATAATGTCCGGATCATCACTGACCCTATAAAGAATCTCGACAAGCCGGAGACGCTCTGCAGTTGGCAAACTGAGGAGACAGTCTGCCTCTGGGCCTTCAATGACGTGTATGACTGCTGGGATGGTTACAGTTTTATGACTGAGTGTTGTTGGAAACTTCCCCAAGCAGGGAAGTGGCTTCTTGGCCATCCATGTGAATACCCGTACGTGTGCAGGAGTCAATGGTGGCTAAGGCTTCATCCTCTCATATTCAGTGACCGGAACGTAGTTTAGTGAAGCTCCACTGTCTAATAGAAATTTGGTTTTGTGGCTCCCCACACTGATGCCTAGGCATGGATATTTCTTGAGCTGGTCAGGATCTGCAATCATGTTCGCATATTCCACGGTGTATTCAGACTCTCTGGACATTGATCTGGAGTCTCGGGATGACGATCTCCGTTCCCATTGAGATCTTCGTGACTCCCGACTGGACTGTGACGAGCCTGAGGACAACTGTGTTCTGTCTTGGACTGCTCTTATGTGGTGCTTTCTGGCATCGGGGCGAGATGGCCTCGTTGTTCCACTCCGTCTCTCTTTCTGGTATTCCCCACACATCGCCTCAAAGTGATTCGTCCGCCCACATCTTCTGCATCGCTGACCCATGGCAGGGCATGCATCGACGTGTGGATAGTCATATCCGCATCTATAGCCCCTTTTTGTTCTTTCTGGCTTCCTTTTCTTTCGACCAGGGTCACGTCTCCTGTGCTCAGTGTGTCGTTGATGGGATGACGGCCGAGGTCTTCATTGTTTCTCCCTTGAGTTTCCACGGCTGCTGCTGCTGGCCTGTACTCGACACACCTGTTCTCGGCTTACATGTCGTCCGGTTTCATTGCTTTTGACATGCTCCTCCGCCTGGTCATAGATGCGGGTCATTTCTTCAATGTCATCCAATTCATGATGTTTTCTCAGCAGCTGCCTCCAGAGCGTTTCAGAGTGGCATCCATCGATGATCTGTGACTTGATGGCAGCGTCTGTTGAAAAGGTGTCGAACTCGCAGTGCCTCGACAGTCGCCGCAGTCGGGTGATGAATGTGCTCATTGCTTCTTCTTTTCCTTGCCGTGCCTGATGAAACGCATGTCTTTCATAATCAACATTCCTTTTGTGGAGGAATTTCTTGTTCAGGGCTTCACGCACCTTGTCATAGGTTCCTACTTCTGCAGGAGGAAGGTCCTTGATTATCTTAGTAATGTCCCGGCCCGCTAGATTGCGGAGAGCGATCAATTTTTCCTCATCTGCGGTCACCTTCGACTCCTTAATGTAATCCTCAAAGTCCTCAAACCACTCCTGCCACCTGGGGCCCATGCTCCCTCCAGTGGTCAAAGTCAGGGGCTCTGGGGGCCGCAGATGCGACACCCCCGTGATGATTGGTTTGACCTCATTTCGTTGTGGGGAAGTGTTCGGGGTCACCATTGTGATGGCACGTTCCTCCCTCTCTTTTCTCTTGCCTTGGGTTCACTTACTGTTTCCTCGTTACAGGTGCTCGGGTAGATTTGATTATTCTGCTTGTTTTGGCTTATGCTTGTTTATTATTTTGATTCACATTGGCTTATGCTTGTTTATCATATCACAATTGCTTTTGCTCGTGGTTGTTTATTACTTGTCACTTGCATTAACCTGTGCTTGTTTGTTTTCACCAGTTCATGTGTACCAATGCTTATCACTGGAACGCCTGACTCCAAGATGGCCGCTCCCTTGCAATTCTCATTCACCACAAGGTTTCGGGTTGCATTCGATTTTCAGACTCACAGGGCTCACACGGCACTCACCGGCAGCTTTCCTGGCAGACAGCAGGTCTCCTTCGGTCTCTCGCGTGCCTCTTGTCCTCTTACACCCTCAGGTAGGCTCGGGGTCAGTTCCCGATCGTTCGTATGCCGTTCCCCACGCATCGGTGGTGAGCTCCGACTTTCGGCAGTCCCAGCACAGGGTTTTGGACTTCTCACGTCTTTCCTCACCGCTCCAGACGGTCTTGGCTTTCAGGGCTCTTCAGGAAGTCTGGGGTGGGCTCCCAGCTTCTTCGTTGACTTCGCACGGCTCCCGAGCTCGCACTCACTTTTGAGCGTGAAATGGCGCCGGGTTTGAAATTTTATTCAGCGCTCAACCGCGCTCTTCTCGCATGGCTCCACGCGATCGCTGAATCGCGGAGCTGGGACACTGGCTGCTGGCCTCTTCTTTTGGGCGGCAGTTTCTTCAGGGCACATCGGTCGCGTCTGTTCCTCGAACAATGCTCTCGGGACAGGACTGTTTCCAGGGTTCAGAGCTAGTAGGCTGCTGATCCCACCCTCGTCGCCAGTTGTCGTGTCCTGACTCAAGGAAGACAGACACGATTCTTCATATTTCAAGGAGCTTTATTATGTACATCCTTCCCTGTCCCTGTCCCTGTCCCTACTCTATCTGCCCCTTTCCTGCCTACGCTCCTCCTCTTCCCTTGGTGCCCGGCTAACTCCACCCACCCAGCTACTAGACTGCTGACTACATTACACTTTCCACGGACCCCTGATCTTTTCAAAATTCTTGGGGCATCCCTTTTCTGTACTCATGCACCAATCTACGTTTTTAGCCAAGAACTGGTGCTGCTATTACCCATATTCCCTGGCGAAATCTCTCCTAGCCATATCATTGCCAAATCACAAACGATACATGGTTGCCTAGGTATTGTTGAGTGTCGCCCAAATCCCAGTAGCGCCATATCCTGAGTCATATTAAACTCAATTCCAAATGGGGTATTGCATTTGTATTTTAACTCCTTCCAAAGAGACTTGGTTATTGTGGCATTGCGACCACGTGTGTAGGAAGGTGTCAACTTGTTACCACCATCTTAAGCCTTATTATCTTACTATTTTGGATCATAACAGTTGGCATCAACTTCTCTTGGGGAAAGAACATATGATGTGGGAGTTTGAACTGGAATATTCTAAAGTCCACTCTTATGTTGACCTCAAACGACCACGATGGAATGAAGGGCGTCTACAGGGACCTCTGAGGCCTGTTGAACGAAATACCTAAAATCCTGGGCACAGTCTGCGCAGTGTCGCTCTGTGTCGTCCGGCATCAGTTCTGAGGAGCTGTGAGGTCCACGATGTGAGGTCCTGCGTCAGCTTGCGTCACACTGCATCAGTTCCAAAAAAGTTGTGCGGCAAGGCTTCACATTGAGTTAATCCAGTTCTGATGGGCTGGGCAGTGAAGCTTGGAGAGAGGAAGGGGGGTGGGCGCACACTGCGTCACACTCCAGCACTCAGTATGCCCCGATGCATCATAATAAATGCAGTGCATGATAACACTTTGCATTGATTCCGTTGCGGGTGGCAGCTGTGTGGTGAGGCTCAGCGGACTCCGCATTGCTTGCTGTCAGTCTCGATTAAGCTTTTAGCTGTGCTGTGATGTGATTTGATGTTTTGCGGGGCTCTGAGTTGCTTGACACAGGTTTGGTGAAGACCACAGCTGGGCTAGCAAAGCACCTCAATCCCCACTTCCAAGGGACCAGTACTGGGGAAGCAGAACTTGGGGGGCTAGGACTCACAGCAAGCAGAGTCCAGGTGCAGGGTTCATAAGAGTTGGATCCTTTTCTGTTCCTGAGGGTCTGATCAGACAAGTGTTTACACGAACAGTGTTCTGTTTGGTCTTTCTACGGATACTACATACCTTTGAGTTAATCGTATGTATTATTAGTGCACGCACAGTAGGTGTGCCACCTTTTTTACTTCACTTCACTGATTACCTTATTTGTAGGTCACCTAGGAGTGGTACACACAGGGCTGGTCCCTGTGTGGTCCTGAAAAAGAGCTGTGGGGAAGCTCGAAACATGTCGACTTACGATTGGGACGCCTAACTCGCCACGGTTACGTTTTTCCTAGTAGTTACCCCAGGTTTTAAACATATCAACTAGGAGCAAAAATAAAGTAATTCGCCCACTAGTTAGATATTTTTAACCCAATTTTCCCCACTCCACTTCACTGCACTACACATTTAGTACACGCAAGTGCTCCTATGTAATTCTGTCAGTCGTAGCACGCCTCAACCCGCAGCGGATTGAGAGGACCCCTATGATGAAGCATCTCACCAAGGGGAAACTCTGGTGAGTGAGGGACTATAAAAGAAAGTTGTCTTTCCCATCAGTGGACATTTCCACTCTACCTGAGTGGAATTCTTCTATCTCCCTTAGCTAGGCTCCAATTTCCGTTTTTCAATTAGTTTTGTGTTCATTACTGTAAAAGGAGGGCGAACCTAGTAGAAAGCTCTGTCTCTCCCTTGTTTTCTGATTTCCTTATGGGAACAAGCATCCTGGGATTAGTGTCAGGGTATCATCCTTCTTCAGCCAGGCTAGCTTGCATCCAGTGGTGTAGTGAGCACGGGACCCACATCTGGGCATACCCTTCCCACTTATGGCGACATATGCAAAAGAAACAATTGATGGACGGAATGCTGGACAATGCAAACATTCACCACCAGTCACAAGGATCTGGGTTTAATCCATCATTCATTTGCTCACCACACCACCCAGTTTGGACCCAGATATATGCAAATCAGTCTTGACCCTGTTCCTTATGGGAACAGTCCAGCCCCAACTGCCAAGCCAGGTTCTCACTGGACCGGTACAAGCATCATGGGACCGGTTTCAGGGCATCACCCTTCATCAGCCAGGATAGCTTGAATACAGTGGTGTAGTGAGCACGGGACCCATGTCTGGGCATACCCTTCCCACTTAGGGTGACATATGCATAAGAAACAATTGATGGACGGAATGCTGGAAAATGCAAACATTAACCCACAGTCACAAGATCTGGGTTTAATCCATAATTCTTTTGCTCACCACACCACCCCACTTTGGACCCAGCCATATGCAAACCATTCTTGACCCTGTTCATGATGGGAACAGTCCAGCCCGAACTGCCAAGCCAGGTCCTCCCTGGACCGGAAAAAAGCATCCTTGGACCGGTTTCAGGGCATCACCCTTCATCAACTGGAATGGCATGGTGAGCAAAGAAAAGATGAATTTAGGCCCAGATCTCTATAGTGGGGTGAATGTATGACATTGTTCTAAATTCTGTCCATCAATTTTTTAACTTTAAAAATAGGCATTTTCAGAATTGTGACTTAAAATTCAACTGTACAATTAAAGAGGGTTTTTAAATTGCAATTCTTTAGACATCAAACTCAGTATTACTACCTGCTCTCAATTGTTAGTTATCAGTTATTAAATGCAACAAGGTAATCTAATGTTATGAGAGGCAGGCCTTGCTGTAGTGAAAAACTTTCATTAGCAAGACATTAACAAACTTAAAAGTACATGTCCACCTTTTTAAATGCACTGCACCCTGCCCTATGGGATGTTTAGGGACTACCGTAGGGGTGAGGTAAACATATTAAAAAGAAATGTATAGGCTGGGCAAGAGGTTTATTTAGCCAAGTGGAAACAGCAGATTAAACTACACACACATGTTGCAATGGCAGGTTTGAGACATGTTTGAAAGGCTACTTAAGTGTTGGCACAATAAGCGATGCATGCCCACTAGTAGCATTTAGTTTACAGGCCCTGGGTACATGTAGTTCCACTTCACTAGGGACATACTAGTAAATTAAATATGCCAATTGGGTGTAAGCCAATTTTACCATGCTAAAGGAGAGAACACAAGCACGTTAGCACTGGTAAGCAGGGGTACTGTGTGCAGTCCTAAACACCAACATAAACGGGTTCCGAAAACTGGAGAGTGAAGGTAAAATGTGCCGGGACGACCCTGCAGAGAGGGCCAACTCCAACAAATTTTATTTGCTGTTACACATCCACACATTTTCGTGCATATTTTAGTAAGCAAAACCTAGCTCTGAAATCTGTAACAGCAAAGTGTAAAACAGAGAAACCTGATGAACTCAGTATTTATTTTCACTTTACTATCTACATTGAAGGACTTCTCACATTCTTTTGCACCAGAAGTTTCTCCCATCTGATCAATAGGCAGATGATAAAGGAATGTCCATTGACAAAGTGTTTCAAACTGGGTCAGTTGAAATGGTAACTGTTGAAATGATATTGCTGGCTTCATAGTTACTGTTGCGCTTAATACATGATAGACCTTTAGGCCTCTGATGTGTTTGCCTTTCATTTTTAACACTTCCTGAGTGTTGGGAGTGGCACTGGTATGTTTTTCCCAAAAGTCTTATGTATTTGAGAAATCGCATGATTGCTTAATGGGGGAAAGCCCTCTATATTCCAGTGGGGATTCTGCTTTGATCTCTTGTGTATGAATTGTTTTATTGAGCATGTGGTTCATTTGCAAGTATTTATGCTTTTGGGAGTTCAGGAGTTCATACCCAGTGAAGAATTTAAAAATCTGCGTTCCCGAAAACTCTACTAGCTTGGAGATCCCAATCAAATCTAATTTTTGAAAACCCCTACCTTGTCTGTAGTTCACCAGTATTTACGAGTCTCACTGTGGGGTTCCTGAGTAATCACATCCTACCAGCCCATTTGATGGTTAACCAGCTGCCAAATTTTAATCACCATGGCTCTGTGGTAAGATCATGTCATTCGTGCTTTCCTGCCATAGAGTGCCCCTCGATGGATGGGCCATGTAACATACTATACTTCAAGTCATAGATAAATATTAATTGGGAAGCCCAAAAGTAATTCAGAAGGTCTGGCAATGCTATTCCCCCAACATATATGCCTCTTCGCTGTGTCTCCAGGGCTGTCTGAGGTGTGCTTCCATTCCAAAGCAGGTTGTATTATACACTGTCTACTTTCTGAAAGTATTTATCTGGGAACAGGTATGAGGGGTGTAGGAAAGTAGGATCTTCTTCATATGGTTACCCCCACTTTTTTGCTGATTTATCACTGTTTTTGACTAGTCTGACTGGGATCATGCCATCTAGGACCTCGGTCTATCTGCTTTCGCCCTTAACTTGTTGTATATGTACTTTAGGTACACTCAAGATTGGATATTGGGGTACCCTTATTAGTCCCTAGTATATGGTACACCATGTACCCAGGGCATAGGAACCCCAGAGGCCTCCATTGGGCTGCAGCATGTATTATGCCAACCATGAGAGGCCACTCAAAATGACACGAGAGGCCTGCTACAGCAGACTGTGTAAGCTGGTGCTTGCACCACTTACTGAGCTATAGGTTCACTAGATCTATCTAAATCCCTACACTTAAAAACCTATCAGTCGATCCTATGGCAGGCCTTATCAATCCTGAAGACAGGGTGCTGGGTTTTATGTGAGAGGGTGCCCCTTCATGAGCAGAGCCCCTCTGCAGCCTTCGGGGACCATCCTCCGGGGTTGTCTGTGATGCAGCCAGGCATATATGTTTAAGTGCATTATAGCCTCAAAGTAAATGCTAACTTTAAAACGGCTGCTTAGAAACATGTTGTGTTTGGTGTCAAACACCTTGGAATCATAACTCCACACCAGTAACTGGTTTGGGAGGTATGATTCTACCCTTCTAGAACCACTACTGTGGGTCACAGGTCAACCCGTACCAGCTTTCTCAACCTTGGCAGCACAACATGGATGCTGCCAGCCACAGACACGGGTCTGCCCTTCTGCTGCTGAGACAAGCTTCCACAGAGGAAGGCATGACAATAGGCATCCTGTCACAGGGAGGTGTAACTACCTCCCAGACAGTATTTAGTGTATTGGGTCTGTGTGGGTGCACTGAGAGTGCCAGAAAGTCTGC
This sequence comes from Lissotriton vulgaris, assembly GCF_964263255.1. Lineage (NCBI taxonomy): Eukaryota > Metazoa > Chordata > Amphibia > Caudata > Salamandridae > Lissotriton > Lissotriton vulgaris. Next base: position 600,594,904 of record NC_141696.1, read on the forward strand.
ACTGTGGGCACATTTGGTGTCTCTGTGCATAGACCAGTTCTGGGAGCCATTGGTTCCTGCTCTGGCACAAAACTGGACAAAGGACATGGGTGTAGCCACCCCTCTGTCCTGCCCCTTCCCTAGGAGGGTCCATAGAATCTTTCCAACCCCTTCCCATGGGTAAAAAGTGGGTTACCTAACTATAGGACTTTAGATTTTACCTGGACAAGATTCTGCTACGAAGAAACCAAGTACTTAGACTGCCTGCACTATGATTTCACTAACTGTAGAGTAAAGGAGTAACTCCCCTGCAGCAGCAGGCACCTAAACGCATCTGACTGGTTTGCTTCTCCAGAGCTCCTGCGGACTCCGAAGATTTCGGCAATACAGGAGCTGGGTTACCGAAGGTCCTTGAGGTAGATCTGACCTCTCAGCGATTCTGAGACTAGTATCCCTCGTGGGGGCCGTGCAACCCCTGTGCACCGCCTACATTTGCAAGTGCATATGCTTTTTGGCGAACCCTGAGCCTGTGCATTGGACTCCGTGTAGTTCTGACCCTGAACAGTATTTGCACTAATGATATCCAACCTCCATTCAGGAAGTGCTATGTGGGCTGGTATTTTTCACACTTGCTTGAGTTCTCCTCGCAATCCCTGGTCCGTTAGCCTGTGGGTCCTGGCGAGGGTCTCTTTGTCTGTTCTTGGGCTTTTCTGGTTGCTCTAGACGTGCCCTGAATCTCCATTGCTTGGAGAGTTCCCTGGACCTTGCTGGTCCACCCCGTAACTTGTTTCCTCTGACCGCACAGGTTGCATTTGCCAAGGCTTGTTGGTGCTCCAGCCAGACACTGACCCCTCAGCACTAGACATCCTTCATGGGACAACTCACCCCTGGATCCTGGTTGTCCTCAACGTCTCTTGGTCCCCGTGGCTGCAGAGTCAAGCATCCCTTCTTCGCACCTGAAGCACCCGACATTGGTGGGCATTCGACTGCCGAGCCACTGGTCACTTGTCATGACCAAGACTATGTCCCCTCTGCTTTCAGGTTTCTCTACATTCGAATCCAGGCTTGGATTCCACTGGACACTCTTCGCCTTCCTGCCAGCAGTACGTCTTTGAAGCTCTCCATTGAAAACGACAAAGGTTTCTGACACAACTTGACCCCTATGCACCGGGCTCCTCTGGGATAGGTAACACAGGTACCTCGGTACTCACTGGTGGGTTGGCTCTAGAACCTCCTAAGTCCCAAAGGGTTTGCTTGAAGTCCTCGTAAAAGTGTCCTTAAACTCTAACTTTTTCCCATAGAGTTGTATGGAGCACGCGGTTGTGTTTCCTCACTGCACCCGTCCTCCGTGTGCTCCCTCTGTCACTACTCTGGGTGGTTCCTTGGGGTCCCAGCGATTCTATGTGCTCTAGGCACTGTGTCTATTGAGGTTGTGATTGTAATACCATTTTCTTAGTATATGATTCCGTCTCCCCCTGGAGCCCGCTGTGTATTTTGCTACTCACGAATGTTCTATTGTTTCAGTATTGTGTGCTTTATGTTCTAATCACGTGTAGAGATTAGTAGAGATAGTTATATTAATAAATACATATGTTTATATAACTACTGTGTGGCTCTCCTTTCATTTAGTCATTCAGGAGGTCATATTCTGGTAAAACAAGCTGCTTTACATTTCTTCAAGATTAAGCCTGAAGGCTGCTCTCCACAGCTACCACTAGGATAGCCTTCTAAAGGTTATCTTTGACCTCATACATCGTAAGGGTCGTGTGGCCTGGTACAAGGTGCCCACTTTAGTGGACAGCATACACCAATCCACCTTCTCACAAGGGGTTCTGTAGTGCATACAGTAGGAGATACAATGAGATCATTTAAAAAGGCAGCTCTGCCCATCAGGGAGAGTAGACATCTTATCCAGCGGGCAATATCAGAATTAAAGCCACCCAGAAGTTTCAACAGATTTTTGTTCATGAAACTATGTTTATTCCTGCCCACTTAGATTCCAAGATTATGAAACTCATCCCTATCTATCTTTAACAGACAGTATAACTGCTTCGGTGAACACCAGTTTACCAGTGGATATACAATCCATTTAGTCCAGATAGTGCATAAACATGTGTATTTTCCATGTGTACTTATCATTTCAAGTATACACGATAGAGTCCGTCAGATATAGAACCAGATCATAAGCAAATAACAATGCTATGACTTCCCTTTCGGTGTCTTCTCTCAGGTCTCTGATCCAGTCAGTTAATGGCCAGGCCAAACAAGAGATGCGAAAATGGGCATGCCTGTCTTGTGCCTATTCCAGTGGGAAAGTGGCAGCGGTGGAGCCATTTACCTGTAACCTGGTCATTGGTTTGGTATAGAGCAACTTCGCCCATTGTAATTATTCTTGGCCAAACTGCATCTTTTGAAGTATCAAAATTTGATAGGGCCATTGCATAGAGTTCTCTCAGGATTAAAGCTTTGATTAGGCATCCATAGAGACAATGTAGAAAATGCCCAGAGGCATAAATTCAGATTGATCCAGGTGCATTCGTTTATCAATTACTGTGTACAATTGCTTAGCCAGAATCTCAATCTCAATGTTCAGGAGGGATATGGACCTATATAAGGCACATTCCTCTGCGTTTTGCACGATTTATTAATAAGTATTATTGTTCCAGACCTTAAATCCAGTGAGTAAGTACCCTCTTTTCTAATTCTTTCATAAATATCTTACCTGAAGGAAATTTAAATAGATGGGCTGGGAACCAGTTGGGTCCAGGATGTTTTCCTCTTTTAAGTTGGGAAATGGCCTCAGCAATCTTTTATGCTATGAGGTCCGCCTCCAGACCGTCTCGATCCTCACTCGTCACAGTCTTGGCCCTCAGGCCTTGGAAGATTTGATTAGGTTTTGGTGATAGGAAAGGGCTTCAGATAATCATTCAAGCCGTTCTCTGGCACGCTGCTTGCCTGCTTCCCCAATCATTCACTCCCCCATTCCCTGGAACCAGCCACTGATGCTCTTCTTCCCCAGATGCTCCTTCTTCATCCACATTCATCCCCATCCCTGGCACATTCCGTCATTGTCCCAGTTCATTCCCACCCCTCCTCTCCAAGTCCTTCCATCAGCCCAGTTTCAATCCTCTAATAATCCCTGCCAGTTCTTCCGTCCCTTAACGACCCTGCCAGTTTTTCCCCTAATAATCTGTTCCGTGTAGATCTTTGCCTCAGAACCCCGATTGTTTGCTATATGAATAGTCAACACAAGTGCGCCCCTATAACATCCAATATTCCTGCATCCCATGTCCTATCAGCAGCTACAAATGAGATAAGAGCAAGGGCTGATGGGACACTGAATACAACATGATAGAGACAGGGCTCTGACCTGATCATTTGTAGATGGTGGCAGCTCGTGCCCTTGCCCTTTGAGCCGGACTCTCGAACCTGCAAGCAGGGCATTTACCCACTGCATGATACGAGTGTGTGTGCGAGAGGGGGGGCGGTCGTAGAGGCTCCTGCAAACGTATCCCAAAATCAATCTACACAAACTTCAACAGCTTGCCACTATTAAAGATTGAAACATAGTATTCATCCAGCCTGCAAGTGTATCTTCCGTGTTAATACATGCGTATAGAAGTTGGGGGGGGGGGGGGGGGGGGGAGGCAAGGATAAGAAACAGTATCAATACTTAACAGGGTTAAAAGAAGAAGAACAAACTGTCACTCAATCGCTGAAATGAATATGTGCTTTATTGCTGAACTTAACCCCTTGAAGTTTTTTTTAGGGCATTTTGCCGAGCTTTATCAATATACAGCGTCATCGTTTTCTAAGATTTACAAACGATGCGTTCATAGAATCTCTCTTTCCTAGGAACACTGCCCAGGGTGAATGTTTACTTCCTGGCTGGTTCTGCTCCAGACAGACGAGTTCGGGAGCACCAGGAAGCCTAGCAGTAATAGGAGACATCCTTCCATCAATTATAGATTTCTTGTTTGCTGTGCATGCATGGTTGTGCAGGAGAGATAGAAGCTAGAGCCCTGGCATCTACTGTTTTATTACATTTTCAGAAGTCATGAGTCTAGGCAAAATTCAGTATCATCCTGGGAATTAGCAAGTAATTGAGGGGGATGCAAATGATCCTTGCATTCTGCCTAATGTAAACTGAGCAGCACAAAAGACCTGTACAGATCAGAGACAACAATGGCTCCTTCACCCTTGGAAGCCGGTGAGCGTAAGCAAGCCTGTGACTTCTGTAAATGAGGATATTCATATTCATTACCCAGACTGTAATTTCCCATGCTGCTTTGCATGTGGCTGTTTGTTGCCTGTGGCTAATGAAATCAGTGACGTGTGCATTTGTCTTTGGATATGTACAATCTGGGTTATTTGAAGCCCTCCGCCTTGCTCGGATGCTTGTAGACATTATGCTAGAAAGTAACTTATATTCTCAGAAACATGTGTTATAGCCTTGTAGCCCGCTACCTACTGCTAAAGGCTCTGAACCCGAGTTATAGGCCCAAGCCACAGATGAGGGCCTATAACGAGGGAGAGGTCCTTTAACAACTGGTATAGCCCAGCAGCGGCTCCTTCGTTATGGCGGAGAAGCATTGCCAAGCTTGCTGCAAGTGCAGCAGGCACACACATTAATAAAGTGGTAAAAAATACCATTTTGTTTTGGTCGCGGGCTCCCGCTGTTACAGCATGAGGGCAGGGGGGCTGATTAGTGCAATTGCATTATTACAGCAACCCCTGCCTACAGCCGGCCAATCTGACAAGCGCACTTCAGCCTGCACAATCCTAGGGCTGAGGGCTGGGTTAGCCTGCTCCAACCAATCCTAGATTGGATGGAATCACGATGCACAAGGGACAAAGTCCTTCCCTTTCCTGCTGACTGCTGGAGTCACCGTCGGGGAGAGAGATACCGGACGTGGCTGCGAGCAAGATATATGGTGAGCTTTCTGGGCATTGTGCCTTACCATATTTGAATGTTACCAGCCGCCACTGGCAGAAGGGCTATTAGAACATTCCACCCACTGAGGGGCTGTTGTTTTTATTTTCTGGATGATCTGTTATGGCACAACCCACTTGGCAAAGCATTACATAACAAGAGCGTGGAAAAGTAAATCTCAGACAGAAAACTTGATGTTTACAAAATTCGAATTGGAACTGTACAATGGTAGTATACTTTTCAGTTCAATTAAAAAAGTTAACTTATTTAAGAGAGCCGTCCATGTAATTTGTGGAGAGTGTTTAATAAACAAAACGAGTTCTTGCATACGTTACCTTAATGTGTTTTGCAAATAGCTTCAGAACTTTGGCATCCCCTTTGAAAGCTGTCAATAACCTAGGGATGAGTGAAAAACAGACGTTTAGGTTAGTTTCTACTGATGCTTTTTATGAAGTAATGTCTTCATATGTCTGGGGTTCATGGTTCTATTGAGCTGGCAGAGTGATTTCTAATAAAGAATTGAAAGATACAGTGCCGGTGTGATCAGACAGCACACTGTACAGATTTATAAACATTACATATGTTTAAAAAAAAATACACCTCCAGAGTCCGGACTTTATTCTCCATAATTGTGAGCCATTCACACATCGTTGCCACTCTTTACGCAAGGTGTCAATGATCGTCTTTCAGGATACTCAGGTCCGTCCTTAGGGCATCAAATCTGGCCTCCAACGCTTCCCTGGAAGCAGTAATGGCCTGAGAATGTCTTCGAGAGTGGTCCCTCCAGGATCCCCCTTTCGATGCTGGTATTGTACCTGGAAGCACACAGTCTGCCACTGCTCCTGAGGAATGAGCCTTGAGTCCAGATCCTTTGTCCTGGCGACTTTGCCCTTGACTACGAAGTAGTGGCAGATGGCACAAGATTCCTGGAAGGTATCCTTGTTACTTCAGCACGGGCTCAGCAGTGTTTCTGCCAGTCTAGGCCACTGGACTCAGCTGCCAAGATGTGGAGGCGGAAAGGCCAGGTTGTTGTGCAGAGAATGCTTCTTAGCAATGGCAGTTATTCATAAGAGCGCTATCCCCATGCAGCACAGGGCGACCAGTAGGGCCTGTCCCCGGGATGGCAAAGCATTGGTCCTCTACCCCAGGACCTGCTATGAAGCCAGTGATACAGTCACTGTGGAGCACAGTCAGCCCACCCAGTTGGCCTTGCACAATGCTGTGTTCCCACAAGTGTTACTACAGGGTCTCAACGATGCAGGGCATCCATCCTGCCTCGCCCCTACTCCGTCAGTGCCAAGGCAGTTTCAGTCTGTGAGCTGTGCGGCCAACAAAGCCCGAAGGTAATGCGGCTCTCCTCCAGAGGGAAGTGTGCAGGTCAGCGCTCCTCTGATTGCCCCTTGAAGCCCGCCGTGTTGCAACAAGTTCTCTTTATAATCACCTGTATATAGAGCCTGCACTAACACTCACTTCCCGGGGCACATTTAAGGAACAAGACACTCCCCAACTCAGGGTCCCAACGCTATTCTGTAGGGCAGGATTTGTCCTTACTGCTGTATTCCCCAGTGCCCGGGGCTCACCAACCGGTCTTATCCTACTGTCCTTCACTTCCTCACCGAGAGTCAGGGGGACCCAACCACATCTAGTTGCAGGCTCACAATGGCAGGCATTAGGCCACAACACTACCCTCTATCTCCAGTGCAGTTCCTGGCAAGCAAGGAGGCAGAAGCGCAAGTTCCCAGTCAGGGTCCCGGTATGGCTCCTTGTTCCCCCGCCTCTACCCGGGCGCAGTCTCCCTCGCTGCAGCCATGCCTCTTCAATCGCTCACCCGGAGTCCCCCATACCCTAGGAGCACCTCCACAGCACTCACCCTTCCAAGACCACTCAGGTGTTGCGCTGCAGCTTGAGTCAGAGTTCACCGCTGCATCTGGCGAATTGCGGCTGCCATTTTGTCAGCGATGCCTAATGGATTCAAGGCAGGTCGGATAGTTTTTCTCCCCGTAGTCTGAGTCCACCCCAAACAAGTTGTGGTGTGCAGTAGTGTCTGGGGGCTTTCTGTTAGGTTTGGGGCTCCCCTGGTTTTAGAATGGTGGCGGGAATTTGTCAAAGGGGGGGGGGGTTCACCGGGCAGGAGCTCAGAAATGTGCGACTTACAGCATTGCCGTTCAGTCACACCCCCAACAGAAGCAAAATGTGACGAACACTAAAATAGATCTTTTTTTTAAAAAAACAACAGGTCTTAGCTACCACAAAACCTAAAAACATGGAATTAGAGCTGTGAAGTAAGTAGGCGGAGAAGCGTGGAGCTTTCAAAGTAGGGTTTATTGAAGTCCAGTGCACTTCACCCATGACCGGGAACGTCCAGCAACTGGGAATCCTGGCAGCAACTGAACAACATTGCCAAAATGCACACAGCCACTGTCCGGCCCCGAAAGTGGAACACAGATCAAGCATACATATGCAGAACTACATCCTAAGACATACGAGATACAAAGAATAGTCTCGTGAAACAATGAGACCAACATTCTTCAAGCATATTACATTTCCCCTTAAACAGTAGAAGGAAGATTTACAACAAAAGAAATGTAAAATATTTAGGATAAAGAAAAAAACAACAGGAAAAGATGAACATAGCAATGGTACAATGATAAATGAAGAAAACCAAACTTGAGTTGAGTGAATTTACCCCAATGCGTAATCTTTGAACTTGCAAGGCAAACGCCTCTGACACCTCACACACATTTCAGACACGTCTCCTGTACTATGTACCTGAGAAGCCTGTTGCCCCACAACAGATGCAGGTGTCAAATGAACCAGCTCTGATTCCGCATGCACCACCTCTGATTCCGGATGCACCACCTCTGATTCCGGATACACCACCTTCGCCTGAAGCCAATCAAACCATTCACAATGGTCACCACTACCAATTCCCAGTTTGCTTATAATGTCTGCCTGGAAACTAGTAATTTGAACCAGGGACCTTTTTTTCCACAAACCCTTGTTCTCAAGGCGAGCTGACCCTTTGCTCGCCTGTGCCACAACCACTGGTGAGGAGTATCTAGACCTAACCTTTGCACCTTCTTTGGGTTTTTAATAAGCACCCAATCCTTCTTCTGTAAAGGTAGATCTTAAAAGTGCTTTCCAGCATCAAAACGTGATATCATATCTGCTTGTTTCTGCTGTACCCGGTCTTTAATTGTGTCCAAAGACTCCACATCCTGATTACTTTTCCCACTTAACCAGTAAGGAAATAAGCAAGTATGCTCTTTCTTACCCCTGCGAAGGGCAAAAGGCGTTCCACCTGTCGTGGAATGAGAGGTTCTATTGTAAGACTAAATTTGATCATGTATGAGCTATAAAGGTTCTTTTCCAGAAGAGACTGCAGTCAATATGCCTTTTTTCACAATTCGGTTTCCCCTTTCCACCAGGCCATTGGCAGTGGGAGACTACAGCGCCCCCTTAAAATGAGCTATATCATGCCGTTTAAGAAATGAACACATCCACTGGGAAACAAAAAGTGTACTGTTATCGGTAACAATGACCTTAGGTCGACCCTCCACAACAGACACTTTTCGTATTAACTTAATAACATTGTCAGTGGTTGCCCCATCCCAAAAGTAATAATACATCCATTTGGCATAATAATCTACAAGTAGGATTAAATACCTGTTACTAGATAATAAAAGTTAGTAGGGTCTCGAAAAATCTAGGCCTGTTTTGTTCCATGGATTCTGAGGAAATAGAACAGGATGCAATGGTGTGACCAGTGTTCTCCAATGCTTACCTGACAACAAACATTCTGCACAACCATCTATCATAGCTCTAACTTGAGACTCCAGGGAAGGCCACCAATAGTACTGTTTCAAACGTTGACAGGTCTTTAAGACACCTAAATGTCCCTGATGGGCTGCCTGAATGATTTCCTTGCGTAAGCTTTCTGGAGGAACAAAGAGGTCATGACGCATGACCATGTCTTGAACCACAGACAATTCATCAGCCACATTTGCAAAATTTCTCATCTCTGCAGAAAGGGTTCTACTTTCAGGCCAACCCTCAGCAATACATTATTTTATCTTGATAAGAGTAAAATCCTTGACATAAGCATCACACCATTCGGTTTCTTTAATATGTTCACATTCCAACACAGCATCGCCAGCTGCAACCACACACTCAACATCCTCAGTTTCATCTTGCCTGTCATCCAACGCCATCCTAGATAAACAATCTGCCTGAAGTTTTTGCCCCTGTATGTGCTTGATGATGAAATTATACTCTTGAAGTTTTGACATCAAGCGAACCACTCTGGCAAAGGGCTTGTTCACCCCGCTGCTATGTGCATGAGGGGCATATGCACAGTATATAACTCAAACTCACATCCTTCAAATATATGACAGAATTTTTTGAATGGCCCACACACACACGCGAGAGCTTTGCGCTCAATGGTACGGTAATGTGTCTCAGCAAGTTGTAGGGTTTTCAAAGAGTGAGCAACTGTGTGTTCGCTACCTACAACCCACTGCCCCAAAACTGCTCCAAGACCAGTGAGACTAGCATTTTTATGTTCTTATATAGCGCTCGACTACCCGGAGGCATCTCGGCGCTTGCCTTGGGAACCCGTCCTGGTTTTTCCCTGTGAGATAGCCCCTAACGGGTATCCCCAAGGTGAAAGCCAGGCATCCCGCCGCGGGGGGCCGTTGTGGAGATTAAGCAAGCTATTGCCCAGAGTTGCAGAGTGTGAACCCATGATTAGGTGAGGCACCGGAGCGAGAATTATCGAGTCCGTGGACATTTGAGCTCAAGACCCTGCCGCGTCGGGAATTGAACCCTGGTCCCGGGTCTGACCTCTGCTTCAGGGTCTGCCTGCTCTAACCAGTGAGCCACACTTCTCCACATTAACAGTCACAAAGCATTTGTAACCATCCTGAAATTAATGCTAAGCTGGAGAGTGCTCAATGAGTTTCTTGACTTGTTCAAAGACAAAATGGAGATCGTCTGTCCAAATAAACTTGGTCCCTTTCCTTAGAAGTGCCTGCAGAGGTTTCACTATCTGTGGGTAACCCTGCACAAAACGGGCACAGTACTCTGCAAGCCCTAAGAAGGACCAAAGAGATTCCCTATCTTTAGGTGGTGCAGAATCCCTGCTGACTTTAATGAGTGAAAAATTAGGTTTTATACCTTCAGGCGAAAGTGTATGTCCTAAGTACTCACGTTTCCAAACAGCAACTCTGCAATTGTCACACCTGACGGTCATGCCAGACTTGTCAAGCTTGCCAAGAATTCTGACCAGAGTGCGGTCATGTTCTGCTCGACAGCCAGCGTACAGCAAAAAGTCATCCTGGTAAGCTTGTACCCCAGGAACGTCTTCCAGTAATGTGTCCATCAGTTTCCAGAATACGCTGGCAAAGGATGCCGGACCAAAAGGTAGTCTGAGGTACTTATACGCACCAAACAGAGTTACAAAAGTGGTGAGCTCTTGTGACTCGATGGAAAGTGGGATCTGATGGTACGCTGACCTGAGATCTATTAAGGAGAATTTTTTTGCCTCACCCTAATTAGATAAAAGTTCTTGAATCCTAGGAAGGGGTGGCAGTCCACCAAGATGTTACGATTGAGCAAGTGCAAATCAGCACATAGTCTGACCTCTCCTGGCCTCTTGCACCCTAAAAGTATAGGGGAAACCGGAGGAATCACAAGATGCAATGATATCCTCAGAGCCTAAACTCTTCAAAACACCTTTCAATTCCTCCCTAGTGCTTAAGGGTAAAAGGTGCACTTTATGCACGACAGGTTGAGCATTAGGTTTTAGGCGAATTTTATGCTCAAAGCCCAAAACAATACCCACTTTGTTGCAGAAAACTTAAGTAAATTGGCTAAGAACACTACTAATATTGGGTTCTGAAAAGGAAAGGTTAGCCACATCCACATTACACTCATCATAATCCTAATAGTTGGCTGGGAGTTCACTGACAACCACAGGTTGATCTGCACCTGGTTTAAGATACAAAACATTTTGAACAAATCCTGCCAACCCACAATGTTTCTGCCTCTGAGAGCAACATATACTTTACTGAATGTGCACCTGCCTAGACATTCTATCCTGGAATGAAAATACCCAAACATGTCAATCTCGGTCTCCCCAAAAGCATTTGGGTTGACATCAGATTGTGTGAGAACAACACCAGTACCCCACCATAAAAGGTGACCCCTGACAAAATGGTTTTTGGAGATCCTGAGTCAGCCATGATTTGAATGGAAACAACACTGATAATCATTGCGCCTAGGACCTTTGCATGTATCAATTGAATTGCATTCAATAGTTAAAACAACACTGCTCAGATTCTCAGAACAACAGTCAATATCTTCAGCAACCTCAATGCTGTTGACCTTTGCAAATATTTTGCCACCTCAGAATACAGCTTGAAAGTTGCCATTTTTCTTTAATGACATACGCCTTTTTCCACTTGCAGGATAATTGAGAGCGATAACAATGTGGATTTTTGAACCACACCTAAAACACGTTAGCGGTTTCTTGAAAGATTGCCCGGAAGACCTGTTTACGACGTTCACAGCACACACAGAGTTGTCCTCGATCATGTGTATGCCGTGCAATGTTTGACTTTCATGAAGAACTTTGGATGAAAACATGGCACGTTCAATTCCTTTAGCTATATCAACAGTTTCCATTAAGGAAGGGTTCCTGAAACTGAGTAACCTCTATTGAATTATTTTTTAAAACAAGAAAAACGAAATTGGTCACAAATGCAAATATCTGTTGTAGCGCAGAATTCGCAAATTGCAGCCAAAATTCTCAAATCAGCAATATATTCTTTCACGCCCTCAGCAGCACTTTGTTTATGCTTAAAAAAATTGATGCGCTCAAGTACAATGCTAGATTCCTCAGAGGTCTGTTTACCAATGCACGCTATTGCCTCCTTGTACGCATCCCAATCATCACCTGAACCACCTGGTGCAGCAACTTGAGAAAGACTGTCAAAGACTTGTAGTGAAGCTCATTCAATACAACCATATAAAATTTGAAATGTACTCGCTGGTGGAAACTTTCAAGTTTACTTAATAAACAGTATTATTATTTATTATTATTATTAAAGGCTTTTATATCGCGCTCTATTACTAAAAAAAATAGTATCCTGGCGCGTTGAAGGCAGAGCAGACTAGGTGAGCGTAAATAGCTAGGAATACAGGGAGTGGGGAGGTTTAGGCTATAATATTAAAAAGATGGGTTTTTAGACTCTTCTTAAAGGAACAAAGAGTCGGTGCAGTTTTTAGATGAAGAGGTAAAGTATTCCAGGATTTCGCTGCTCTCACTGAGATCGATTGACCGCCAAGTCTGCAATATTTAAATTTGGGGACAGCCATTTGGCACAGATTGGCCGAGCGCAAAGGGCGATTGGGAATATACAGGGAGAACCTATTTCTCAGGTAGACAGGCCCAGTGTGATGGATGGCTCGATACGCCAGCACTAGGATTTTAAACAGAATCCTGTGGGCAACAGGGAGCCAGTGCAAAGCACGGAGAAGAGGTCGAGCACTGGAACGCCTTGGGACATTGAACAGGAGTCTGGCGGCGGCGTTCTGAATAACCTGAAGGCGGTGAATCAGGTAAGCCGGTAAGCCGGAAGGTAAGATACCTTCCACAGGTCCCCCTGTGTGGTACACAAGCCTGTGCCCAACACTTGCGGGGAGTGTACAGTTGGAGAAAGATAGGAAAGGTTTTTTAAGGCAAACAAGCGTTCCTATGTTCATATGTTAATTATACAGAACATATCAAACAGCACCATTACATGAATTTTAGCAATCAAAATACTCGTATACGGTGCTTAAGCAAGTCGACGGCGTTTCGGTCCCCCTAAAGGGTCATGGGAACCATCATCAGGACAACATAAGAACGCTTATGCCTTAAAAAACCTTTCCTATCTTTCTCCAACTGTACACTCCCTGCAAGTGTTGGGCACAGGCTTGTGTACCACACAGGGGGACCTGTGGAAGGTATCTTTGTTTTATCTTGTGATAATACTGTTTATTAAGTAAACTTGAAAGACCTCTGTCCGGCTGGACATGTCATTCTAAATATAGAATTGACTTCGTCTATATTTATTGTCCTTTACTTGTATGTGCATGGGACCACTGTTGTTCAAAAGAATTGTTCCCCGAGGTCCCCTGTTGACTGAGTTGGGGCCCCTTGTTGCTATTAACACACGGTGGAAACTTCACAGCATCAATCGCAAAAAGATGGTTCTCAAAACCACTTAACCACTGACACCACTTTATCAGAGCTTTGCCAGGTGTCTGCAAAAATGAAGGAGGCGTCTGAAATTGCTGCGAGGAAGCCATTAGACTGAGAATAGATATTAACATTTAAAGTGCGTTCAATGTGTGAAAAGTCAAATGCTAACTTGGTTCTGGGCCTTTAAAATACAGAAAGGGTAAAACTTTTTTTTTTAAATGAGTAAAGAGAGAGAGAGAGATGGTCGAGGACCTCTCTCTTAGTTTTAATTCTTTTACACTTCTCTTATTTTTTGTTTATATAGATTGTAAGCGCTGCGTATTGTAGCAGAAACAAGCTCTCAAGCGTGTTGTAGAGGTTAGATGTAGAACCGCGTTGCTGGTTGTCATGGCAATGCAAGCGGGAGCACGTGACCTCGATGGTGTTATGGCGGCGTGCCAAGCAATTAGCAAAGTACAGGCCGCAGCGGGCCATGACAGTACCTTGTGGAGAGTGGTGTGTCCATGGGGCAGGCAGAAACTGAAGTGTAAGGCGGCATGACAGTTAATAGGTTTGAGTGGTACAGCAGCGAGCAGAAACAGCAGTGATGCGGCTGCCCGAGACCACCACAGGGGGCCACTCAGGAGGGCGGCCCTCTAGTGGCATCGGGTTTCCTCTCTCCCTACCCCCCCTCTATCGAGGGGGGTTGGCCTGGGGAGGAGTCCCCTCCAGGGTCACGGGCGTGCTGCGTCATGTCCGATGCGCCAGGCAGGGTGAGGGGTACATAAGTTCCCTTCACCATGTTTAAGGCATCTTGCTGCACCGGACACGCCGCGGACGCCTGGGAGCTGGACACGCTGTCTCCCACCCTACCGCTTACTCAGGGGCAGGGGTGTTATGACGAAGCTCAATCTGGGCATGGTCGTGTTGCTCGGTGTGTCCGGGAGTGTGTTCGGGGGCACTGAGGTTTCGGAGCCGGAGTTGCTCCGTTGCAGTGGGTTAGCACTTGCCTTCATAGGGCCTTACCATGTGGCTCTGCACCATGTTCCACGCTAGGCCCGACCCCCCCACCCCCACGCTGTTTTCGTCTCGACCACGCGGGTGGCGAGAGCGAACTTCCGCTGGGTGCCCCCACTGCGATACGCTTTGGGGTGCCAGGGGCTGCACCGTGGCCACAGGCTTGATCAGCCGCAGGCTCCGGGTATTTAAATGCCCTCTGGTTTCCCGTGCATGGACCAGGCCCGCTCATGATCTGAGTGTCGTTAGGCTGCACTAGGTTGGGGGCTGCAGTCCAGGCTTAGCTCTGGTCACGCAGGCTATGCTGGCTGCATCGTTGGGGTTTGGGGCAGCAGACACCGAGGGTACGCACCTGGGTAGATGAAGAGAGTCCGGACAGAGTGCGGCGCATTTTTGATCTGCTCTGGCGAGCGCATTCCTGACCGCCAGCTGGCCTCTGCGACTGATTGCGGCATGGTGCTGGAGTGGGCGGCGAACTTTGCGGCAGATACGGGATTGACTCGGGCGTTGCCCTGCCACAGCATCCAATTTCCTAGCCCCCAGACTTTCCCACTCCATGTAGCCAGGTTGAAGGGTACCCGGACGCAAGGGAGGACCGGAAGCTCTCATTCCCATGCAGCGAAGGGGGTTACTCAGTGCGCGAGTGAGTGGGGAGCTCAGGGCGTGACCTTTTACTATCCTACGTAGCTGGGGCACCGGACGCCCCAGGTAGTCTGGCCAGGGCCCCAGCGGGGCGTCACAGTGCGAGTCGGACCAATGTTCCCCTGCTGCAGTGTGTCTGTCCGCAATTGTACAGCATGGGTCCAACCGAGGCTTGAGAAGGGAGAGTTCTGGGTCTGCGGAGTAAGGAGGGTGTTGGGCGTGTTGTAGAACCGCTTAAAACGATTTGCGGTAAATGGGGGCAGTAACCGCGTATAAAATGTAGCCTGGCTACGTTAGACAGACTTTTCTCACACCTGAGTATTGGGAGCCCCTATAGTGGAGAATTCGGAGGAGAACTGGACAGACCACTGCCTCCAGGGACCGGCTGTCCACCGGTTTGTGTTTAAGACACAGTCTCATGGTGCCCGAGTTAAATCATGGTACATGTAGGTGTCAATGTCAATTCTGTCTGGGCATTCGACCCAATCTGTGTCGCAAGTGACTACTCAGTGGGCATTGTTTCCCTGCCCCCACACCCCACCTAGACACATGCATGTCAGGGGGCCAAGGTGGGGCACTCCAGTGAGGTCCACCTTCCCTTTAGCTTTATTGGTTTAGGGTGTATGTCTGGATTGCGGGATTAGGGGGGGTTACGGGTTTGTGGCCGATTCCCGGGGAAGTGGCCCCCGTCGGCTGGTTCCTGCATGCTGCGAAGGTTTCCTGGTGGTTTTTTAATTGGCACTAAGGCTTTAGACCTCTATGCTGTTTCACAAGTCCTCGTAGTGCCCTCACTAGATGGGATGATTTTGATCAGTTGGGCAGGGCAGCTAGTATTGGGACTATCGCCGAACCTCAAGTGCGCCATACAAATCCAGGTTCAGCATCACAGGATTAGTGCAGAAAGCCCGGCTGATGGTGTTTTGTCGCCTACTAAGGCAGACTGGGTCGATAAGTCGCCTATGTCATGGAATTGGAGGACATCTGCATAGCAACAGGTGGATAGCACAAGGGGTGCTTATGGCACAGTCAATTATGTTGCAGGATAGTTATTGTTACTCTAGGGGACGGGGATCTTATTCCCAGGTTCGGTTTTTCTTTGCCGTTGGTTACCAGCCCAATGGTGGGACAGTACAACTTTACACTTACTCTGGGTGATTACAACGCATGGAGAGGGGCTGCGGAGGCAATGCCTCGGCCCCTAAAGGACTAGGTTTAATTTGAGTGTGGGGGAGTGGGGCGTGCAAGCCCAGCTCATCATGCTATGTCTGGTCAATGCAGCTAAAAGTGCCCTCTGCAAACAAGGGCAGGCTAGAGGTCGCTGCAGTTAAGACATTTCACCCGCTCTTTAGCCAGGGCAGCAGGCGGGTTGTGGAAGTTGTCACCTAACAAGTGTGGTGCGGTGCATACAAATTTGGTAAACACTGTGTTAGAGCCACACAGCCACAGGGTATTATAGACCAGTGGGCATTCCCAATATTCAGGAAACGGCAGGTATTTGCACATAACTTTTCCCCCTGGTTCCACAGACTTGTCGGGCTCCCTGGGGTATCCTTCTGTGGGCTAGAACCAGATAATAGAAGAAGCATCTTTTTGGACTGGGGTCCCGAATACGTGGATAGCCAAGCACTTGGGTGGACGTACCATGAAAAGCATGGTCACTACTAGGGTGGTCCCCAAGTTCTGGGGTCTACCTGGGGTGGAGCATTAAGTCTTCAGTCCTTAAGTAGCATCCAGCAATCCATCAATCAAAGTAAAGGCAGTTAGCGATAGATATCAGTGAATGGGTACCATAGCTGGCTATTCAGCGACGTCGTGCCACGGGGGCATGTGCGCTTCACAAATACACGGAGCTGCAACCAGAAGGGGCCAAGTGAAAAAAAACAGTAAAGAGTATTAATATATGTATGTATCTGGCGTTTCCGCTGGGTGGAGTCAGTCTCATTTAGAGGTACGCCCAGGGGGAAATGGTGTGCTCCTTAATGTTCCCATGACCTAGGTGGTGTGTGGCATCTCCCACATCAAATGTTAGGCACCATAGTACAGACAGTGCGCCCTTTATTGAATCAAACAGATTCTCTAAGCAGGTATGCATAGGGGGCTTCACCAGGGGGAGCTAAGCGGGCGAAATTCCCATAAGGGATGCAGGCCGAGTGCTGGAGGGCAGCCTTGCTCATTGTCTCATACGCCTAGTTATAGACATTCCTGTGTGCCTTGATGTAGCAAGTGAAGGGACTGTGCCATGGTTAAGTATAATCCTTCTCGCCCTAATAGCCTAAGTAGGCAGCGGGGGTAGGAGCGGTCTCTCAACAAGTGAGCTGCTGTCCCAGAGATGGAAAACATTGAGTCAGATGGTGAACACCTATCACCAGTAGGGATGGACTTGTTAGACTTACATGAGGCGTTAGCACAAAGGGGTTGCAGGCAAAGACGAGAGCGGTTTGGTGGGGGGCCCTGGCGGCGACGGTGGCCGCCTCCAGGGCTTTGGCGGAGTTACTGGGCGATCTGGAAGCAAATTTCTACAGAAGGGTACCTCTACGCAGCACATAGGGGTGCCATAGCTTAACCTCAGGAGCCTCATGAGAGGTTCCTGGAATCTGTGTCGGCGCAACGTTAGTCCTTCCGGCGGTTGTGGGACTGAGCAACCGGGGGCTTGCCTAGCTACGCTCCGCCCTGAAAGGGGCGGGAGTATAAGGAACCAATGGTCACATGATCCGGGAAGGGGATCACCAGAAGGGCAGTACAAGGTGGTTCGCCATGGTGCTGCTTGGCTCATCAGGCGGGCCGGTGGCAAGAATGCTGCCTGCCCTTGGATAGCCCGTAAGCTACCCTACCAGATTACATAACGTTGTATGTAATAAACCTGCAGCAGTTTTTCCAAAGTCTAAACTTGTGTGGTGTGTATTTATTTGCGGGATGCATGCTAAGGGGGGGGACCTTTGCCATGATGGTACTATGCGGCTGCCCGAGGCCTCCGCAGGGGGCCACTCAGGAGGGCGGCCCTCTAGTGGCATCGGGCTTCCTCTCCCCCCACACCCCCTCTATCGAGGGGGGTTGGCCTGGCGAGGAGTCCCCTCCAGGGTAGCAGGTGTGCAGCGTCATGTCCGGTGCGCCAGGCAGGGTGAGGGGTACATAAGTTCCCCTCAACATGTTTTCGGCCTCTTGCTGCACCGGACACGCCGCGGAGGGGGTGGGACCTTTGCCATGATGGTACTGTGAGTGGCACAACACTGACTTAGATCGGAGCAGCACAAATGGATGAAAACCCTTCCCCGGTGGGTGTTAAAAGATCCCGATTGTCACCAAGATGAAGTAAGTAGGCGAAGAAGTGTGGAGCTTTCAAAGTAGGGTTTATTAAAGTCCAGTACAGTTCACCCATGACCGGGAACGTCCAGCAGTTATGAATCCTGGCAGCAACTGAACAACTTTTCCAGGATGCACACAGCCACTGTTCCGCCCGAAAGTGGAACACGGATCAAACATGTACACATGCAGAACTACATCACGAGACATAGATGATACAAAGAAAGGTCTTGTGAAACAATGAGACCAACATTCTTCAAGCTTATTACAAGCTGTTGTAAAACAACAGCAAGAGAAAAATGGCCCTAAAAATTGATTCATTTACAAAGCATCAATGCAATCACTGGATATTTGTAAAAGGATAATTGCTAAGTTGAAAAGTGAACAGAGAGCTAATAGGGGAGATTTAGAAGGGGATGATCCGAATAAGGTTAATGTATTCCAAATGGTCAAACAAGTAAACATAAACAAACACTCCCGTATCTAATAGGTCTGGCCTTTGTATAAGCTGGTTAATGGGTGGGATAGTGTAGGAATACACGGATGGTTAATAGTGTTTAAACGTATCAGAGAATGAGGATAGTTTGATGGAAGAAGGTGAGAGTGAATGGATGGATTATCGACGAGGTCAATAATGTTTTAAAAACGTTTGGATCCTCTATGGATTGTCTAGACTGGAAAACGAAAACAATAAAAGCGCACATTGCTCTCTTTGATCGATTGAAGGCATATTTTTGCAAACCTGCCAACTCTAGGAAAGTTAAAAATAAGAGACCCCAAGGCTGGTATAATGCGAACTGCCTGCATACTAGAGCTGAATTAGGATCAGCTCTAGCTAATGGGGATCCCGGTAGAGTAAGACAGACGCAGCACTGCTACAGGAAAGCTGTCAAGGAAGCCAAAAAGTTATTGGACCAGGGAAGATGGGCCGAGTTAAAGGATGCCTGTGTAGCTAGAAACCAAAAATTATTCTGGGACCATTATAAATGGGGCAGGAGGGACAGCCAGATACACCGCAGAATAATGTAGCCCAGCATCTCTGGGTGGAGTATTTTAAACCCCAGTATGCTTGCCAAGATGGTGAGAAGGACATTGAGCCGTTCTCACACAAATCTTATTCCAGTGGGATATTTACTCTATCAGAGGTTGACAGGGCATTAGATACAGTCATCCCTGGAAGAGCGTCGGGTATTGATTGTGTCCCTACGGATGTTTTTATAAACAATAAAGCATCCTGGCGCATATATATATCGAGCATGTAGCCAATGCAATTGCTTGCGGTGGTGTAATGCCGCCTTCATGAAAGGAAGCCAAGATAATACCAGTCTTTAAAAAGGTTGACAAATCCATTGTGGGTAATTACAGACCAATCAGCCTTATAGACTCTATGCAAAAGATCATGGGGAGGCTAATTTTATACAAAGTGCAGTCTTGGCCTCTGGAAAACCAAATATTAACACCACTTCAGGCTGGTTTTCGTCCCCTTACAAGTACAATAGACCATGTCTTTCGCTTCATTACTATATACTGGAAGGTAGTAGTTCTGGGGAAAGGGGCACTATATGCCGTATTTGTGGATTTGAAGGCAGCCTTCTACTTGGTCCCGCGTAGTAAATTGTGGTGTGTCTTAAGGGAGATGGGGATTGCTCCAGAGCTGTTGTCATTAATCATACGCTTACATGAGGATAACTACGCCCGGGTCCGGTGGGGGTCCAGGGGTGAGGTGACCGAACCTTTGCCATTTGACAGGGGAGTGCGTCAGGGTTGCGTTTTAGCGCCTACCCTGTTCTCACTGTTCGTCAACGTGACAGCTGATTATTTCTTCCTTGTCCCTACCGATGCCCCGGTGTTGGCGGGTGATTACATTCCTATCTTCTTGTTCGCTGACGACACCCTAATCATCTCCAAGACACCCAGTGGTCTCCAAAGGGCTCTCCAGCGGTTCGAAGATGTTTGTACTTTACGGGGTTTAGAAATGAACACGGCAAAGACCAAGTTTGTGTCTTTTTTTGTTGTTGTAAGACTTTATTAGCAGTTGTCAATTGCACATTACATCATTTGCGTGTGTAGATGACAGTTTTCACGCCATATTCATTTCGATGCTTGTAATACACAGCTATTTAGCCGACAACCTTCCGGTCCGGCAGCAGTTAAGAACGTTGTGCTTGAGACATTCCTTCAATGAATAAAGAAATTAATAGTCCTACGTTTGTTAACTTTTTTTTTCTGAACATAACCATGGACTCATTAGGAACAATAAACAATATATCAGGACATTTATATACGGTCAATCAATCATATCAGTGGGTTTTACCGACGTACTATTCCGTATCTTTTCTTGTGAGTTTTTCAAAATATCTCCCTCTTCCACACCCGTATCCCTCCCAGTATCCCGTCAACGGGTATGTATCAGTTTTCCAACTCATCCTCTTCATCAGAGCTGTCATCTCCTTCTTCCGGTAAAGGTTCACACAGGTCACCCTATACTTATTCCAGGGTAACCATATCCTGTTCCATTTGCGAGGGTTGGCTCTTGTCTTATAAACCGCTCGCTCGGTTACCATCAATCTATCCATGTGTTTGCACCATTGTGCCGACGTCAGTGCGTCCGCCGCCCCCCATTTCTGCGCTATGTCGCGCTTGGCCGCCATCGCTCCTATCACTACCCACTATTGCCCCCGTCGTGTTAGATCTGTCTTCCCGCATATATTCAATAGACAGACCCTCGGGTCCGGTGTGAGCGATACTTCCAGTGTTTGTGAAATGGTCCTCATGATTCGCTTCCAGTATTCGCTAATGATCGGGCATCCCCAAAGTGTGTGCAGAAGTGTTCCTTCCTCTCCACAGCCTCTCAAGCAGTTTGGGTGATCAGTCCTGTGTATTTTGTATAGAGTAGTTCTGGTGTAATACACTCTGTGCAGTATTTTAAATTGTATCAATCGGAAGCGGGCCGACACTCCTACCTTTCTCGGGGATGCCAATGCGGCATTCCAGTCAGTTTCATCCATTTCCCCCAACTCCTCCTCCCATTTATCCCGTAATTTAGTTAATGGATCAGGTAGATTGTTTAGCAGCTTTCGATAAGTGAGTGATGTAGCCCCCGTTTGTATATAATCAGTGAGCAGGCGGTCCTCCAACGGTGATGATACGGGCACCTTTGTCCCTGGCTCTATGGCTGTCATTAATGCATGTCTTATCTGTATGTACCTATATGTCTCAGTAGGTCCTAAGTCATATTGTTGTTGTAAGAGTGAGAATGGGATCATACCAGTACTCGTCCATAAGTCTCCCACTGTAGAAATTCCTATATTGTCCCATTGGGTGAATACCTTACTATATCTCAGCCACCCCAGTGATTTAGTATCCCACAGAGGTGTAAGTTTAGTTATTATGTCCCCCCATTTCAGTCTAGTCTGTGCCTTGTGCCAAAGTATTATCGTATGCTTCGTCGGGCCTATCAGTTTTGCCATTAGACTCTTGTTATATAATGGCGCCAGTAGACTGTGTGTGCCTAGCTGCGTTCTGTCCGCCAAATAAGCTGGGTCTTCTTGTGGTGCGTGGATCCACTGGTTTATCACCTTGAGTTGGGACGCCCAGTAATACAACTGTATATTTGGCAGCGCTATCCCACCGTTATACCATCCACGGTTGAGTTTTATGTGTGCCACCCGAGCCGGGCGTTCTCCCCATAACAAACCTGAAAGCACTGCTGTCAGCTTTTTAAAATACGAAGGTGGGACTAGGGTCGGTGTATTTTCCAATACGTACAAAAAACGTGGAAGTGCTTTCATTTTAAATAAAGCAGCTCTACCTAGAAGTGTCAATGGTAAATTTGTCCAGTATTTTGCATCTGCCTTTAAGCGAGTGAGTGGAGGTATCAGGTTCTGAGTAAAATGGATCGAGGCGTCTCGGGTGACGTAAATTCCTAAGTATTTAAACGAGGAGTCTGCAATAGTCAATTGGCATTCGCTGGATAGATGTGGCAGAGGACCCTTCAGTTCATAAATAATCGATTTCGACCAATTTATGGTGTAACCAGAGTGGATACCATGTGTATTGCATAAGTCAAGCAATATAGGGATAGCAGCGGCTGGGTCGGACAGGTATATCAACATGTCATCAGCGTAGAGGGAGACTCTATCCTCCCAGTGCTCCCCCCAACTCACCCCTTTCAGTAATGGAGTAGCTCTAATAACGGTTGCTAGTGGCTCCAGAACTAACGCAAACAGCAAGGGGGAGAGCGGGCAACCCTGTCTCATTCCTCTAGCCAACGGTATTTCTCGTGAAATGTGTCCATTGGCCGTCACATGCGCGACAGGTTCTGTGTATCAGAGTTTTATCCATGCAATAAATTTAGGGCCGAAGCCCATGTGTGCCAGGACTGCGAAAAGGTATGGCCACTCCACTAAGTCGAACGCCATCCTGGCGTCTAACGAGAGTATGACGGCTGGTTCCGTCAATAAGGGGGCCCTCGCCAGTGCGCCATGTACTCGTCGGAGGTTCAGTGCCGTGCTCCTATGGGGCATAAAGCCAGATTGGTCTGGATGGATCAGGAGGGATAGGTGAGGCATCAATCTGGTAGCCAATGTTTTCGCCAATATCTTGGCTTCCGCATTGAGTAGCGAGATTGGCCGGTATGATGTGCACTCGGCGGGAGGCCTACCCGGTTTCGGGATGGCAACAACAGTGGCCATCTGATGATCAAAGGGAACGACCCCCCGCTCCAAGCTGTCCTTGAGCATAGCCAACAACGGCTCGCTTAGTGTGTCTGTCATCGTTTGGTACCATTCAATCGGGATACCGTTGGGGGCTACCGCTTTCCCTGTGTGTAGTGTATTGATTGCTGCCTGAATCTCATGTACCGTCAGGTCCGCCTCCAGTTCATCCACCGCGTCTTGGGGTAAAGTCGGGGTGTGCACCGTTTGGAGGGCCAGCGTCGCAGCACTCGCCGTGACTTCCCTTTCCGGAGTATATACTCCCTGAAAATGGTCCGCGAGGATATCAATTATTTCTGATGGGTGTGAGTGCAGCTTCCCACTCGGGTCTGCCAATTGTAGTATGGTCCTGCTACCCTCTTTTCTTTTATCTAGCCACGCCAATAGTTTACTGGCCTTGTCTCCTATATTGTATACTCTAGTCGCCGTCGCTGTTATTTTCTCCATCGTTTGTTGTCGTATATGATCAGTATGTGCTTGTTGGCATAGATTAAGTGTGTGTAGTGTGTCCTCTGTTGGGTGCTCCATGTGTGCCGTGTTTGCTGCTTCAAGGTTTAGTTCCAGATCCCTCAACTCCCGTTGTTGCGTGCGCTTATGCCCTGTTATTGTTGTAATGGCATGACCTCTCAAAACTGATTTGTATGCTTCCCATAGGGTAGTGGGGGACGACACCGAACCAGTATTCTCAGCAAAGTAATGCCGGGTCGCCTTTTTTAATTCCTTCCGGACATATGGTACCTTAATATAACCCGGATAAATTGGATATAACCTTTTGCGAACTCTTCCCGAACATGAGATGTTTAGTGTTAGGGGGGAATGGTCCGAGATACCCCGGGGTCTAATCTGCACATCACTAACTGTAAGGTGACCGTCCCCTAGTGTGAGAAAGTAATCTATGCGGGACAGACGATTATGAGTTACAGAGTAGTAAGTGTAGTGTCGGCCCTCGGGATTGAGGTGCCGCCAGACATCCAGCAGCCCTTGCGCCTCGATAAATTCTTGAAAACGGGACGGACCAGGTGTGTGCGTTCGGGTCGGGAACCTATCCTGTGTGTTGTGTGCCACTGCGTTGAAATCTCCTCCCACTACAAGGTCGCCTTCCGGAAGATCTAACAGTAATTTCCCCAGCTCGGGTAGAGTGGTCACGTGCAGTGCTGGTGGAATATATACAGAGACAACGTTGAGTGGTTTGCCTTCCCATTGCCCAATCGCCACTGCAAAACAGCCATACTCATCGGCTCTCGTGGAATGCAGTATAAAGCGAGATGCCTTTCTCATTAGAATACCCGTTCCACGAGACCCGGAGGTAAAGTCCGAGTGCACTATCATACTATATCCACGTCTGTCCAGTGCTTTGCTCGCAGTCCCCACTAGATGTGTCTCCTGAAGAAGAATTAGATCCGGATTTAGTCTCTTAATACCCTGCAGGACCAGCCCCCTCTTTATCTTGTCTCCTAGGCCCCTCACATTCCAGTACATCAATTGTAATGGAGTTACCAGCCCCATGCATGTGTTTTCATTTAGAGTAGCTGATTGTGAGTTGTGTGCCATTGCATATCTATCAGGTCTAGCTTATACATTTCAATATCTGCTTGCCATAGTGTTCGGTATATACCCATCTGAGTATTCAGTTTGTCGTGCTGCACATTATTTCCTTGAGTCAAACAAAACAAAAAACTAGAAACCCCCCGATACCCAGAACAACCCCCCTCCCTGCCCCCCTGCTATACGGACACAAAACCGCCCGCCCCCCAACCTAGCAGAGTGCCTGTCCCGTTTCCCACACCAAATACTTGCTTGCGGGGGTGAAGATTCTCCGGAGCCGGCGGCCCCTCATACACTCCTCGGAAGCCCTCAGCCCAGTGTCCTATAGCCGACCTTCAGGCAGAACGCAAAGTACAAGGTCAAGTTTCTGATTGTCCTCTTGGAGATTAGTGTTCCTTGCTGGCGCTCTCCTCAATCACATCTCTGTCTTGTGAGATTTCCTCCTCCGTCCTGTGAGACGTTTGCGAGCCCTCCGGAAGTCCCATGTGTTTGTCCTTTTTCGATCTGTTGGATCTGCAGGGCTGTGTTGCCGGTCTCCATCCATCGAGCCAGTCTCTCGCAAGTTCAGGAGTGTCAAAGAACCAAGTCTTATTGTCCGATACCACTCTGAGCCTTGCCGGAAAAAGCATGGAGTAAGGGATCTCTGTCGCTCTTAGTTCCTTCTTGACCTCCAGAAATGTCCTCCTACGGCGCTCAACTTATGCCATATAATCCGGGAAAAAGGCCAGTGTGGAGTTGAGGATCTTCACCGGAGGGGACACTCTAGCCGCCTGCAAAATGGCGTCCCTGTCCCGGAAGTTGAAGAGACGGGCCAAGATGGGTCTTGGTGTCGCGCCTTGCTTAGGTTTACCCCCGGTACTCGATGCGCTCTTTCCACAGAGAAAAAGGCAGCTAGTTCCTTTGGTTGGAGCTCTTTTTTAATCAGGTCCTCCACATATAGGTCGGTTGCTCTATTGCCTTCGGATTCCGGTACACCAAGAATTCTTATGTTGTTCCTTCTCGAGCGACCTTCCTGATCGTCCAGCTTTTCACGCAGTGTTTTGTTCTCTACCGCCAATAGTTACATCGCCGTTTGAAGCTCGGAGACGTCTTCCACTAGGGACTTCGTGACCACCTGGATCGATTTCACTTTTACAGACATTTTTTGAAAGTCGGCACAGATCAATGTGATTTCAGTGGATATTGAGCCCACCGTGGCCTGTACTTGAGTTAGTGCTCTCATGATGTCGTCCAGTGTCGTTTTCTGCGTGTTCGCCCCTTCCGCCATCTTGCCGACTGGGGCCGACGGGGAGGACGACGCCCCACCACTGGCGAATCTATCAATTCGGGTCTGCGTAGTGCCTCCTCTCGTGTTTTTTCCAGCCATCCTTACCCCTTCGCACCCTAAAAGTCTTGCAGGGTATATCTCCCAGTCGTCCGGGGTTCCGTGGGGTCTGGCGTGTAACTGGTCGTCACCTTTCTCTTCGCGTGGATAGTAGGCCAATACCTCCCGATACGCACAGGTTCTCGCAGTGTGGAACCCTGCAAGTCTCCAAGCGAGTCGGGAGCCGGTACTATAAGGCCAGAGGTCCCACTTTCAGAAGGTCGATCTTGGTGTTGTGGCGATGGTGTTCAAAGGCGGCCGATGCATTGAGTACTACATGCTAAGATGGCGGACCGACCCTTTGTTCTTCTTTGGTTTCAGTTTCACCTGTCTGCCGTCTGGAAGAATTCTTATCTGATCGCCTGTAGTTTGTCTTCTTATATGTGGCAGAGTCTAATCAAGACTGTTCGATCAATTCTCGCTGTTATCGAACTCGTGACAAACTTTTTGGACCGTGGTCGTGCATTTCAGGTGGGGTCGAACCGAGCTGCCCTCGTCCCTTCTCGGCCGATAATTCAGCATAGATCCCGGCTTGTTATGGTCGTCCAGGCCTCAGGGTCGTCACAACATAAGTTCAGTCTCCAATGTCGGACAATCTCCAAAGTTGCTGTCCTGGGTCCCGCCCGGTCCTAGGCTTCGGAACCCTCTGTTAGAGCATCTTTTCTGCACGGATAAGTGGTCGATATTAGGAGAGGCCGTCCGATCTACGGAGCTCTTCTTTTAGGCTGCCGCCATGCTCGGCTGCTAGCCACGCCCCCCAAGTTCATGTCTTTCAATGAACATAGATCTTTCAGGGGGAAAGTTTACATGAGTAATGTTCCCCTGGAACAGGTCAATGCCTTCACCTATTTGGGTGTAACCCTACAGAAGGATATGGGCTGGAAAAATCAATTTGGGCTGGCTGTTTTGAAACATAAGCAACAATCTGGTGTCCTTATAGCCAAATTTAAATCTTCTTACACCAAAACAGTTAGCCCGGTGCTGGAGATATATGGCATGAAGGTTCTAAGCTCTGCCCTTTACGGTGCAGAGTTATGGGGGTTTGCAAGCCTTAATCAACTAGCTGTTGCTGAGAATTCCTTCTTACGTAGGGTTATTGGAGTCCCGCAAAGTACACCGATGCAGCCTCTCCTGTTAGATCTAGGTAGGAAAGCTGTAGAAGACCTTGCGAAACTTCTCCCTTTACTATATTGGCGAAGATTGTGGTGTACAGAAGAAGTATCGCATTATGCCAGAGGTCTAAAAGACATAATGGATGCAGACTCCAATCATAAAATAACCTGGTTGAAGAAGATTAGATCGCTCATACTGAACCTAGCCTTGAGCGAATTGTGGAATGATCCTAGCAATGCCGTTTTTCCATCCAAAAATATCCTGAAGGATAGGTATTGGGATTCGATCGAGGTTTCAGTATGCTCGAAGGAACACTCGAAGCACTTAACAACCCGCTTTTTGGAATTTAAATCAAAGCCTGTTTTGGAGAAATATTGGGATGCAATCGAGAACCCCCTTGACCGAAGGGTGTTTTTCCAGCTTAGGGTGGGAGTACTGCCGTTAAGGCTGTTTACCAGCAATTGGACTGGAGCCACTAATAATGCATGCCCATGGTGTAAAGACAAACAGGAATCGATAAGCCACCTATTGTTTTTTTGCCCAATATACGCCACTCCACGGCGTGTATGGGTCATACCAATATGTAAGTCACTGACCTTTCGTAAGCATGATGATGCATTAAGAGTTTTATGTACGGACCCAGCCTTACCAATTGCAATCGCCATGGCTAAGTTCCTTGGTTGGGCTTGGTCTATTCGAAATAAAGCACTGAAATTGGCATGCTGACCATTGATAACCATTTACTGGTAATTGGTAGTTGTGAATTAAATAAACATCCCATTTGACTGATTACTGATGAGATCAGGGTCCTTTAACTGTGAATTTTATAAAGCAATTATTGATGATCTATGAGGTATACCCCTGTTTGTTTTTATCAAGATGGATTCGACAAGTTGTATTGTAATTTAATTACTTCTTTAAATTATTTATATGTGATGTATAGTTAGATTTTAATATTATATTGATGATGATGTATTATGATTTTATGATTGTTGTGCTGTTAGGACTCAAACTGTCGAATAAAGCTTACTTTGATTGAATGGATGGACAACAATACGAGAGTGGAAAGATGGACCAGTGTGAGGCGGATAGAAGTAGAGATGGATGAATCAGATTGTGGGGCTAAATAGATGACTGTGAAGTGGGATGCCCCAAAAGAGAGCATAGATGGATAAATAAATGAAGAATGAAGAATGGGTGACTCGATGGATTAATTAAAGCACAGTTATATATGGATGAGGAGATAAGACTTCAAGGATGAGTAAATGACTGAGCGACTTGAAGGATAAAAGAGCGTGAAAGGATGAATGAGAGCATGACAAAGAAAGTAAAAGAATGTAAAAGGTGGATAGATTAGTTACAGTAGGAGGAGTGTGATACATGGATGGGTGAGAGTAAGAATGGATAAATTAAAGTGAGGATTAAAGGATGTGAGTGACGTTAGACAGATGAGTATGATAGATTTGAAAGATTGATAAGAATCATTGAAAAACGAAGAAGGAGGGAAGGGGTGAGGGTATGTCAAAAATGATAGTACAAACAGATGAATGAGTGCGTACAGGTAAACGATCAATAGTGTGTGGATGGATAAATGAATGAATGTAAGTATAGTTTAAGGGGGATTGAATGAGAAAGCATAGGTTATTGTGAAAATGGTGAATGAGAGTCAGGGACTGAAAAAATGGATAAATCAATTAATCAGAATCTGAGAATAAATGGATGAAGGAGTGGGGATAAATCAACAGGAAATGAATGATAGCTAAGATGAATAGAAGAGGATGTATGGATGAGCGAATTAAAGTATGAGGATTGGCGTATACAAGATGAATAAGTGACAGCATGAGGACCCTTGAATATAGAAATGTGTGCACATGAATGGAAGAGTTGCTGAATGGATGGACAAGAGAACGATAACCTCTTCCATGCTCATGACTAGCTCAGCTCGTCATGAGGCACGGTTGAGCTGCCCTCATCACGAGCTGAGCATGTCATGATCGTTGGAACGTTTGCACGCGGGGATAGTTAACCCTGCTGTGCTGAACGTTCCAAAACGGGTGTGGTTGTGACGAGCTCTGCTCGTCATGAGTGCAGCTGCACTGTGCCTCATGACGAGCCGAGCTAGTCACAAGCACAGCGGCGCCGCGCGCCGCCCCCCTCCCCCCGCAAGGCGGGGGGTAAACACCTTGCAGTGAAGGGGTTAAGACTGGAGCGATTAAAGAACACTTCAAATAAAAACATGTGTCTGAGATGGGAGTAGGAATGATAAACTCATGCACCTGCCACGGAGGCTGGGCATGTAAGAACCTCCACTGCATCACATATCTCGCAGCCAAGCACACTGGCCACGCCTGCTCAGGTTATACAGTGATGAACTATTCTGGACAATTTCAACACAGCCATGGTAAAAGCAAATGTATTGCAAAAAATGCAATAGTCTACTCACAAAGGCAAATACAAGCACACTGACACACCCACACAGCGCAGATTGTATAGCTTCACCTCCTGGCTCAGATGCTCATCTTGCCCAGCCTTGGTTGGGGTACGAAGTTCACCTTTCCACTCATCTGTGCTGCATGGCAATGTCACCTCAAACAGTGGCCTATCATCAGTATGCCCCTTCCTGTCAGCTATTGCCCCAGATTGTCTCCGTGTTGTCCCCAAGCCTGTGCCTCTGCTTGTAAATTCTAGCCTCATTGTTAAAGTGCGTTATCCCACCGCACCATATCCTGCAATCCAGACCATGTGCGGTCGCATGTTTATGTTCTTCTCCTCCACCCCTCCTGGCTCAGATTTTACCAGGTTATCCCTTAGATCTCTGTCTTTCTTCCACAATCAACCCTCCGCCACCTAGGAGCCCCTGGCTCTAGGGGATACGCATATGTCTGGATTGTTTTGCTTCTTTGGTAGTGATAGAGGCAATGGCAGTGGTACATCTGTCAGGTGAATTGGCTCAGTGTAAATGCAGGAGCACTCAGCTCCGCCCTCACCACTGAGCTGCACACTCTTGCTAAATGGTTGCTTGTTTGCCTCTTTGTAAAGTGCAACAATAGCTATGGCAATAGTTTAAAGGTATTAAAAAGTATTACAAACACACACACAAAAAAACACATTTAAAACATAATAAATAGTAGAACAAAAATTGACGAGAATACAGTATTAAGATAAAGAACTTCAGATTAAAAAAAAAAAAAAATT
The DNA here is from genome assembly GCF_964263255.1 of Lissotriton vulgaris. Classification (NCBI taxonomy): domain Eukaryota; kingdom Metazoa; phylum Chordata; class Amphibia; order Caudata; family Salamandridae; genus Lissotriton; species Lissotriton vulgaris. The sequence goes on from NC_141696.1 coordinate 600,624,930, forward strand.
CAGATTTTCCTTACATACAAAGGAAGATGGAGTACCTCCAATCAACATTTTGCAGAGTATCCCATAACTGGCACTTTTGACACACAGAGTTTTACCACCAAACATATTTGGATCCACATTTGAATGGAGACATCTGCCAGAAGCTTTGAAATTAACTAATTCAGGAAAGTAAGGCTGGGGTTGGCCATTACAAATTGTCCACATCAGACAGAGAACCCTGGCCTGAATACAAGAATCCATAGGTAACCTGTCTAATACTTTGGACAGGAAGTATCCAGATAATTCTATTGGCTATATTTTAGACAGCTTGAAGTGTGTCCATAAGTTTCTTTAGTAATCTTAAAATTGATATGAATACATTCATTTCATTTTGATAACTTTATTTCGGTCATTAACCATAAAAGTACAAATAAAATACATACAAGCACAGTAATAAAATCCATTAATAAAAGCAGTTTGAAAAGTTATTAAACAGTAAGTTATCAAAAAGAGGGCTATTGCCCCAGTTAATTCCTTATAACAAAGGTAGTCCTTCTGCGCCAGATGCCATGTAGGAAGCGGGAAACCGAAAAAACAATAGGGGGGGGGGTCATATATTAAAACTCTACAAGCCTGTGCGCATTGTTTAAGTCCCAAGTTTCTGCACAACGGTGTATAATGAATACAGTATTCTAAGTATGACAAACTGATTTAGAGCTTCTGTATGGTCTCTGTATAATAGATGATAAATCTTGGAAAGGGAATATTGGTGGAAATGAATCCCATGTGTTACTGCATTGACCTGGGGTTTAAAATAAGGTCTGCTGTCATAAATGTGAATCACATTTTGACAGACTGCACAGGTACAGAAGAATGCAAAGGGAGAGCACCTGAGTCCATGCACTCCACAAGCAAAAAAACTCACACCTTGTCCCCCTTAAGACAAAGTATTTTCCTACATCCAGTTGTGCCTAGCCACGAAGCAGGATCTCTGCTTCCTCAGACTTCCTCTGATGATGCAGCAGAATTAGCATAACATGGGCATGCAGTTGACACTTGGAGCACAATCCAAAAAACAGCAGCCTTTCTACCTTAGGTACCTCGCAATACAGGCGGGAGAGACGTATGACATGAACTCTACAAGGCAGATACACTGCCCCCTACCAGTGAGGAATGAGGTGATCTAGATTAAAGCATGTCCAGTAATGTTCATCAAGTTAGCCAGGAGATCAAGAAGAGTATTGCGGTCTAAGGTGTCAAAAGCAGCTGTCAGATCCAACAGCATGGAAGCCAACTGAAAATCTGGTCGCCGGTTCTTGCCTTCAATTAAATCCTGGAGTTGTTGTATAATTCAGCCTCCATTACTTTACCACAAGTGTAAGATAATTCTGTGGTAAGAGGGGATTTTAACATTGAATTCATGCTATTTCAACAGAGACAACACTACTGTCTAAGTTCAGACTGACAACATAACCATTTTAAAAATGGACTCTCACAGTATATGCTATGACCTTTGCATCAGAACAATTCACCCCAATGACCACCGCAGGGCAATCTAGCTGGTAGCCATTTGCTTATGTATTTGCTTGGAGCCCCTACATTGTTCGTGCATTATGCAGGCAGCAAGAACTTTCGCTTCTGGCAGCAAAAAACATGATATAATGTTTATATAATTACCTTAATCAGCTGCGGCTCCTCCGCTAAGGCAGAGGAGTGCCGCCCCACTGCTCATTGAGCAGTGGAAAAAGGAAAAATAATATAATAACACTATGTTATTATCATTTCATTTTTCCATTGTCAGGCAGGTTTACGGGGCAGGGCGGGGCTGTACTGTCGTCACAGCCAGCAGGGGAAGAGTGGTTGGGGCACTTAAATGCGCATGACAGTCTGGCAGGCCATCTTGGGTAGGCCAAACAGACATGTGATATCTGCATGTTCTCCACCAGGCTGTATTACAGCCTGGTGGAGAACATGCACAGGCTCAGAGCCCCCAAGGTGATAGCAGTGCCGTGATTGGTTTAGGGGAGCCTGTGTGTGCTTCCTGCTTCCGGCAGGAATAGAAGAGGACGGAGGCGAGGTGGCGGTCGGCAGCAAGGTAAGTAACTTTTACTTTATTTTTCTATGCCTCACCCATACTACATGCTGGCAGCCACCAATTCCTCCAAAGGCAGTGTGTGAGGTGATATTAAAATTGTGAGATGGGCTGAGGGATGTGTGATAATGCTGCAACAACACCACATTTACATATGTTTGACTATTATCAGAATGAATGTCTTAGCACATACTTAATGAGTTCCAAGGCACGGTGAGCCGAACTGCAGACAATCAACACTAGCAGCGATTTCTTTTCCTTATGGTTTTTACATAGCTTAGCCCATTTTGGACAGACTGGAATGAGAAAAACAAAATCCATTAATTATGCAAACACATTTATTCATGGAGGCAACTGCACGGCCGCACAATTAAACCATATCAACAATAACGAACAGGAGGAGAAAACACAATGGCACAGCGAAAATGGTGCAGACGTAGAAAGCACAAAACAATGATGAAATATACAAGGAAGATAGCTGCCGGAGGGAACACTCAAATTAGTATGGTCCTACAAAGATATAGAACATATTTTGATACAACATTAATGGCAAGAATTATACAAGCTGAAATTTTACAAGAGGGCTAGGCAAAGGGTCAGGGGTATAAAAATGTTGAAATATATTAAGAACATGTTTTAAGGCACACCCACAGTAGCAACCTCTGTTGAAAACCTCCATTTGAGTGACACCTACAGAAAATGTAGGTGGATCTCATCACATATCCAGAAGAAATTTATTATAGAAGTAACAAACCTAAAAGCTTTAAAATGCATCAGGGTTCCGTTTTAGGCCTTCACGATACATAGGTCTTTTCTCAATAGACAAATAAAAATAAGCTCCTTTTCACCTGTTTCATTGTCAGCTGCAGGACACATATATGTACTCAACAGCCCAAAGCTTCCTGAAACCGAGGAAGGCCCAGTCACTGTTTAAAATGACTGTGCGCTGAAACCATACGCCTTCTCGAAGACATACAGAGGGGCAATCTACCTGAAACCTTAAGTCATCCTACACAAAAGTGTTAGGTAATTGTAAAGTCTCCCTGCCCTCGCACTTCACGACCCAGGGGGGTTGCCTGCATTGTTCTATCCCAACAACTGCTCAGTTGCTCTAATCCACTGTCCCAAACTAGGTTTGCAATCGAAAAATATCAGTAATGGATGACATTTGATCAGAAATAATTGGAAAATACTTATCTTTCATTTCAAATAGCACTGAGGGTGTTCTAAACGTTCAGGTGTTTTCGAGAGTTTTACAGAAAATTTCTTTACAGATCTAGTCCCTCTTAGCAATAGTAAAGTGAAGCACCGAGTTCATTATTCTTAAAGACTTCTTTCACCAGAGTTGTCTAATTATGGATCAGCGATTAGGGGTAAACCTGGATGTACCCACAAGTCATTTGTGTTCTGCCCACTATTTCATCTTGAGATTTCATAACTGTGATATACGTCTCAGCCTTTTTGAGCAGCAGATGTACTCAAGTTCAATAAAACAAATACATAACATACATAAGAAAAACATAAGATGTACTCACTTTCCTTCAGGTAAGAGGATAAAGTGTGGGTGAGGTCACTTGGTGGTAGGAAGCATGAGTCTAAACCAAAAGATCAGATAATTTCATTAACTGCAATAATGGACTACATACAACTCGGCAAATAACAAATGTAAAACAGCAATCTCTTTCAAATATAGCCTTATAGCCCGCCTAAGCGGGCTACACCTACTATTAAAGGCCCGCTTCAGCGTTAAAGGCCAGAGCCAAAGGCGAGGGCCTTTAACAAGGGAGTGGGACTTTAATAGCAGGTGTAGCCCAGCTACGAAGGGCTATAAGGCTATTAGAACATTCTGCCACTAGAGGGCAGAATGTTCTAACTAGTAAAATAAAGGCTTTAGGAAGCGCAAGTGTACTGAAATCCCCACAGGCTCCCTGAAGCCTTTGTTCACAGCCACAGCTGTGAACAAAGAAAAATTGGAATGTTGGAGCTCCGGGTTTAAACAAGACATTATAAACCCGGAGCTTCTCCATTGTTTTCAATAGATCTTTCAACATTCCAATGTTCTAATATGTCTTAATGCACGTTTTACCTTCTTAAAACTATACAAAGTTGTTGTATACATTTGAATTTACCCCTCGTTCAAGCTTGTGAACAATTCTAAATCAGTGGTTTCAATGTTGCATTATAAGTATTATCTCCACTAGCAATATAAATTATTAAAATATTTTAATATTTTGCCTGAAACACATCTTCACCACATCTTCACCACATCCCACCACCCGATTATTCCACAATAATCTCAGGTATGATTACCCATATGTAAACCAAAGCAAATTTGCCCAGTCAAAACAATTCAAGGCAATAGTCTGATAATTGTTTTAAAAATGTGTCTCTTCTTCTTGGCTTGTAATGTGAAAATATTATCTTCATTTTGGCTATGTGACTCATTCCATCCATATACATTCACATGTATTGACTGATGTTTTTGGTTGATTTCCAAAGTTTTTAATACCATCATGTTCTTCTGTTGAGATTTGTTTTGAGCCACAGACTCTGTTATTTCCCAAAGACGTCTCATTGCCCAAATCATGTACACTATTTAATTCAGCCACAGCTTGGATCCTTGGAACACAATTTATAAATGTTCCCCCCTAAGATCATGCAATCTGCAAATTCCTGTTACTTAATGTGCCCTGTAAGCACTTCTAGAATCTAGCCACAGTTAGTTGTTAATATATGTAGCTGCTCTTAGATATGCAGAGTGAGTGAAACATATTTGCTGCTGCATCAATTCTCTTTGGCATTTCATCTCAAATCGTAGTGCAGGCAGAGTATGATATACCTGAGAATTCCTCTATCCAAAATTTTTCAAAGAAATGCAGATTATCTGGTTGTACAACCCTGTTAATATTTGTCATCATAAGCCCCTTTATCTTTCCTGAAGAAAAAAAATTCTACAATGAAAATGGAACAGGTTTCTTTTGTTCAGTTAAAGACTGGAATTCTTTTGGTATTCTTGTCAGCCTAAAATATTACCATGGGTCTGTGTCAGACATCTTAAAATGTCCTTGATGTTTCTCAATGTCACAAGCCTGTTATTGCCAAGCAGCTATCATATTGCCAATGCACCTTTTCCCATAATGAAGTTCCAAAATACTATACCATGAGGTTTAAATTATTTCTATATGGGACACACTGTTAGCTTGGTGTAAACAACTGGGTAGACCCTGTTGAAGAGGAATAATAGTAGCCTTTGCAGATAGGCAGAAAAAGCCGCACAGTAACAAAAGGTGAAAGACCATGTGCAGATCCTGTGTGGTATAAGCTTCGCCACCTTGAAGCTTCTAAAAAGGCTATTTCCATGGATCCCACTGGATAGCAGGAGGACCATTGCACAGGCACTGCTTGTCAGCAGGCTGGATTACGGAAATGCACTCTTTGTCAGCATGCCAGATTATCTTTTTAAACGCCTGCAGGTCATACAGAATGCAGCAGCCAGACTAGTGTGCAATAAGGGCAGATACAGCTCTGCGACAAAATGCCTGAAGCAACTTCACTGGCTGCCCATGCGCCAAAGAGCATGTTTTAAACTAATAGGACATGCCAATAGGGCACTCTATCACACAGGCCTCAAGATTCTCCTGAACAGAATCAAATTTTATGTCCCACCCAGATGCCTAAGGTCATGCTCCTTAGCATTAGCTGAGATCAAAAGAATCAGTAAGAGCAGGACAGGTGGACGCACTTTTTCACACCTTGCAGCACTTTTTTGGAATGAGCTTCGGTTGGAGTTACGACTACCTGAAGAACACATAGCGTTCAGGAAAAAACTCAAGAAACATTTATTTCCCTAGCACTGCTGTTTGCCCTCACTTAAAATAATCTGACTCATCACTCCTCAGCCTCAGCCAGCGCTGTGATATCCCAGTTGGATGAATGTTGCGCTTTATAAATAGATTTTTAAAAAATTAAAGGCGACTAGAGGAAGAACTGAAAGAACATGGTAGGCTACATCTCAAGCAAAAAGTAGTTAACAAGAAGTATGAATTTAAACATTAATCAAACAGCAGCAAATGTGTTGTAAAACATTAAGCATATGTACTGAAATAGTGTAAATACATTGTGGAACACTTTTTGCGAAAATCACATTTTTAGCGAAATCATCCCCTATTTTTGTGCTGACTGGTGTTGCTGGTTTTTTAACTTTGCACACTGGGGTACTGATGTCCAGTTCCCAGTGTATGTGCTCGGACTAATAAAGTATGATAAAAACGGCTAATCTCCAATTGGTATATTTAACTTTCTAGTAAGGCAACAGTATATGGTGCAGGAAAATACCCCAATGGCATAGAAAAGATAAATGTCACCCGTGGACTGTTGTGCCATCCGCTAGACTCACAAAGAAAACCTACCTTCAGTCCTCACTATGTGGCCTAACTATTGCAGCTTTTAAACCAGCAGGTGAATCTGTCAAAATAATCTTTTTGTCAGGAAAGAAAATTACTTTGAAAGCCAACAATGAGGGTGCCTAATATTTAAAACTGGCATAGTCAAGAATATAGCATTAGCATGTAACTAGTCCACAAACAAAACAATTTTCACTGTACAAGGCTGCAGCTGGTCCTGGTAGAAAAGGTAAAATGCAGATAAAATAATAATTACGCTATCTTCGGTTTGGGATACATTACAGCTATGGTTCAACCACTATTTTTATTGTTTATTAAAAATCCAATTCACGGACGAAGTTGGATTTAAGAAAATAACTTTCAAAAGTAAGAACTTTTGTGTCCAATCCTATAGTAGGCACATTTCCTATAGCCTGATAGCAGCTGGGCTTGTCAGTGAAACAATGGCTTAATGCTTTTGGCATGAATACCTGGGAGTAAGGTATGTGACTCCTCTCAGCTAAAAGATGGCAGCTGAGGAAGATCCAGGAAATTCACTAATTTGAAAGGGACAAGGGTGAGGCCTGCACAACCATAGTTCAGTGTGAAGGGAGGCCAGGGGAAGAGAAGCCGTTATTCCCTGGGCCAACTGCAGCCAGCTGGATACCTTCCCGCTGGGAGGAGGAACTGGTCCCAGAACCATTTTGGTGATTTTGCGTAGGAGGGAACTGCTCATTTCCCTAAATACATCTCTGACCAGGACAAAAGAAACCTTCACGAGCTAAAGGGTGCTAACATGTTGAATGTTACCCTTAATAGTGCCCTGTGGGATGATATGCAGTAAGGCAAACCTTATGTGCTGTAGAAGTGGAAAGATTTGGGGTTTGAGTGGTCAGGGTCTCCTTTAGGCTGATTACTCCTCCTCCTCCTCCTTTATATGGGCCTGCCAGGTATCTCAGGACCTTTCAGTACAGAGACCCTAGATAATTTCTGGAGCTTCTCTGGAATAACTTCTGCTCCCAACAAGACGTACAGATCAGAAACTGGTTGGGTAAGCCAAGCTGGACCGACAGTCACACATAATGGGTTCCAATAACTAGGAATACAAATAATTGACACAGCAACACAGGCCAGGGAGGCTAACATAACACCGTTACTCAATACCATTCATAGTGATGCACAAAGGTGGTCTACATTACCCCTCTCATTATTGGGGCAAGTGGGATTGTTTAAGATGGTTATTCTTCCTAAAATCATATACAATTTGCAGAATTTCCCGCTCGACATACCTGAAGCTCCTATAATCTACATGCAGAGGCTTCCTATTAAAGCGCATCAAAACTCCTTGAATTCAATGACTGGATATACAGCTTGGTGAATGGCCCGGCATATAAGCTTGAATGCTCGCTCACAGGCATGGACTCCCCCTGCACTATTTCTAAGTGGTGAATAACTGATCACCATACCCCCAGCCATGAAGATGGCACTAATGGCGTGGAGGATGGCACTCATATATATGTCTTGGGTGGGATGGGAGGCTCACCGGGGAGTTTCCTCCCTAGTGTGGTACCAGACAACCTCAAGTCAAAGTACTTTAAGGGTTACGTAGTTGAGACCCGTAAGGCATTAAGTTCTTAGGGCACATTCTTAGCACCTTTGCATGAAATCATTTGAGGATCTGCAACATGAGTTTGGTCTCGAGAGATCCCATGCTTTAGATATCTACAGCATTCGCATGCAGTCAAGCCACATTAGCCAGAGGCTGTGGCCATTGCTTAATACAACCCCCTGGAAGCTAAATTGATAATATCCCATCTACTGGAACATGGTCAAGTTTCAACTATCTGTAAAACATTGGTCATTAACACTCCTGACTCTTTTCCTGACTTAACCAGTAAATGGGAAGTCGATATGGGCCATCTGGATGACTTAAAATCAATGAAGGTGCTGATGGACGCTTGTGAAAGTGCGATCTCTGCACGATTACGAATGAACCAGTTCAAATATCTTGCTGCATATACCTGAACCCATGCCGGCTTTGAGAAATGAATTGATTTGCCATTCCAAATTGTGCCCACTGCAACACAATGGAGTATACACAAAAGTGATGGATGGCATGCTTTATTTAATCTCAGCCATTGTAATTAATCAGGGCTGCATCTCAGTCCATTGCTATTTTGTAGTATACCATGCCATCTCAGTTTGGGCTTAGCCATATGCAAATTATCTTGGCCCTGCTCCAATGGGAAAAGTTCAGCTCAAACTACAAGGCCAAGTCTTCTCTTAACCAGAACACAAGCAACCCAAGACCAGTATCACCCTTATTAGGGCTCATCAGTTGGATATAGCTTGGTTCCAGAGGAACAATGGAAGGCAATTTCCTCCATATCACATGGGATTAAGGAACACTTTGTACCTTTTTGGTACGACATCTGTGATGCATTGAGTGCTGAACTTGGCAGACCAATTATTCTGACTCGCAAAATGGCCCTACTAAATAATATCAATGACAAAGGCTTTACACATTCTGAAAAGAAGCCACTGAAATTAGGCCTAGTGATAGGCAAGAAAGATATTGCCTGCCATTGGTGACATCCCAATCCCCCAACTGGAGCATAATGGAAACTAGCATGGACTTATGTTGCACAATGGATAAACCAGTATTTGAAGTGTGAGGGCGTTCTCATAAACACACTAGGATATGGGGTGGGTGCATGTGATACAGACAAGGTACTTGACGTGACATGTACTGTATACACTTACTGCACAAATTGTGTATTTAGTCATATAATTCTAGACCAATGAGTTTAACTATCTGGGACAAGGTGTTTAACACAATTACATTCTGTGTAATATTTTATAAGCTTTGAGACAAGAGTAGACATTATGTTGATCTAGAGTTTTATTGTGCTGTTTTTCCTTAAAAACCTAATAAACAGAATATTTAATTAAAAAAAGTGGGTAGAGTTGACTCTGGGAACTTTTTCCTCATTGGTTAGGGGGTGTCCAGGGTCACAGAAACTCTCTTCGCTCCCCCCACACACTAGGTAGTATATCCAACAAAAGTGTCATCTCACCTGCAGATCATCAGAACACATCCGGACCTGAGGAAGGACAGAAGAGGAGTGGACCTGCTGTCTGTAACCTGTGTGGAGGCCTGAGGGGTGAACCTCCTCGCACTTGTAGCCATGCATGAGAAGTGGACTCAAAGGATCAGTTGGCTGGCTTCTTGTATGGCTACAGATTCACAACAAGCTTCACAAGGCCTTTTCCCTGGAGTGCCCAGCTGGCCAGTAGAAACAGGACCTGGACAGGACCCTACTAGTGACCTCTGCTGGGGTTAGTCTCGAGCACTTAGTGCTGCCCAAGGTTCTCAGAGCCTAAAAAGAGACTGAAAGGAGCTCTTCCAGAAAGCCTGAAAAGCAAGGAGTTAGAAATTGTTGATCTTCAAAGACTTCCAAAGCGTCAGCGCAACCTCATAGCGCAGGTGTCAAATTTTAAGACAAATTTGTCAGATATAGCTTTAGGCTTGTACGGATGTAAGGTTTTGAGCTCAATAAAAAACACCAAGAGCCCAATTTAGAGTTTGGCAGACAGGGTACTCCTTCACAAATACTTTAGCAAACCCTGCCCGCCAGACCTTCGGTCCTCCCACCTCATTTAGACATGGGTGTACCTTTAGTATTCCGCCGATAGAGACCCTGATGGCTCTGCCAACTGAACGGTCCTTCCGATGACCCTAAAGAGTAGTGATGTTGGAGAAAGAGCATTTCACCATCCGCCCTATTTAGGGCGGATGGTGGAAGTCCTTTTTTTACTGCTCTTGACTGCCATGAAAAACTTGTTGGTGAGCACAGGAAATAACCCAAAACAATCCCCATACCGTGGGAGAAAACTCCCAGGGTCAGGGAGGGTATTAACATTTTTCTTTCAAAAAAACCCTCTAATTTTGGGAGTTTGTTTTTGAAAAACAAAAAGCCTTTGAAAAGCCTGACAGTCGGCCGACATGGCTGATGGTACTCTAATTAAAACCTTTACAACATAGATAATGAAGAGAAATATCTGTGGGGTCGGCAGACATCTCTAAATCTGGCAGACAGAGGCCACTCGTGATGGTGGAGGTAATGTCCTCAGTCTGATGGAGAAAATTCTGTTCATCAAACTCTAAATCAGTCCCTAAATCTGAAGGTAGGAATCTTGAATGGGCAAAAGCGCAAAAAGTATCTGTCCGACAAAGGACTTCGGCGGCCGCAAAATTGAGACTTTCCAACTCTGAGCTTTTCTTACCAAAACCAACAGCATCAGCAGAACTGTGTCCCATGGCTATTTGACTTAGAGAAGACTTCACCACATACAGACTGTAACCTTAGCCAACTGGAGATTTTAAACTATTTTAGAGACTAAGGATAAAGTTAAAATCTTTATCTAAGACTACATGCTTTGGTTATCCAACCCCACTCCATTGCAGTTTCAGCCTAAAATTGCTTATAGTTCAGAGTTAACCGGGAAAAACGATTTCGACTTGGCACATTCATTTTTCTTGGCGCCTTTCACCTTAATCTATCAATCAAACAAGGATGACAGGGGGAAAAAAAGGCAATATAGGGCAGCCCCCCCACTCAACAAATATGAAACAAAAAGCCCTAATCAGCCTGCATGGTTAAAGTCACAAAGCCCTGTAACTATTGGGGCCATACCTCTTATTGGCTCACCAAGGTAAAATTAGTGTTGTGTTACAGGTCCGACCATACCTTAAAACGTAAAAAATAACTGTGTACAGCTACACCCACAAAGAAAATATGTGAGAAAGCAAGGAAAGTAGCTCACAGACGTAACACCCGAGGGGGTTCCCGGTTTGTTAATCACCGGTATACCCACTTCTCATCATCGGTTACTTTCCTTGTTGAGAAGATGAAACATGTGCAAAGAAGATGTGCACAGGAGAGAATAGATAGAGACAGAAAAGGAGTGTACAAATACACAACCTAGTAGGAAAGAAAAGGTGCTTAGAAAAGAATGCCAAGTGCCTACACCCAACAACCAACAAATATAAAACAAGTGAGGTTTGGCTGGCTGAGTCGATTTTATTCTGATGCTGCCAAACTTCACTATTAAAAAATGGTTAATTTTAATACCATAGATGCATTGTAACTGGACCGACATGTTTCATTGCCTTGTCATTGGCAACTTCGTCAGGGTACGTAGTTGGGTCTCAATTCTCAATCCTCCGTATTTTAGTGAGGACCTGTACACAGACAAACATTAAAAATAGAGCACAGCAGTGGTCACTTGGTGCGTCAATAAAGGGAGGTCTATTGTGAGCCACACACAACCACCCAATCAGTACAGGTAGCTGCAAGGCGCTTTATTTACCGTATGCTTGACTATGGTAATCGTACCATCAAGCATCAAAGGACGACGTGTCAAAGATCACGTGTCCGTCATGGATACTCCTTGAGGTGAGTAACCTGTGCAGGGAACAGATATAAAGACAGTTGGTTCACCTAATAAAATCAGCCCCGAATCAAGTATGTTGTATCGGTGTGCTCCTGAAATAAAGTTCTAAAAGTGAACCCCCTACTTATGTCACCGCTATAAGCTGCAGGTCAATGGAGTGTACAGCAATGACATATGGTACAGAAGTAGGGCACCGTGGGAGCTTGGTGGTGTTATATTGCCAATACTCCATAGTCTTAGGTTTCTGATGCGGCGGGTAGTCACTTACTAATCAATATATTGTCCCAAGTGATCAGTTACTAACCCGTGCATAAGTGCCTCAAACATCCCATCATGGTTCGGGAGGACACAAAGGCTTCCCTCCAGAATGGATCAAATAAATGACTGAGCCCCCCGCCTGTGCAGAGCCCCAGTAACACGGAAACATCCTACCGTTCTAGCGGGGTTTTGGATCAACTTAAGAACGCTCCCATTGCCGGCTACCACATACCACTGCCAAGTCCCTCCGGCGCTTCCGACGTCTCACAATCCAAGCATGGATTGGAGACGCGGAAGTAAGCGCAGCGGGACTCCTCCCACCACGTAACGCGGCGGCCATCTTGAGTAAGTAGCGAAGCCCAGAGTAAAGGCGATTCCAATCGCTAAACTTAAATGGCCAAAGTAAACCACATCGGGATAGATGTCTACATGTACTTGAACTGCGGTGACTATTAGTACACAGTAAAAGACCTACAGTGCTTACATTATGGCCGACTCACATTTGGGGAGACAGACAAAAAGGGCATTAATACAGTAATGCCTGGTGCAAGGGTAGATGTTAGTATAATGTAAAATACAAAATACATATACCTAGTGATCTTGTATTAAATAGGATACAGCGTGGAAACTCTTATTGGTGTGTGTTTTACGCTTAACATGTTCAGATCAGCAATATTCTGGTGAATCTGTTTGAAAAACCCAGCATAGCCGATATATACTATTCACAGTTGAATAATGAGGCAGACATACCAGAGAACTTTAGCGTCTGCTCACTTTATTCCACTCAATGGAATCGTTAAGCCCCTCTTTTTCGGCCTTCTCCAAATAAATCCACCTGGCTTCCTTTCTGGCCAGTATCCTGTCAAGGTTGTGTGTGTCTCCCACCACTTTCTCCAGCACTGTCCACTTTAAGTCACCCTGCCCATGTTTTTTTTCATTGAAGTGCTGCACCAAACGTGTGGTAAGTTTCTTAGCCCGAATCGTGCTGAGATGCTCCTGAATGCGGCCCTTAACTCTGCGTGTCGTAAGGCCAATGTAATGGAGCCCACAACTACAAGTAATCCTGTAAATGACATGTGTCGTGTTGCAGTTACTAAATTTTGTCAGATACCAGGTTTTGCCATTATGTAGAGTGATCTCTTTCGTGGCCGTAGTTAAAGGGCACACAGGGCACCCACCACAAGGTTAGTGTCCTTTTGGGATCTTTTTTGATTCAGGGTTGGTACTCATGTTCCTGGTGTGTACCAGCTTGTCGCGCAGGTTGGCTGCCATTTTGAACGCAAAGCGCGGAGCTGGCATCTTATCACCCAGAGTGTCTAGTAGTGTCCAATGTTTACGGATGATCTGCCTTATTTTGGTAGACAGTGGATCAAAGGTAGTAACCACCGGTAAACACGATTGAGTAGTTCTTGTGTTTCGTTCAAGCAGGGCCTCTCGAGGTGTATTAAGTGCCCTCTTGCGTGCATGTTTGATTACTTTGGTCGGATACTGTCTCTGTTTTAGTTTTGTGACTAGTCCGGCTGACTGATCCAGGTATTCTCCTAGGCTGGTACTGGCCCCTCGGACTACGAGACGGAGGTACTGAGACTCCTGTCTGCACGCACTAATTATAGTCCATTAATGCGTGACCCCACCTAGGAACTTGCTAATACCATCAAGAATCTAGTGGCAGATGCAGTATCCAAAAAACGGATAACAACCAAGGAGGCGGACTTTATCATCAATGTGAATCCACGCATACTGGCATTTTACATCTTGCCTAAGATTCACAAGCCACAGCGGCCCCCTCCAGGACGCCCAATCGTGTCTGGGATACAATCGATCCTCGAACCCTTGTCCCAATTTTCTGACTTCTTTCTTAGAGAAGCAGTCATTACACAGAAATCGTTTGTGCAGGACACCACAGACAGCTTAAACATTTTGAAGGACATGGCCTTTGACTCTACCACCCAGTTACTGGTCACAATTGACATTGAATCCCTATACACCAGCATCCCCCAGGGCGCTACGCTGGTGGCAGCAGCTAGAGCCCTGGGTGCGATGGAGTGGTTTTACGACACACCTGTGTCGTTTGTTCTCCAATGCATAGAGCTGGCACTCACGAGAAATTTCTTTGAGTACAAAGGACAACTGTACTTACAGACGTCTGGGACATCAATGGGGGCTATATTTGCTCCCAGCCTGGCCTGCATTTATGTGGGCCAGTTTGAGGAGAATGTGGTCTACCATCCCTCCAAACCCTTCCTGAATAACATCCAGGAATGGAGGCGATATATCGATGACGTCCTCTGTATCTGGACAGGTACAGAGGACCGGCTCCATCTGTTTCTTAACTGGCTAAATCAAGCCGATGACAGTCTGCGCTTCACTTGGTCCATCAGTAACAGCAAGGCAGTTTATCTAGATGTTGACATATTAGTGGAGGAGAACACGCTAGTTACCACAGTACACCACAAAGACACTGATAGGAACTCCCTCCTTCACTACCACTCATTTCACCCTCGTGCCCTCAGAGACAACTTGCCGGTGGGCCAGTTTCTCCGTTATCGGAGGAATTGTTCCACAACTGAAGCATACCTGGATCAGTCAGCTGGACTAGTCACAAAACTAAAACAGAGACAGTATCCGACCAAAGTAATCAAACATGCACGCAAGAGGGCACTTAATACACCTCGAGAGGCCCTGCTTGAACGAAACACAAGAACTACTCAATCGTGTTTACCGGTGGTTACTACCTTTGATCCACTGTCTACCAAAATAAGGCAGATCATCCGTAAACATTGGACCATACTAATAGACACTCCGGGTGATAAGATGCCAGCTCTGCGCTTTGCGTTCAAAAGGGCAGCCAACCTGCGCGACAAGCTGGTACACACCAGGAACATGAGTACCAACCCTGAATCAAAAAAGATCCCAAAAGGACACTACCCTTGTGGTGGGTGCTCTGTGTGCCCTTTAACTACGGCCACGAAAGAGATCACTCTACATAATGGCAAAACCTGGTATCTGACAAAATTTAGTAACTGCAACACGACACATGTCATTTACAGGATTACTTGTAGTTGTGGGCTCCATTACATTGGCCTTACGACACGCAGAGTTAAGGTCCGCATTCAGGAGCATCTCAGCACGATTCGGGCTAAGAAACTTGCCACACGTTTGGTGCAGCACTTCAATGAAAAAAACCATGGACAGGGTGACTTAAAGTGGACAGTGCTGGAGAAAGTGGTGGGAGACACACACAACCTTGACAGGATACTGGCCAGAAAGGAAGCCAGGTGGATTTATTTGGAGAAGGCCGAAAAAGAGGGGCTTAACGATTCCATTGAGTGGAATAAAGTGAGCAGACGCTAAAGTTCTCTGGTATGTCTGCCTCATTATTCAACTGTGAATAGTATATATTGGCTATGCTGGGTTTTTCAAACCGATTCACCAGCATATTGGTGATCTGAACATGTTAAGCGTAAAACACACACCAATAAGAGTTTCCACGCTGTATCCTATTTAATACAAGATCACTAGGTATATGTATTTTGTATTTTACATTATACTAACATCTACCCTTGCACCAGGCATTACTGTATTAATGCCCTTTTTGTCTGTCTCCCCAAATGTGAGTCGGCCATAATGTAAGCACTGTAGGTCTTTTACTGTGTACTAATAGTCACCGCAGTTCAAGTACATGTAGACATCTATCCCGATGTGGTTTACTTTGGCCATTTAAGTTTAGCGATTGGAATCGCCTTTACTCTGGGATTCGCTACTTACTCAAAATGGCCGCCGCGTTACGTGGTGGGAGGAGTCCCGCCGCGCTTACTTCCGCGTCTCCAATCCATGCTTGGATTGTGAGACGTCGGAAGCGCCGGAGGGACTCGGCAGTGGTATGTGGTAGCCGGCAATGGGAGCGTTCTTAAGTTGATCCAAAACCCCGCTAGAACGGTAGGATGTTTCCGTGTTACTGGGGCTCTTGAATGATGCGCTGCACAGGTGGGGGGGCTCAGTCATTTATTTGATCCATTCTGGAGGGAAGCCTCTGTGTCCTCCCGAACCATGATGGGATGTTTGAGGCACTTATGCACGGGTTAGTAACTGATCACTTGGGACAATATATTGATTAGTAAGTGACTACCCGCCGCATCAGAAACCTAAGACTATGGAGTATTGGCAATATAACACCACCAAGCTCCCACGGTGCCCTACTTCTGTACCATATGTCATTGCTGTACACTCCATTGACCTGCAGCTTATAGCGGTGACATAAGTAGGGGGTTCACTTTTGGAACTTTATTTCAGGAGCACACCGATACAACATACTTGATTCGGGGCTGATTTTATTAGGTGAACCAACTATCTTTATATCTGTTCCCTGCACAGGTTACTCACCTCAAGGAGTATCCATGACGGACACGTGATCTTTGACACGTCGTCCTTTGATGCTTGATGGTACGATTACCATAGTCAAGCATAAGGTAAATAAAGCGCCTTGCAGCTACCTGTACTGATTGGGTGGTTGTGTGTGGCTCACAATAGACCTCCCTTTATTGACGCACCAAGTGACCACTGCTGTGCTCTATTTTTAATGTTTGTCTGTGTACAGGTCCTCACTAAAATACGGAGGATTGAGAATTGAGACCCAACTACGTACCCTGACGAAGTTGCCAATGACAAGGCAATGAAACATGTCGGTCCAGTTACAATGCATCTATGGTATTAACTCACCTCTTTCCTCAGTGAACCATGCTTGTCCTTCACCCTCTTCTTCTGTGCCCCTCTTCCCGTCCTTTTCTCCCTCCTTCCCTTCTTCCCTTGTCCCACTGAACTTAGGAGATAGGATCTTTTAGCGCTGGGTGACTACGCGCTCTACAAAATAAATAATAATAATAATAACTTAACCATTTTTTAATAGTGAAGTTTGGCAGCATCAGAATAAAATCGACTCAGCCAGCCAAACCTCACTTGTTTTATATTTGTTGGTTGTTGGGTGTAGGCACTTGGCATTCTTTTCTAAGCACCTTTTCTTTCCTACTAGGTTGTGTATTTGTACACTCCTTTTCTGTCTCTATCTATTCTCTCCTGTGCACATCTTCTTTGCACATGTTTCATCCTCTCAACAAGGAAAGTAACCGATGATGAGAAGTGGGTATACAGGTGATTAACAAACCGGGAACCCCCTCGGATGTTACGTCCGTGAGGTACTTTCCTTGCTTTCTCACATATTTTCTTTGTGGGTGTAGCTGTACACAGTTATTTTTTACGTTTTAAGGTATGGTCGGACCTGTAACAACACTAATTTTACCTTGGTGAGCCAATAAGAGGTATGGCCCCAATAGTTACAGGGCTTTGTGACTTTAACCATGCAGGCTGATTAGGGCTTTTTGTTTCATACGCCTTTCACCTTAAAACGTTAAAAATTCATATCTTAGTTCTCTCTTAATGGATCTTTTTTTTTTTTGCAAGACATTTTAAGTGTTTTTTAAAACATACAACTCCCACATTTGGTACAATTGCATAAAACCTCTTATTGGATTTAGATGGTAATTTTTATTATTCAAATTTTCTACATTTTTAGAAATTGGTTCTGGAATTTTTATTGCGTTGTGTTTTGACTTTTCGAAGTGTGGGACCATGAAAACACTATTCTGTGCAATACGGCTTCCATCAAGGCCTAGTCAGTGTTCTTAATTTGTTTTTGTTGATTTCTAAATACATGATTGTCAAAAAGGGTGGTGTGCAGTTGGCATTTGTGGACTTGTCAAGTGATTTCTATTGTGTTAACAGAATGAAAGTATTGGAGAAAATGGTGGCCCTTGGCGCTGATCCCTCTATTGTTTCTAATTTATTACAATTGCAAAAAGATAAAATTGCTTTCATATACTATAGTGCTGATGGCGGGTGTACAAGCTCAAAAAGATCAGTAATAGAGGCCAGCAGGTTTGTGTCCTGTCCCTCTAAAGTTTCACTTTGTATATTAACAAACCAGAAGGAGTCATGAGAAGAACAATGCCTGTACTTCTCTATGCTGAGTACACTGTGTTACTTCCTGCACGACAAATGGGATAGTTACTTATAGACTCCTGTGCCCCATTTATGGAGGACTTGGAACTGCAGAGGAACCTCACCAAATCTTTTGTGATTAAGTGTGGAACACAACTGGTAAAATCTAAAACTTAATTTTTTCATGGAACCCCTATGCATAGAATAAAATACAGAAATCAGTATTTAAGGGTCCCTTTTGATTTTGCACTGTGATGTGATCATTCATGCAGAGTAAGAGGCCCACAGATTCAAGGAATAATTGAGACGGTCATCTGGTTCTGACAAACTGTGCTTCAACCCCCTGAAAAAAATGATGTATGTTTATAAAAGCAAATGCATCTCTATTGCAAGTTACAGAGCTGAACTGTGGGGACAAACACTGGAACGGATTAATTACAACTGATAGAGAACTGATAGAGAACACCTTCTTACAAAGACTTTTTTATGTTCCTAAAAGTACCCCTAACTTTATTTGCCACAGTGAATTAGGGATCAGCTACATGGAGGATTACATCAAGTTACGTCCTCTTGCTCTTTGACGCTTTATGGACCAAATAAGCAGCGAAAAGTAATCGTATTATCATAGTATGAAGATTGCCTGGCTCGGATATGTAAAGAAAGGGTTTGTTTGGAAAGGAAAACCTGAGATTTTTCCGTACCAGATCAGCCCAATTTCTGCTCTGGAGATATGTTAAAAACTTCATTTTAAGTAAAATGTAGAGAGGCGGGACTGAAAATAAAGACAAGGTAGTCTATAGTATCCAAGTATGCCCTGATTTCAACTACAAATTAGATTGAGCCACATCTTGTTTTTATCACCAATGAGCACCACACATTTCTTCTTACCCGCTTTAGGCTCAATATACTGCATAGCCTTTTGACCTATCTGGAGAAAGGGTTTATGGAAGAACACTTTGCCTCACTGCCCCCTGATAACTGATCAGCACACTGCCCTATGCACTTTATCTTATGTTGTCATTTTTGTAAGGAAGCTGCAAAACGGTTTTGTTACCATTATTACACAATCATGACTTTAGATTCAATAGACCCATCTTTTTATATTTACATGAACTTTCTACACAACTTATATGCATTTCTATGGCAAAGTACATTCAACAATGTATAACGATAAGAGATGCAATGACATAGGTAAGGCGATGTATAATAATTGGAATACGATTTTGCGTTCAGAAGAAAGCACTTTATATTTTATTTTGTTTAAACAATGATTTCATGATACAATGATTTTTTATTATACATGTATTTTAAAATATGTT
The DNA here is from genome assembly GCF_964263255.1 of Lissotriton vulgaris. Taxonomy (NCBI): domain Eukaryota; kingdom Metazoa; phylum Chordata; class Amphibia; order Caudata; family Salamandridae; genus Lissotriton; species Lissotriton vulgaris. The sequence goes on from NC_141696.1 coordinate 600,644,411, forward strand.
TTTATCTAGAGAGCATGTCTCTTTTATGGCAATGTTTTGCTGAATAAAGATTTCTTGACTGACTGATGTTTTAATTGTTGTTGGCACTGATAAATATATTACACGTTTTCCTTAAGTTAAGCCTGTCTGTTATGTGCCATAGCTACCACGGGTGGATCCCAAGTGTATTCATTGTGTTGGCCCTAACAGGATTTTGGACATATTATTTAGAAATATTATTTTAAAAGGCCGAGCATCACCCCAACTGGTAACCCATTTTCTTACTGGCTTTTAGAACATAGAATGGAACAGGAGAAGTCTCAAACTCAGATAAATGAAATAGGAAAAACAAATAATGACTAGGTGTCCCTGGATGGACTTAATTGAAGCAAAGTGTAGAAGGTATTTGTTCACACTATAAAGTAAAACTGGTATGGATAACAATTGCATAGAAAAATGTCAATGTGTTCAAAAAATAGTATGAAACCTGTGCTTTGTAATCACGCCATTTGCTCAATTGAACTAAAGTACAGTCTTATGCGCAATTCATAAAGACTACTGGAAAAGAGGTCAACTCTGCCTTCAAACCCTGGGTACCACCTATATTCAAACAATAAACCTTAGACTGAACAATGATGCTCAACTGTGCCGAATCAATCTCAAATTAATAAAACACAATGTATAAACCATTTAATGCCTTGGCTCCGGTCCCATTTTCGAATGGATTAGAATCCATTTGTAGATGTCAAAGTGATTACCTAGAGTTTAAAATATATCTGGTAATTATTATTTTTAAGGATGAGTTTCATTCACCATTGCCTGAACTAAACCTCTCCATCCCCATTTCTGCGTCCAGACAGGCAACAAGACCCTACCCAAAAATCCCCATATCTCATAGTCTTCAAACTGTGGGGCGCGCCCCCCTGGCGGGGAGCAGCATCCACTCAGGGGGGGCGCGCCCTCCACCCCACCACTTAACCTTCTATTGTTCCTTCCTGGCTCATTAGGCTTCATGTGTCCTAGTCCGAGCAGCTGCTGCAGCGCGGGCTGCTGGGGACTCCGGCACGCCCGAGCTTTTCACAGGTCTTTAAAGACCATGTGCAACACATGCATATCTTGGGAACGGAGCACAAAGAGCCAAACATGAGCTCTAAGCGAGCACAAACTAGTAGAAAAAGCTCAAAGAAGGGTACAAATGACACAAAAGGGCACAACAAAGCAGAAAATAGCAATAAGGAAAAAGAAAGGAGCACAAAACGCACATCCCGAGTGCGACCTGTTTTATGCTGCCTTGGTAGGGAATTTCAGAATGGTTAATGGGTGCTAAACTGTTCAGGTTATTTTAAATATGCTTGGGGTAAGCCTGAACCGAAAACTGACATATTGATAGCGAACCATTGAAACTTTCCTGTTACATTTGAATGGCATTCATAACTTCCTACACTCCGGTCAAAAAAGGCATGATTGTAGGCTTAACAGAATCCCTTTAGAGAAAACCGAAAATAAAGAAACTTTTTTTCTTTTTATGTAGGGTTTTGTTCAGGCTTTTGTTTGACCTTTACTACTGTTTTGATGTCGCAGGTAAAGGGGCAGGGCTACATGTTTAGCTGTGTCTGGGAATGCAACCTGCATTCAGACAACTCACTCCTCATTCTAGCCCTTCACTTTCACACTCATCCTGCACTCACAGGGATCACAATGTACTCACACTGATCACCATGCACTCACGCCACCTGCTCACCCCGCACTCAGTGACCACACTGCACTATGCCACTCATCATGAACTCACATCGTTCTCCCTCCACTTACCCTGCGGTCACATGAACACACCGCTCACTCTGCACTCACAGTGATCACTCTTCACTCACAATGCTCTTGTGCTGTTCACCATGTACCTCACCCTGCAGTCACAGGAGCACACTACTCACCCTGCTCATGTGACACTTCACTCACCTGTTCCCCTCACTGCTCACTCTGCAATCTCACTCAAACAAGCCCATCACTAACCATACATTCATTTGTCCCACTCTGCACTTACAACTGCACCCAAATGGTCCCCTCACTCACCCTGCAGACACTCCTCTCACCCTACTCTCACACTGTTGCATCATTCACCGTGCACTCACATGGGCACTCCTGTCACCCACACAGCGCAGAGGGCTAATGTGCCTGCTACAAAAAATGTGTACCATGCAGATCACGGAACTGAGTGTTAAAGAACTACGTTAGCACTATAAAAAAGTTAAATGTTGGTCAGAAAGTGGCTAAAGAGAGATGGGGTGCATTGCTGGCGAGTTATAGTGAGGGAATTCATGGAGAAGGAGGAAATGGGAAAGGAGGCGCTAAAAAATTCTGTTGCACCGTGGGCGACCAGTGTTAGCGCCAGCTCTGGCTGGAAGTCTTAGCGCCTCCCCCCCCAGAAGTTCAGGTCTAGTTGCACCCCTGGTTGCTTCCCATGTCAGAAGTATATTTGCGGTCTGTTTTCCTACCCCCCTCTTGAGTTAGGGCTCTCTGATTGGAGTAGTCATCCAGAACCGCCAATCAGCATGTAGTTCCTGCAGCAGAGCACTGCTTTGACATAAGCACTGATGTTCCTCCAATGAACAGGACAGCAGGAGAGATGCCAGGGAGTGCCGCAAATTTTGTATACATAAAGTTGCAAAATACTTCAACTTTGCTAATGAAACAGCACTTCTTCACCGTTGTCTTTTGCCTCGTGGTTGCTGAATTTGACATCTGGTTGCTGTCGTTCGCCTTGCTCTTGAATCCTTCCCCCTCAAGGTTATACTAGTTTGTACCCTGGCAGCTACTGCATTTTACTGCAAGGAATATACAACTGTTGTATCTTTCCTGAAGATTTCATTCTCTGGCAGGTCAGAGTGAAGAGCTTTTTATTTTATTATTTTAAGGCTTTGCTCCTTTCCCCTTCATCCCACTACTAGTGGGAAAGTTGGAGGCCTCAAGGCGGAGAGGATTTGGAGAGAATGCCATAGGTGCTGACCTTGGTTCTGGGGAGCCAGGTTCGAGTCCTGGCATCGGCTCAACATCATGTGATCCTGGGCAAAATCACTTAATTTACCAGTGACTTGCGAAAAAGGAATTTGACCTTGATTAAAGTCGTTGGTGCTTGTTTAACATGTCCCAATCACTAGAGCTGAGTACACAAGCCTAATATAACAAATACTGTGAAGTATGCCTACCATCTGTCCTCATTTCTTTCTTAGACCAAATTTAAATGCTTTCTTGTGCAGTTATTTCTGAAACTTTAAAAGGTGATCTCTCTAAGCCAACTATACTAACAAATTGACTCTTGATGCATGCTAGAGAATAAAGATGTATATATATCCTCTTGAATCACTTATATCACATGTGTATGATGTAAATGTCCACTAGGCCTTTTTCGAAAACTGTAGCTGGCCTCCTACTGGCACAGCAACATCTGGCCATACACCACATAATCACGGATTTTTTATTTGTGTCAGAAAGCATGTTTTGTGGAACCCCTTTTTCTGATATCTTGTATAGGGGCAAGGATGTGGCGCAACAGTCAGAGCTGAAGACTGTGGAGCTGGGGAACCAGGTTCAGCTCTTGGTGTGTGATCAACATCCTGTGATTCTGGGCAAATCACTTAATCTCCCTGTGCTTACAAAAAATGAATGTGTGCTTGTGTAATGTGTAAAGATGCTCCTATAAGGCGCTCCAATACCTTTGGGACATGTTCGCGCTATATAAAACAGCAAAAATATATTACAACATTTTGTGAGCCCTCCTGTTTTCGGGTACCGCTCGAGACTGGAAGTGGAGCACAACCTAAGGATGGCAGAAGCAAGAATCCATCCACACATTGACCGTCTCTGTGGGGAAAAACAAGCACACCCCTCACTGTGTTTTGGAAGTGTTTTTACTAATCTATCCTAAATTTTGATTTATGTGAAAAATAAAGCACCAATATAATTTTTGGGGCCTAATGTTTTCTTGGAGAATTTTCAATTGAACTTTATAGTAAGCACAAGCACTACAAAAACTTCAGTTTACTAAACACTCTTACTTTATTTAATATGATTTGCCCTATACAACGTGGGCTCTGCAGGAGGGAATGACCATCAATGATGCAGAGTACCAGCTTCCAGAACGTTTTGTCAGGTGGTAGTAGTGGGGGGGCTCGACGTGTAAAAAAGTTTAGATGGGGGGGCTCAGTCAACAAAGGTTTGAAGACCTCTGCCATATCTTATGTTAATTCTTCAAGGACTAATTAAGTCTGAGCTATAACCAAATTAATTGAATATTGAACATTGATGGACTGATGACATTTCAGTTATAACCGCCCTTGAGGATCAATACATTTGTGCTGATCCTCAAGAATTTCACATACAAACACCAAGCACTCTGAAGTGGCAGTGAGGCAACCTGCCTAGCCTGATACAAAAGTTTTATATACATGAACATTAAATATACTAAACAATCTTTGTAAATTGGCAAGGCTTGCCGAGACTGTATGCCCAGGGTGTCAAGATAGTCACCTGTTGTTTTTTTGCCCACTATACAAGAAACCTGGTGCAAAGTGGATTATACCTATTTGTAAGCTGATAGGTTTTAGAAGGCATGAGGAGGCGTTGAGAGTTCTCTCAACCGACCCAACGTTATTAATGTCAGTAGCTATGGCCAAGTTTTTGGGTTGGCCTGGTGTATTCGATCTAGGGCATTTTCCCAGGCCCCTCGTAATGTTGATGATTAATGTCACCCAAAACTATTAGTAATGAACTGGAGTTATGAAATGTGAATGGCCTATGTTGTGTCTCCTATTGAATTTGTTTTTAAGGAATTATTAATATATTGTCATTGATTCTCTTTATTCGCCACTTATCGAATGTTTCATATCTTCTTAAAATATTTTTAGATCTGGATTATTTATGCTTTTAACCTGTATGTTTGTATGTATAGTGTGCTTTTAATACTCATCTGTCGAATAAAGCTATTTTATTTAATTGAAACAATCTTTGTCTCCCAACTCCCTATGCTCTCCAAAATTCCTGAACGTCTACATCTCAACCAATTCACCAATCACAACTTGATCAATCACCTTCAGTAAGGCTTCCAAAGCTTTTCACTCCGCCCTCTCTAACAAGGGCAGTCTTATTGGAGCTACACATCACAACCACCTCTCACCTCTCATACTCCTCAATCTCTCTGCAGCATTTGAAATGATAGGTCAGTCTATTCTGCTACTCACTTTCATCACCTTAGGCATAACTGGTAAATCACCTGCCTGATTTTCTTCCTATTTCTTTGATTGTTCTGATTTACTCTCATTGAAGTCTTCAATCTGTCAGAGTTAAGCTAATTATTCAAATCCAGAGTGGACAAGGATCCATACGTAATCCAGACATCAAAATGGAAGAGACTGCACAAAATTAATAATGGATAATGGTGAAAACCTACTAAATGAAGAAAAGGAATGTAAGCTCCCAGTCTCTAGAACAATGGCACTCCTCCATATGACAACCCTGTTGGTGCACCCTGCCATTCATGAATTCTGAATCTCTAAGGGATTGGAGACTCAAGTTCATGCTGACTCTAGTGCTAAAAGAACAATTGATGAACAGAATACAAAGCAATGTCATAGATTCACCCCAGTACACAGATCTTGGCCTAAATACATCGTTTTTTTGCTCGCCATGCCATTCCTGTTTGAACCCCGCCATATGCAAATCAGTCTTGACCTTGCCCCCAATGGGGGCTAGCTTGAATACAGTAGCAAAGTGAGCAAGGGACCCATGTCTGGGCATACCCTGCCACCTTAGGGGAAACAAAGCAAACACAAGGCCTGGCAGTTCAGGCTGGACTGCTCCCATGAGGCACAGGGTCAATACTCATTTGCATTTGGCCGGGTTCTAACTGGAATGGCATTGTTAGCAAACAAACCATGGATTCAGGTCAAGATCTCTGTACTGGGGTGAATGTATGACATTGCTCTGCATTATGTCTATCAATTGTTCTTTTTGCATTTGTCACCCCAAGTTGGCAACGTATGCCCAGACGTGGGTGCCTTGCTCACTTTGCCACTGGATTCAGGCTAGCCTGGCTGATGTGAGGTGTTACCCCGAAACCGGTCCCAGGATGCTAGTTTCTGGTCCAGAGAGGACCTGGCTTGGCAGTTCGGGCTGGAATGTTCCAAGGAGGCACAGGGTCAAGACTTATTTGCATATGGCTGGGTCCGAACTTGGGTGGCAAAGTGAGCTAAAGAATGGTGATGGATTAAACCCTGATCTGTAACTGGGGGCGAGTGTCTGAAAAGGTTCAGCGCTTCGTCCTTTATCTCCTTGTGTTTGCTTTGTTCCCCCCTAAGTTGCCAGGGTATGCCCAGACGGAGGTCCCTTGCTCACTTTGCCACTGGATTCAAGCTAGCTTGGCTGATGAGGGATGTTACCCCAAAACTGGTCCCAGGATGCTTGTTGCCGGTCCAGGGTAGACCTAGCTTGGCAGTTAAGGCTGGATAGTTACCATGAGGTACAGGGTCAAGACTGATTTGCATATGGCTGTGTCTGAACTGGGGTGGCAAAGTGAATTAAAGAATGGTGATGGATTTAAACGCAGATCTGTGAGTAGGGGTGAGTGTCTGAAAAAGTTTCTGTGCTCTGTTCATTATCTCCTTGCTTTGTTTCTTCTAATTTGGCAGGGTATGCCTAGACGTGGGTCTCTTGCTCACTTTGCCACGTGATTCAAGCTAGCATGGCAGGTGAGAGATGGTATCCCGACACCGGTCCCAGGATGCTTGTTTCCAGTCCCGGGAAGACCTGGCTTGGCAGTTCGGGTTGGACTGTTCCCATGAGGCACAGGTTCAAAACCGATTTGCATATGGCTGGGTCTCAACTGTGGTTGCGTAGTGAGCTAAAAAATGGTGATGGATTAAACCCAGATCTGTGACTGGGGGTGAGTGTCTTTAAAGTTTCAGCGCTCCGTCCATCATCTCCTTGTGCATGCCGACTCTAGTGGCTGAAACCGTGCTGCGAATCTGCAGAAAAGGGAATCGGCTGAAAACCAAAAAGGTTTCTGGTAGGAGTTCTTTGTGTCACTGCCATTATTAGCTAAACTAGAGATGGATCTCTCCTTTATCCCACAGTGTGTATTTGTGATCCCTGGCTACTGTAGGTGGGACAGCAGTGTTAATGGGCGGATGAGGTAGCCAGACCTTCCAACAACATTATCAGCCTCATTTCTTTGGGGCTAACTGTTTGAAGAATGGGTTTTTTGGAGCGTGGCAGAATGTGCTCAGTTGCAAACACGCCCATTTTATCAAATAATCTTTCATGGAATATATGAAAGGCAGAGCTTATGTCTTCTGAGCAAACACGTTAGCTTAAATACCTTGGATTATAATGCACTCTGGGACAAGTGGCTGCCTGTAGAGGCTTTGCCAGACTTTGGGGAGGCAGGAAATGCCCAAGATGGAACTCTGGCGCCCCAATATGGAGAAATCAACATACACAGCCAGTCAGGAGCTGCCCTGAAAAAACGTTAAGATATGGGATCTCACATTATGGAACTGACAACCCGAGAGATACGCAATGCAGGTTACACATGTTCTACTCATGCAAGAGTGACAATTCAAACAGGTTTGCTCCCAAGAGCTCTTATCTGACCTTCAAAAAAAGACATCACTGGAGTCAAAGTGAGTAAAGTAGACTAGCTATGGCTCTCAGTCAAAATACAATCACACAGGTCAGCGGAGGAATGTATAGGAGAGGGCAGCGCATTCGTATTCCATGTCACTGACACTATTTCTCTCTGCAGAGAAGGATCAGAACACGTGCGTTTTAGGCTACTGTTGGAAATACGTGCTGGAATCACCTGCGACGCTCATGTTACTGATTAGGCCCTTCATATCTGATTTTTTTCATTTATATTAGATATGAGTATTTAAGCGATGGGTGCTAGTTTTGACCAATATGGACGGGAAAAGGATAAAAGAATGAAAGGTTTGTGCAACTGCGATAGGATGTGAAGTGATAATTCCAACGTCAATGCGAAGAAAAATGTATAAAATTAAACACTATTGAATATGGCTGCATAGGTGGTGACTAACGATTGCATTGTGAAATATTGTGCAATTTTGCCCGTCGTTGCTGAACCGCATCTATTATGATAATATGCAGAGCTCCTTATAGTACTGTATGCAATGCATACCATGATGAGATGGTGAGCTGGCTGTATGATCAGGCATACGGATTGTAGATCCAATGATGTAATACAGAGCTAACTGTGTAATCCTAGATGTATGCAGCAACATTTACGATACATTTTTGTTTTTTCAATTGATTGTAATTTCTGATTCTAAATGTCAAATGAATGTGCATTTCTAGATGCCCATGTGGCTAGAACACACTGGTTACACAAACACCTGCAACCTGTCGAGCAAGTGTATTAGTCATAAGAAGGAAGAACGCCGCTTACTGTTAATAATTCACTCTTTGTACGCATTAACGTGCCCTCCTGAGTGGATGGAGCAGTGCGACTTGATCAATGTGCCAGGCTGAGCAAACAAATACAATTAACTAATCCGAGCAAGTGTCACGTCACCGTTTTGCGTCAGTGTCACTAGCATGACAGACAAAAAACAAATGTGCAGAGCTATTTCACTCTAAATAATATTCCTAAGTACTTGATACGGAACAAAAAAGTGAATATTCAGTCCCCCCACCACCCAATATACAACTGCTAAAGCTCGCGTTTGTGTTGTCTTTAGATGATTTATTCCTCACCTGGCAGCTGGAGTTCCTCCATTTCAATCACCGACCGCTTGTTCTCAAAGTGCTGAACCACGAGCTGTTGGAGATCTGCAGGTACAGCATGCCTTGGAGCAGACTTTGCAAGAACATCAGAAATTTTCTTCTGAAACAAAGAAAAATAACACAGAATAATGAGCATTGGCAATGCCAGTAGGTCTGGCTTTAACGCAATTTTGCGTGATAATGTGAAGCATTACAAGTAAATAGCAATAGCATGGAAATAGATATATATTTCTGTGGAAGCAAATAATGTAGAAAATAATGGTGTGGGTTAAAAGGTCACATGACAATGTCACTGTTAAGCCAGACCTAAAAATCCATGTAGATGAATGACTGCCCTCCTCCAATTTGCACTGCTGCCAGAGGAATACAACATAAATTATCTAGTTATCTAAGACACTTTAATAGCACTCCAGTGTCATATGTGTGCCCCTGAAAATTCAAGCTAAGGCAGCTAGTGAAATAAACCAAATTATCACAGCTGAATGGAGGGCGACCACGTTTTTTGTGAAAGCACACAACCTCTGCCCTGTCAAAACATATACTCCCGGCTCCCAACAAGTGGGCAGAGTCGAAGCCCCTCTAGAGATGCTCACATAACTGTCTGGCGACATCTGCACTGTCAAGACCATAAAGAGGTGCTCCAGCAACACATTATAAAGGAACTGATTTGTCATCATGCATTCATACTTCTACAAACTGTCCTATCAAGTAAGCACTCTCCAGTACTTATAGATAGAGAGCTGCTTGGATGCTCTGCGGTCACTGTCCTATTCACTCTTCCGTTCATCTATCCCTCATTACACTTTATTTATAATAAAAAAAAAAGAGGATTAGCATTGGAAAACTGTAACCTGGTATGAGGTGCAGATGAAATACATTTATAAAACGTGACAGCATCAGGGTCGACTAGGGTAAAAGAATAGAGGCCCGAGCACTAAAACAAAAGTGGCCTCTATCAGCAAACCACTGCCAGGACGAAACCAGCCTTTTGTCTCTTGTGTTCTGGTTCAGAGAGGATCTGGCCTAGCAGTTCGAGGAGGACTGTTCCTACTGGAGCTGAATCAAGGATGCTTTGCATTTGGCAATCTGAGTTGACATTGTAGGAAAAGGAACCATGGACTGAGATGTAGTCCTGAGTAATTGCCAGTGGATGAGATTAATTCACGCATCTCATCCATTACCTTTTTGCTTACTTCAGTCCAATGCCTTAAGGTCAACGGGTATGCCCCGACCTGGCCCCCTGATCACTGTGCCACTGGAACCAAGCTGCATCCGACTGAAGAGCCCCAACTAGGGGGAAACTGGTCTTGGGTTGTTGTGTTCTGATTCACAGCAGACCTGGTTTGACAGTTCGAAATGGGCCCTTCCTGTTGGAGCAGAATCAAGTATGATTTGCATATGGCTTTGTGTAATCTGAGGTGGCATGGTGGACAAAGAAACATTGAAATGGAAGACGGCTCAACTAATTAGCAGTGGTTGGGATTAATTCTAGCATCCGACTCATCACGTTTTCTTTACTGAATTGTACTGTAGAGACACATGGCAGTCAAAACCGGCTTTGACATGTTGGAAAAGCCCATTTTTATATATTAAGCCTTTCGATGCTAATGACGGAACGGTTCTGTCATGAGCATCGGTCGAGCTGTGCTCATGACGGAACCGTTCCGTCATGACCACACCCATTTGCATTGGGGATCAGCACCGGGGGGAAATCGGGGCCGCATGGATGAGGTTAAGAGGTCACCTCTAGAGTGTGTCTTGTAAGCCCACAAGGTAAGGTGCTACTATAGAACATAGTGAAAATCCAGCCACTACAATCACTTAAAAATGCGGACACTGTACTAGAGCTGACACTGTGATGTGCATGTTTTGCCCTTTTGAAATGCAATAAAGAGATTTTGCACGAAAAATGCGACACAAGAATTACTTGCTACCATTTACTACATGCTCAGAGGTGCGGTGTTTTATAGCAAGTTGAGTAGTTATTCACCATCTACAGCAAACGTTAGTGCAAGCAAAGGAACAAAGCAAACAAGAAAAATGCAAGTGGCTGCAATTTGCAGAGCTTGTTTTTTTGCAGTTTTTTTGGTATGAACAATATCCTCATGGCTTCTTTGGAAGCGAGGACGTATTTTGCACTTCAAAATAGCTGTTTTGAATTTTGAGTAATTGATCATAATTTTGCATACTTACACAAAGGCAATTTACGCAAATTTCACACGCCTTTAATTGTGGCTAAATGCCCTCGTATGTCAATGACCTGACTGAAAAATTCAAGGACTGCATTAGTCTACGTTAAATGGCTCAACCTGACTTACTAATGCGACACTGTTCATAAAACACTGTCATTTCACCAAGTAGACTTGACCAGACATATTGTATACCACCTCCACTTCAGCGAACACAAAATAGGCAGGAGCAAAATCAAGAGATGCTGGCGATATGAGATGCAAAGGGCAGAATTTGTACACATGATATAATCATGCGCAAATACATCTGGTGAAGCAGGGGTAGGACCAAGCTCCAAGGAAAACTCCCAGGATATAGTTAGCTACATGATGGCTCTCCGGACTCAGATGAAGCACTTTTGGAAGAAGGTCACTGATAATTTGGAATCCAGCTGGGAGTTTACGAAAATCTAACATGATCAGAAGGCCGCTCTGGTTAAGTGTCAGTCTGGCCAGAAAGTATGGGTGAAAGGGCCAGTAGGTCCTGCATGCCAATCATCGTAATCTACACAATGAGAGGTTCGAAGGCTCCTGGTGATGGATGATGAAGTGGAGGAGGAGAGTGAACCTCACCCCAACCCCATATCTTCCAAGGAGCAGGGTGGGTCAGTGGAAGGTTTCAACCTTTTCCCTACTCTAACCCCAGAACCACAGAGAGACAGTAGCCACCTGATGGCACAGTTTGCCTCCTTGTTCTCATTGATCCCTTGCCTTACCCATGGGTGTCACCATGACCTTGAAACAGGGAACAGTATGCCTGTGAAGTATACAATCTACAGGCTGTCTGATAAGATGAGAGCCAGCATCAAGGAGGATTGAGCATTCGAACAGCCCTTGGTCGGCCCAATGGTGCTGGTACCCAAGGCCGCCCTAACGGATGCAACACCAGAACTCTGGTTCTGTGTGGATTATAGGGTGCTCACCTCAGTCACCAAGACTGATGCTCAACCCATCCCCGACCGGATGAGCACATAGATCGGTTGTGGTCTAACAAGGTTCTGAGCACGTTTGACTTGACATCTGGCTACTGGCAGATTGCAGTGACGTAATAAAGGAGATGTCTCTACTTACACCCCAGAGGGCCACTTCTAGATCAGGGTGATGCCCTCTAGGTTAAATATTGCTCCTGCCACCTTCCAGAGGTTGGTCAACAGAGTCCTGGCTGGGTTGGAAGTCTTCAGTGCCACCTATCTGAATGGCATGGCAGTCTTTAGCTCCAGCTGGTACAACCACCTGTTCAACTTCCAGGAAGTGCTTCAAGCCCTGTAGAAGTCAGACCAGACTATCAAGGCCAGCAGGTGTCAAATAGAGCAGGAATGTGTGGTCTACTTGGAAACCAAGTTGGTGGGGGAAGGTGCAGCCCCTCCAGGCCATGATTCAGACTATCCTGGCTTGGGAGTTCCCCCAAGACCCAGAATGAGCTGAGAACCTCACTGGATACTTCGGGAGAGTTATCAACCAGTATGGCACCATTGTTGCACCCTCTAAAGAGCAGACTTCTAAGAAGCAGCACAAGAAGGTTATCTGGACAAAGGTGGCATGCAGGATGCTTTCAACACCTTGAAGGAGGCCATGGGGACAGCACCAGAGCTCAAGCCCCCTAACTTCTCCAAGCAACTCATTGTGCTGATGGACTCCTCAGCGCATGGCATAGGGCCGAACTCTCACAGCTAAACAAAGACGGCCTAGACCAACCTCTAACTTTCATTAGATGGAGGCTACTTCCCATGGAACAGAGATGTAGTGCTATGGAAAGGGAAGCTTTTGCAGTAGTCTGGACACTGTAGAAGTTGAGCCTTACTACTTCGGGACTCACTTTCGGGTTCAGACAGACCACAAACTCCTCAAATGGCTAATGCAAATGAGGGGTAAGAATTCCAAACTATTGAGGTGGTCCATTTTCCTACAGGGAGTGGACTTTACAGTGGAACATTGATGTGGAACTGACCATGCTATTGCTGATGGTCTTTCCAGGTTTTTCCTCCTTAGTGATGAGAACTACCATGAGGGATGGTAGTTCTCCCTGCTTTTAGCTGGGGGGACCGAGACTCATTATATAGCATCATTAATCAAAATTATTAAAAAATGCAAAACATTTACTTATGCTTCAAATAGACAACAACAAGTCAAACATATCACATACCTGAATCCAGATGGTAATATTTTAAATGTGTAATTTGCAAAATCAACACCAGAATGCTAGAATAACAATTCAAGGGGTCTGTTTTGTGTGGACAGTAAGAAGTATTCAGATGGTCAAATCACTGTACCTTTCTCTTCTTTTTTAATGTTTTGACTTCTTCCTCTTCTTTCACTGGCTTCACAAGAATACATTCAGTGGGCTGGAAAACAAGATATTGCACTATAATTATTAAGTTTTTACATGCTATCATCCAAAACAAAATGAAGTAAAATCACATTACCATGCACAAACCTCAGACAAATTACCAGATTTTCAATGACAGAAGCCTCATGTTTTTTAGACCCGACTACACTAGAGGGGGTAAAAAGAAAAACAAAGTAGTGGTGAGGAAGGCTACACTAGAAATTTCTTTGACAGAAAATAGAAGAATTGTAAGGTACCCTAGTCCTGCAAGATGCCCAGTCCCGGCATCATGTAGCATATAACTGATTGTTAGACAACATATATTCAGAATGATCCTACTAAACTGCTGCTGCAGGACCAGAAATCAAAAGTATATCTAGCTGATTTCGATCACATTTAAACTATGATTTTTCCCTAATGAAAAAGTAGGAACATGTATGATCTAAAAACTCGATTGCGAAATCTATGAAGGACATATTACGTTATAGGCATTTTCCTTATAGTCTCACAGGTTCTTGAAGAAATACTTGAGCACAGGCTTCGTGGGTTCGGGGCAACAAGCTCCCGTTGGTGCTATTGTTGTGTGACTGTAGCTGAACAAAAATAGGATTGCACAAAAAAAGAAACATCAACTAACTTTACTGGAGTGTTTGGTATGCAGACTGATAAAGTAGAGGGCAAGAAATAAAATTACCCATATAAATTACTTTGTCTCTAGGGTGTACTATATTATCCCTTTTACTAGGCTTATGAGTTAGAAGGGGTAAGCATAATGGATTTGACAGTCAAGGTCTCATTGTCCAAGCTTGGAAATGCCCGCTGTATCATACGAACCATGAAGCATATGAGATCATCTCGCTCCATGCCTTCTTGGATACTTAGTACCAGGTTTTTTCTGGTGCATGCTGTGTCCTCTAGCTTCCACGCAAACTTCTTGATTCCTTTGCCATGTTCTTGGACAGATTATGCCACAGACAGGGTTGTGTCCAGAGGCGTAACACAGGCCCCTGCAGCCCCCGTGGTGCGGGGGGCCCTCGCCCTCCAGGGGGCCCCGTCAGCACCGCACTTATGCTGGGGAGCTCTAGATTGAGTCCGAAGGGGCGCATTCACGTACCCTGCAGGGAGGCCCCCTCAAGGTTCGTTATGCCACTGGTTGTGACTCCCAGATGAAAGATCCATTACTCCACCTCTGTCGTCATAGATCTTAACATGGTGACCTGCTTGGATTTTTTACATATTGCAGTACGACGCTTATACTGCGAGGTCTTAAGTGCAGCTGAGTTCATTTTGTAGTCTCCTCTGTGTAGGCAGAGGAGGATGTTTATAGATGCAATAGTATGATACTACTACCAGCCCTGGTCAGGGAGGCCAATATACAAGGCAGTGTTTATGCATGGGGAGACTTCCTGAAAAATAGTTGTTACTGTTAATTGTGGACAAGTCCAACTAAAGCTGTTGTGCACCTTCCGGCCCCTCCTCTTTGTGGCAATTGCTACAGGTGGCTAATTGTATTAGATTTTTGTCAATTATGTCCATTTTATCCACTTTGTTCTTGACCCCCTCAGCTTTCATTAGAGTCAGAGGCTAAGCCTGCATCATTCCCAATATCCGAGTCAATATCAGAATCATCGTATAATGAAACAAGCCTTTTCAATTCAATAGGTCTTGCAATACTGTAAGTTTGATCAATTGGCATTGCATTTTTATTTGAAATGACAATAGCTCAAACTCTTAGTAATGCATCGGTCACATGGTACAATGTGAACAACAGCCTGAAACAAGGAAAGGTCAAGCAGCGATTAGGGAGGTGGTGGTGGTGGTGGTGGGGGGGTTAAGCTGCAAAGCATAAGGGTGATGGGAGATGGAGGATGAAACCAGCGCACTATAAGGAAGTTGTGTGGCCACAATTATTGAACCTCAAATGAGGCATGCCACCCCAGAGATAAGAGTAAAAAAAAGAAAGGAGTACAGCCGGCATTAATATCAAGCTTTGCATGATGCGCATAAAAAATGTATAAAAAAAAGGATTTGGAAAAATCACACTATAAGAAAGTCGCACGGCCACCATATTGGCTGCATAAAAAAAATATATATTTTTTAAACATAAAGGATTCAGGCGAGCCGCACTACAAGAAAGTCGCAAGGACTCCATTATTGAAGCACCAACGCGACATGACTGTGCTTCAAAAGAAAATACTGCTCACAAATGGTAAAGAACAGATCCTGAGTAACAATACATGTAACAAGGGCGGTCCTTATGGGCGGGTACAACAGGAGAAAAGGCGGTAGGTACTAAGAAGGGACTAAAAAGATTACCAAAGGAACAAAAGCATTTAGAAAAGACAGTCAAAGGAGCCAATTAAAAACATGGCCGGAACATGTGTGGCGCTTAATGCCCATATCCTGAATACACACACTTGATTACAGGTTATCTTCAATCCCACATTTGAACACATTTGTGTTAACTGTGATGTGCCCGCTGTTATGGCCGGCAGTATTATTAATGCCCTTCCGGCTTTAAACGCACACTTTACGATGTTGGATCTGCACACGTTTCAGTCATCTTGTCAAACTTAACTAAGTCGCACTCTTTTAATGGACACTCGCCACTCAGATGGTTACATAACTTAACACAATTGTAATGCCTAGTTGAGGCCCTGACCACTCAATAACTTCACTACTATTGTCCCCCCTGCAGCATTGATTCATGGAATTAGTTTCCACCTTGTGCTACATGACTCACTCTCGTCCTTGCTCCATTTAGGTAACCTTCTTTTCACTACAGTATAATCCAGTGAGCTAGTCTCTTCCCAGCCGCCCTAATTTGCCTTTCTCTCTCCTTTTTTAGAAACCAACCGGATGGTGAATTACGCTGGCTTATAATCAGATAGGACTTCAAATGGTATCCCATACCACTTCCACTGGTAGGTCCAATCGACCAGCAGTTATTCTGTGCATCATGTGAAACACAGCCCACTCATTGCTGATTCATTTTGTCCAGAAAGGCTGTCCTCCCTTTTGTCCTGAAGAAGACCCGCTGTGACTCCGTCACAATCACGCACGCTCCTGGGATGAAACGTCGACATATCCCGACAATCCATACCCTGCATTCTCCATTCCACGCAAAATAACAGAATGTTTAAGAGGCTTTTTGGAGATTCATATGTCTAGGGACGGATGTCCATTGATCCTAATATTTTATACACTTGTATAGCAGTGTACAAATTGTCTTCACTCAAAACACCTTGAAACTTTTAGATCACCTATTCACTTACAAGTCAATCGTCGCTTTATTCAATTATGAATGTTTTCTTATGACAGCCATATTATTTAGTTATAAAAACAAAAACAAAAAAAGATTACATTAGCCACTTCAATGCAGCGCACATTTCCCCGCTGTGCGGGCGAATTCAACGCGTGGGCAAATCGGAAGGCCCCCGGCTGTCCGAGCACACGCCCACTGTGATGTCGGACGCATGGAAGAGAATATACTAATTTTGATTGATTCAATAGATGTGTGTTTCTCTTTTTTATTTCTGAACATTTAATGGTGGAACTGTAAAGCAACTACTCACCCAACAGAACCAGTTGTAGTATTTTTTTCAGACGCCCAGGTTCTGAGGGACACTTGGTCACCCCATTGAATTTTATGCATATCCTGAATACAGCAGTTCTCAAAGAGACAGCACAAGCATTGCCTAGGAAAGACCTAAAAAGAGTCTGGAGCTTCCAACTCTGTTCCCATTAGCAGTGGAGCACCTATTTGTTTTGTTTCAAGGGGGCGCAAAAACATTTTACTGTCGGTAAAGGTGGCTGTTACACTGCACAAACCAAGCATATTTTTCTCTTTAGGAGTGATCTCGATATATTCATGGCCATCCATGGTGTAGAGGATGACACACTCAAGAAGTGTACCAGGCTTGAGGCTAATAGAACATCACCAGTATGATGATTGCTATCGCATACTGGTCTTTCCTTGGCTTGCTGATTCCCACTCCCCCTCCCCCCAATGAGGCCATCTGTTAATTCAATATTGACAACCTCTGCCAACCCCCTAGCGTGAGTGCCCCGTTTGCCAAGTCTCTGAGACAGTGTTGTCAGTGTCTGACTGGCTTGTAGGGCAATCAGGCAGTGGCCGATGGGCTGGGAAACAGATCAGTGTATGGGCCCATATTTTTTAGCAGCTGTGAGCCGGTTTTATGGCTATATGAGCTGTTTTTTGCTGTAGCGTTCCCTGATATTACCACTTTTGTCGCTATCTGCTGCGCTAATGGGGGGGGGAGGCACTTTTATGTTGGTGCCAGGGCAATTTTTTGTCCCAGCCCAACCCGGAGTGTGGCTATGGAGGGTTTATACATTCATTTTGAGAGCTAATCGAAGGGAATGAATATATATGCCTCTTACCTACAAACACGGTAAAATTGGATTTCAGGCAGGAGATGCACACCAGTGTCTCTCTCAGTAGTTCATAGATCGCGCTACTCACCCGTTAGGGTCTCAAGGCGCTGGGAGTGAGTGGAGTCGCTACTGCTCGAACAGCCAGGTCTTGAGTTGTTTCCTGAAGGAGAGATGGTCCTGGGTCAGCAGTAGGGGGGTGGGGAGAGAGTTCCATGTCTTGGCCGCCACGTAGGAGAAGGATCTTCCTCCGGCGGTGGCCTTGCAAATTCGTAGGACGGCGGCGAGAGTGAGGCTGGCGGATTGGAGCTGGCGGGTGGGTGTGTAGAATGTGAGGCGGCTATTGAGGTATTTGGGGCCCTCGTCGTGGAGAGCCTTGTGTGCGTGGGTGAGGAGTCTGAACGTGATCCTCTTGCTGACGGGGAGCCAGTGCAGGTCTTTCAGATGGGCAGAGATGTGGCTGTGACGGGGGATGTCCAGGATGAGTCGTGCAGAGGCATTCTGTATGCGCTGGAGTCTTTTCTGGAGCGCCAAAGGCAAGCCCGTCTACGCCCGTCCGCGCCTGGACCGTGCCCAGCGCCAAGACCCCTGGCCCTCGTTGGCGCCAGACCACCCGACGGAATTACGACGCCTCCACCCTCCACGCACTCAACGCCTCCTGGAACCCCACCTGCTACCAAACCACCCTGAAACGCACCCACGGACCTTCACCTGCCAAGCCTGCAAATATACCTGCCACCGAACCTGCACCACACCCGCCAAGCCAAGCACAACCAACGATCACCTCAAGTGCATCCTGCTCAACACCCGCTCCATCCACATACACGCCGTCTAACTCTGGAACCTCCTCGACACAACATCACCAGACGTTGCCTTCCTCACAGAAACCTGGATGAACGCCTCCTCAGCCCCTGACATCGCCATAGCCATCCCGGAGGGCTACAAGATCACCCGGAGGGACCGCGTCAACCAAACCCGAGGAGGCATCGCCATGGTCCACAGAAAAACCCTCCCCATCACGACCAACTCCGACGACACCCTCACCGCCGCCGAGCACCTTCACTTCCAAATACACACCGACCTTACGACCACCCTCAGAGGCACTATCATCTACAGACCCCTGGTACCACGCACACAATTCAGCGAAGCAATCTCAGACTTCATCAGCCCGCACGCCCTCACCTCCCCTGACTACATCCTCCTAGGGGACCACAACTTTACCTGGAGAACAACAACGACAGCAATACAGCCGCCCTGCTGGACAACCTCACCAACCTCGGACTCAAGCAACTGGTGAACACCCCCACCCACTACGCCGGCCACACGCTTGACCCCATCTTCTCCTCCAGCAAGCACATCTCCTTCAGCCACTCCACCGGACTACACTGGACAGATCACAGCTGCGTCCACTTCACTTCAGGAGAACCACGACCCACCACCACCCACAACAGGTTCCCCGCAGAAACTGGAGCAAGATCACCGCCGACCAGCTCACCACCTCTCTCAGCCAGAACCCTCCCACCCACACGACAGACCCCAACGAAGCGGCCCGCAACCTCACACAGTGGCTCACCAACTGCGCCAATGACCTTGCACCACTGAAGAACCCTTCCAGCAGACCCGGCAGCAAGAAAACCTCATGTTTCACCAACGACCTCAAAAACTCCAAGAAAACCTGCCGCACCCTTGAGAAAGCCTAGCGCCGCAACCAGACAGCAGAAAACATGACAGTCCTCAAGCACGCCACCCGCCAACACCACCAGCTGATCCGCACCACCAAAAGGAGAACATTCAAAGAACAACTGGACAACAACACCCACAACAGCAAGGAACTCTTCAGCACCGTTAAAGAGCTCTCCAACCCCAGCGCCTGCAACAACGACATCACACCTTCGCAAGACCTCTGCGACTCACTCGCCTTGTTCTTTCACCGCAAGATTGCCGACATACACAACAGCTTCGACAAACAGACCAAGCACCCCACCACCGAACCAGCGCCCCCCACCACCACCCTCTGCAACTGGATCCCGATCAGTACCGAAGACACCACCCGCATGATGAACACCATCCACTCCGGGTCCCCAACCGACCCCTGTCCACACCACGTCTTCAACAAAGCCGACTCCATCATCGCACCCCAAATCCAGGACATCATCAACAGCTCCTTCACATCCGCCACCTTCCCGGAGAGCTGGAAACACGCCAAACTAAGCGCCCTCATGAGGAAACCCACCGCGGACCCCACGGACCTCAAGAACTTCCGCCCCATCTCGCTCCTCCCTTTTCCTGCCAAAGTCATCGAGAAGACCGTCAACAAACAACTCTCCGCCTTCTTCGAGACTAACGGATCCCTCGACCCCTCGCAGTCCGACTTCCGAGCAAACCACAGCACCGAAACCGCCCTCATCGAAGCTACCGACGACATCAGGTCCCTGCTCGACAACGGGGATACAGCTGCCCTCATCCTCCTGGGCCTCTCAGCAGCCTTCGACACCGTGTGCCACCGCACCCTGATACGGCGCCTCAGCAACACCGGAATCCAAGGAGCGGCCCTGGAATGGATCATCTCATTCCTCGCCGGAAGAACCCAGAGAGTCCGCCTCCCCCCCTTCCGATCCGCGGCCACCGAAGTCATCTGCGGCGTCCCGCAAGGATCCTCGCTCAGCCCCACCCTATTCAACGTCTACATGAGCCCTCTCACAGCCATCGCACGCCAACACAACCTTAACATCATCTCCTTCGCTGACGACACCCAGCTGATCCTCTCCCTCACCAACGACCCGCCACCGAGAATCCTTAGCCACCACCTTGAGGCGAGGCTGCACCACAGCATCCGAGGAGTTCTGTGTGACAGAAATTGCACCATGATTGAATGACCCAGTAAAATGATTATACTCTCTCAGTTCTTAAATCTCATTAAAGCTATACTCTTAATTTTACCTACTAGCTTTTTTCATAGAGTCAAAGGCAATTGGGATCACTTCATTAAGCAGTATAAACGGCCTCATTGCTCTCCTTGCTACTTACAGCTTTGGATAGATAAGGGAGGATGATCCCCTCCAAACCTAAAAAGTTATTATTGCGCTGCCTTTGCCAATCGCTGTGTAAAGATGTATCCATTCCGTGGGAGGCTGCAACTTTAGTCTCTCTAATCAGGTACAATATCTCCATCTAGGTTCTACAATTCATCCTACTACAAACATACTCGATTCAAGAAATTGTTAGTATATGCTTTTAATTTGAAAAATATTGCTAAAAGATTGGCAATTCCGAGTATTACTACATAGGGGGCATTGTGGGGCAATATAGATTTTCTGTCTTTCTCAAATAACCACGTTTCAACTCTATGAGCCAAACCTAGTTTGAAAACTGTTGCACCACTATATGAGGGGAAGCTATGCAGTCATTTGAAGACAGCATAAAGCATAAAGATATATTTATTTGCACAATTGAAGAACTTTGTTTAAGTAGCATATCTCATGAACGGATATTTTCAAATATACACGGATGATCCATCTTTTCGCATCTATCAGTAAAAAGTTTTAGTGTGTCTCGCATTCCACTGATTGAACTAGTTATGAGTCATAATAAAAATGATTTAATTGGAAAAATACATCAGATTTCCATTCAAGAGGAGCCCGGATAACTTGCACATTCTCAGCGATAAAGGTTCTTCCAAATTTTTTTTTAATATTAGCATTGATGAAATCAAGATGTCTCTTGGGCTCAACAATAAAGCGATCAAAATATTTAAACGTAAGACACACCACTATTAAGTTCTCAAAGATTTGTATTACACTCTTTTAGGATTATCAAGTTGCGGGTGTTATCCTAGCTTGGCTTGCTTTTGGTGTGGGTCTTCTATGGCAGATACTATACATATTTTTCCCACGTTATTTACACAATTTCTGGCCACATATTTAACTGCTGGGGTTTGTATTGCTCGCCTATGACTGGAGGCAGACAGTGTGCAACCTTCTTTATAGTGGGACTGCAACAAATGATGGACTGAATGCTGAATGATTCAAACATTCTCCCCCAGTCAAGAGATCTGGGTTAAATCCATCCTTCTTTTGCCCACTAAGCCACCCCATTTTGGACCCAGCCGTATGCAAATAAGTCGACTCTGTGCCTCAAGCTAACAGTCCAGACCAAACTACCAAGCCAGCTCCTCCCTGGACAGGAAACACACATCCTAGGACCGGTTTCAGATTATGTCACCCTTCATCAGCAAGGCTAGCTTGAATCCAGTGGCACAGTGAGCAAAGGACCCACCTCTGGGCATACTCATCCCACTTTTTGCATTTGTCACCCCGAGTGGGACGGGTATGCCCAGATGTGGGTACCATGCTCTCCATGTCACTGGAGTCAAACTATCCTGGCTGACGAGGGCTGAAAGCCCAAAACCGGTCCTAGTATGCTTGTTTCCAGTCCAGGGAGGACCTGGCCTGGCAGTTCGGGCTGGACTGTTCCCATTGGGAGCAGGGTTAAGACTGATTTGCATATGGCTGGGTCCAAACTGGAATGGCATGGTGAGCAAAAAAACGATGGATTT